>NC_135976.1:17870288-18239038 GCF_053455715.1 Rhinoraja longicauda | reverse complement strand
AATTTACCCTGGGATGAACCCATGCTTCTTCTCAGGAAGAGATTCGTCAATATCAGCCAGAGTAAGGAATGTGATCAAAGTCCCATGGAGCGCAAGATAAGACGTAGCAAGAACTGAATAATATTAATAATATTAACCGAGTCTGGACAAATAGTTTCAGGCCAATAAATAACATATATGGAAACTGAAGGAACTGCAGATATTGGTTCACAAAACAAGACACAAAGTGCTGGACTAACTCAATGGGTCAGGCAGCATCTATGGAGAACATGGATATGTGACATTTTGGGTCGGGATCTTTCATCAGACTCAAATAAAATGCATAACTTTACTCTGAAGCAATTATTCAGTGCAGTCAATTACAGTCAAAACTGCGAATGGCTCGATTGTAATCATGTATAGCCTTTGACTGGTTAGCATGCAATAAAAACTTTTCACTGAACCTTGCAACACGTGACAATAAACTAAACTAAACGAACCTACAAATTAGACTTGTTAAATCTACATACAATTATGAGAGGCATGGAACTTAGTACAGCACAGGAATAGTGCCTTTAGTCCACAATGACCCTGCCAAATATCATGACAAGACCAACATTTATCCGCCTGCACGTGATGCATATCCCTCCATCCACAGCATGTCCATGGGCCTATCTAAAGCTTCCTAAACACCACTATCGTACCTGCCTCCACCACCACCCCTGGCAGCACGTTCCAGACCCCACCACCCTCTGTATGAAAAACTTGCCCCACAAATCACTTTTAATCTTTTCCCCTCTCTATTTAAAGCATAGAGTAGACAATCAAAGCCTTTTTTTCTAGGGTATTAGTGTCACAAACCAGAGGGCATACCTTTAAAGTGAGAGGGGCTAAATTTAAAGGAGATGTGTGGGGCACATTTTTATACACAGAGTGGTTGATACAATAAGTGCCATTTAAGAGGCTTTTGGATAGGCACATGGATATGCTGGGAATGGAGGAACTGTCAGCAGAGAAGACTTGGTCTGGACACCATGTCATTGACATTGACAGACATTGTGGTCCGAAGGTGTTCCTGTTCTGCACTCTTCTATGTTCCCCACAGAGACCCGCTGAGCATTTCCAGCGTTTTTTTGTTTCTTTTAGTTTAGAGATACTGCATGGAAACAGGCCCTTTGGACAGTCCACACAGACCATCGATCACCCATACACTAGTTCTATGTTATCCCACTTTCGCATCCATCACACAAGGGGGAATTTACAGAAGCCGGTTAACCTAGAAACCTGTATATCTTCGGGATGCGGGAAGAAACCAGAGCACCCGGAGAAAACCCTCGAGGTCACAGGGAGAATATACAAACTCTGCACACACGGCACCCATGGTCAGGATTGAACCTGGCACTGTGGGGCAGCAGCTCAACCGCTGGGCTGCCCTTTGTTCTTATATTCGATATGCAATTTTTGATTTGATTTTCGTTTACTGTTCTGTACCTGATCCAAATAAATTAAACAGGAAAACATATTCATATTTGTTGAATAAATCTGAAGAGGGTCTGAATAGGTTTGAAAAAGGGTTCAGACCCAAAATGTCACCTATTCTTTTTTCTCCAGAGATGCTGCCTGACCTGCTGAGTTACTCCTCAACTTTGTGTCTATCTTCATATTTATTATGCAGAACACGTACCCTTGTGTTTTTTTAATTCAAAATGTTGCTCAAATGCACCATGAGCACATATAAGACATTCTTAAACTCAGCACCTTGGGCTGTGTGACATGTTCCTGGGTCATCTCATTGCTGCAAAGTGTTTAACCTTTAGTTGAGTTTAGTTTAGTTTAGAGATACAGGCCCTTCAGCCTAAAGAGTCCACGCCCGACCAGCGATCCCCGCACACTGACACTATCCGACACGCATAAGGGACAATTTACAATTTAACCAAGCAAATTAACCTACAAACCTGTACGTCTTTGGATTGTGGGAGGAAACCGGAGATCCTGGAGAAAACCCACGCGGTCACGGGGAGAACGTACAAACTCTGTACGGACAGCACCTGTAGTCAGGGCAAAGGCAGGAGGGGAAATATGCCAGGCAAATATTGAACGGAACTGAAACCAGATGTGGAGGAACAAAATGGAACCAGGGGAGATGGCAGCTTGAATTCTCTGGTTCATGCCTAATGTCTGGGTTGTTATACTACATCAGATGTATGCCAGATGTTTTGTCCGCTTTGGCATTCCCTCTCATCTGTACTTCATCAGGGCTGCAGTTCAGCATCTCCGCTCTCTGCTGTGGTCTGGAGCTGGGACGTGGTGTGGTGGAGTTTGATGGAGGATCAGAACACTAAATTCTGCCACCGGGACTGACAGGAGCTTACAATGTCCTTCAGGCAAGTTAAGAGAAGTGTGCCTCTCTGTGTGTTTATAATTTGGAAGACAACAGCAGGGAACATGGGCCTTGTTTGGTGCAATCTACACCCGTCTGGACCCAGCACATTGATGCAAGACTGCTGATAAAGAAAGCCCATCAATGCCTTTACTTCCTTAGAAGACCGAGGAGATGCGGTATGTCAATGAATACTCTCCTGAACTTCTACAGGTGTATGGTAGAGAGCACCAAAGATAATAGAGCAGAGCAAGATAGACCACTTGACCCTAAGAACCGTAGTATGTCATGGCGCCATTTTAGCAGGCAGAAACTTGCAGAGACATTTAAAAAGAAAAATAACAATAATCTGCGAATTGATAGATGAGATATATTCTGCATTTTTATGGTATCACACATATTATTCCCCCAAAACACTGATTACACTGCGAGAGGCATAGCGAACGGCGGGTTTTGCTTACTAAAATGGCGGACGTTATGTTCCTTTGCGTACTACACTTCAGTATAGGCGATTTCAACGGAGTGGTTCATCTTGCTCCTCTAGTATCTTTGGAGAGCACATTGACTGGTTGCATCACGGCCTGGTTCGGCAACTCGAACGGCCAGCAAACAAAGAAGATTGTAAAAAATGGTGAACACTGCCCGGTCCATCTGGCCTCCCCACCTTCGAAGGGATCAATAAGAGTGACTGCCTCAAAAAGGCAGCCAGCATCATTGGACACCCACACCACCCTGACCACATGTTCATTTCACTCCTGCCATCAGGAAGAAGGTACAGGAGCCTGAAAACTGTAAAGTCCAGGTTCAAGAGCAGCTTCTTCCCTGTGAACATCAGGCTTTTAAACACTACAACCGCCAATATATAGACTTATATGTAAACCTCCGAACTATATAGACTTGGGGACAGTTTTTTTTACTTTGTACTATTATTGTCTATTTATTTGTCTGTTTTTGATTATATACTGCACTTTTTTGTCATTGATAATTATGGGTTTTACATATGTAAACATAGTTTACATATCTGTTGTGCTGCTGCAAATAAGAATTTCATTGTTCAGTTTTGGGACATATGACAATAAAATACTCTTGACTGTTGATCTCCACTGTTTCACCGAACGCATGTGCTCCGTCCGCCACGGTCTGCTCGCTCTCCTGGTTGCTCCATTTTACCTCCCTTTCCCATTCCCATACTAACCAATCTCACTTTGGCCTCTTCCATTGGCAGATTGAGGCAATTCTTCCCCGATGTTACCAGGCTTCTGAACGGTCCTTCAATAAGCTTGGGTACCATCCGATTCACCTCTGCACCATTGCAGTATCTACCTGCTATACTTTAGTTTGACTTGATTGTATATATGTATATTATTATCTGCAAAATGCTGGAGTAACTCAGCAGGTCAGGCAGCATCTCGGGAGAGAAGGAATGGGTGACGTTTCAGGTCGAGACCCTTCTTCAGACTGAAGAAGGGTCTCGACCCGAAACGTCACCCATTCCTTCTCTCCCGAGATGCTGCCTGACCTGCTGAGTTACTCCAGCATTTTGTGAATAAATCGATTTGTACCAGCATCTGCAGTTATTTTCTTATATTATTATCTGATCTGTTTGGATAGCATGCAAAACACAGCTTTTCACTGTACCTCGGTACACATAACAATAATAAGCCTAAACCTGAACTTAAAGGCCCACACGCAAACTAAAAGGGTGGCACAATGGTGCAACGGTAAAGTTGCTGCCTCACAGCACCAGAGACCCAGGTTCGATCCTCACTGCGGGTGTCTGTGCGGATTTTGTACATGTTCTCTGTGACCGCGTGGGTTTTCCTTGGGTGCTCCGTCTTCTCCCGTATTCCAAAGACTTGCAGGTTTGTAGGTTAATTGGCTTTGGGAAATATTGTATATTGCCCTTAGTGTGTAGGATAGTGCGAGTGTACGGGGTTGGCGTGGACTCGGAGGGCCGAAGGGCCTGTTTCCATGCCGTATCACTAAACTAAACTAAACCAAACTAAACAAAACAAAAACAAAACTAAATTTAACTAAACTAAACTAAACCAAACTAAAGTAAACTAATCTAAACTAAACTAAACTAAACTGGAAGAGCAACACCTCATATACCACATGGGTAGCTTTAACCCAATGATATGAACTTTGAATTCTCCAATTTTAAGTAATACTTCCCAATCCTCTATTCCCTTTCCACTGCTCCTTCTGCCATGGAGCGCACATTGTTCTCCCCCCTCCACCCGCCCCCCATCCACCCGCCCCCCCTCCACCCGCCCCCCCTCCACCCGCCCCCCCTCCATCCAACCCATCAGGCTGCTTCTTTATCTCTCCTCCGTTCATTCATCTTCCAGCCCTATGTCGCACATTGCCCAATAATTCCCCCCCTCTTCCCCTTCCTCCTATCCCCTTTCACCCACATCCCTGTATCTGGCTTTACATTTCACTCCTCCTTTCATTTCGCTAGTGTTAACATTCTCTCCACATCCACTCTATCCAGGTCTTTCACTATTCAGTAAGTTTCAATCAGGTCCCCCCCCTCATCCTTCTAATCTCCAGTGAGTAGAGGCCCAGTGCCATCAAACGCTCATCATATGTTAACCCACTCATTCTCGTAAACCTCCTCTGGACCCTCTCCAGTGGCAGCACAACTTTCCTCAGATCTGGGGCTCACATTTGCTCACAGTACTCCAAATGCTGTCTCATCAGCGCCTTATAAAGCCTCAGCACTACATCCCTGGTTTCATATTCTCAAAATAAATACTAGCATTGTGTTCATTCAGCATGGACATTGTGGGCAAAAATGTTTGTTTCTATGCTGTACTGTGGTATGTTAGAAACATAGAAACATTAAAAAATAGGTGCAAAAGTAGGCCATTCGTCCCTTCAAGCCAGCACCGCCATTCAATATGATCATGGTTGATCATCCAAAATTAGTACCCCATTCCTGCTTTTTCCCCATACCCCTTGATTCCGTTAGCCCTAAGAGCTAAATCTAACTCTCTCTTGAAAACATTCAGTGAATTGGCCTCCACTGCCTTCTATAGCAGAGAATTATAAAGATTCACAACTCTCTGGGTGAAAAAGTTTTTCCTCATCTCAGTCCAAAATGACCTACCCCTTAATTCTTAAATACTCTATGATAAAAAAATACAGACTAATACTTCAGTAAGAGTTAAATATTTCAGATCAGAGCTATTCCAGATCTGATTTCCCATTTTGCTTGGGACTGCTCCCCTTGAATTGTGAGATTTACATTATTCATGTTCATTTTTTGCTTTAGTCTTGCAGAGTAATTTATCAATATATTACTTTTAATCCATTAATAGTTAATCTTTTTCATTTACTTTGAACTATCGTGTGTGCAATGGAAAGCCTGTGAGTTAATGCCGACGTGAAATTAAACTTTAAATAGACTGATACTTCCCTCTCGGAGGAATGAGGAAAATCAGTGTCTGATTATCGGAAAAGCCTTTTCGCTTCTCATTAACAAGGCTCGGAAAAGAGAAGTGAAAATTGCTGGTCAGCTCAAAGAGATGTTGGGGGAATCTTTCGTCAGTTCATTGAGAACAATCTGTTGTTTTTAGAGTCACAGACTCACAGAGTCATGGGGGGTCACAGAATCATAGAGCCTGCGGATGGTTCGACTGCCCCGACCGCGGGAGAATAAAGAGGAAGAAGTTTAGACTTTATTGCCTTCCATCACAGTGAGGAATGTGGGGAATCTGCTGTGGTGGTTGTTTACGTTAGCTTTTATGTAGTTGTGCATCTTGTTGGCATGGACATGATAGGCCGAAGGGCCTGTTTCTACACCATACAACTCTATCACTATAGTAAGTGGACTACGCGCTTATTTCTCATCTGTGATGTCTCTATCAGTATTTCTCCAAAGGTTTCTCATGCTCTATTCAAAGTAACACGCTGCCTCTGGGCTTCTTCAAGGCAATGGTCTCGATGGAGCAAGATGAAGGATTCAATTTTCCTTTATTCTCCTCGGGGTTACATTGTGAATTTTTCTGAACTACATTCTCCTGCACCCTGCCCTGGAGCATCGAGTTTTGGAGCTACTTACATCAGGAGGGAACCTTACAGGTTGTCCACTTTGTATCGACCTGAATGTTAATCTACGGTATAGAGGGCAGAGCTAACGTGTTACCAGACATGTTCTCTGAATGTGTAAAGGTAACAGTGAGAGAGGACGTCAGCTGTTAATCTGTCCCCGGTGATGGAGACAGAGAGATCAAGAAAGGGATGAGAGGTGTCAGAGATAGTCCAAGCAAATCCGAGGGCAGGGCGGAAGTTCGTGGAATATTTGATGAAATCAATGAGTTCTGCAGCCCCGTTGCAGTCGTGATGTAGTGGAGAAAGAATTGCGGAAAGGTGCAGTATACGTTTGGAGCAAAGAATGTTCAACATAACCAACAAAAAGTCAGGCACAGCTAGGGCCAATGCAGGTGCCCATGGAGAAAGTCAGAGGAATCAAAAGGGAAGTTGTGGATGTTGAGAAAGGGTCTGAAGAAGGGTCCAAACACAAAATGTTTCCTCTCCCTCTCCATTCCCTCCATAGAAGCTGCCTGACCTGCTGAGTTCCTCTGGCACTTTTTTTCAAATGCAAGCTCGGTGGCGCAGTGGTAGAAATGCTGCCTTAAAGCGTCAGAGATCCGGGTTCGATCCTGATCACAGGAGCTGGATTTCATACGTTCTCCCCGTGACCTGTGAGGGGTTTCTCCAGGTGCTCCGGTTTCCTCCCACACTCCAAAGACGTACAGGTTTTTTTTAGGCTAATTAATTGACTTGGTATAATTGTAAATTGTCCCCGGTGTGTGTGTAGGATAGTGTGTGGGGATCGCTGGTCGGCACGGACTCGGTGGGCCGAAGGGCCTGGCTCAGCGCTGTATCTCTAAACTAAGCTAAAGCAACAAAGGAAAACAAAAGTAGCTGCTCTACATTAAACATCATTAAAAATAATGCAGCATGTAGAGAATATCCAGGAGTTTCAATTATTCAGGCAATGCTTTCATATCTGCAATATTTATGTCATTTGTTATTCCACTGCACTTTAGTAAACTGCAAATGCAGCACGTTATAATGCTTTTAAAAGATTTGCAGAGTCTAATGTTACGTATGTCCCAGGAGGAGGTTATATTGTGTGGAGATGGAAGCGAAGAGTGCATAAAATATTTAAATTATATTGTCAGAAGAATAATGGAGGAGGGAGGGACAGTCTTCCACAGATGAAAGCAAGATTTTTGACAGTCTCAATTATTTGGCTAATATTGCCATGTGCCTTTGTTAAGCACTCTATGATTAAATGCCGTTGATACTTAATCAAGGCCTCAAATCTTTTGCAGGATGAAAGAAACTTCAACTGGAAGGGAAAGCCCCAAAACACTGAAGAAACTATTGGAGCAATTATTCAAATAATAAATGATGATAGTTCAAGGTTATTTGGTCATAAAATCTTCCATCAAGATGACGGTGTAGTTATGTTTGTGGCCTGCAGGTGGTGTTAAAGTCTTCTGTTGGAGGACTCTCATATCTTATAGAACATAGAGCATAGAACAGCCCACATGATGCCAAGCTAAAATTGGAGGATTCAATGTTCATACCAGCTTTCTTCCCTCCAATCCCCCCTCCCACAATCAGTCTCAAGAAGGGTCGCGGCCCGAAAAGTCACCTACCCATGTTCTCTAGAGATGCTGCCTGACCTGCTGCGTTACTCCAGTACCTTGTGTCCTTTTGTGTTATGTAAATCCTTGTTGCTACACTCTCTGGTTCTTGATTCACCCTTCAGTCATCACAGACATTATCACTCAAAACTTTTATCATGAAGTCAGAAACATAAGGGTGGTAGAGTTACTGCCCTACAGTGCCAGAGACCCTGGTTCAATCCTGGCTACGGGTGCTGCCTGTACCGAGTTTGTACCTTTTCCCCGTGGCTGCGTGGGTTTTCTCCGGGTGCACTGGCTTCCTCCCACATACCAAAGACGTGCAAGTTTGTAGGTTAATTGGGCTTTGTTAATTGTTCCTAGTGTGTAGGATAGTAGGAGAGTACGGGTGATCGCTGGGCAAAGACATGCGGTTTGTAGGTTAATTTACCTCTGTAAATTGCTCCTTGTGTGTAGAAAGTGGGTGCAAAAAGTGGGATAACATAGAACTAGTGTGAAAGGGGATCAATGGTCAGCGTGGACTCAGTGGGCGGAAGGGCCTGTTTCCACATTGTATTAAAAAAAAATTCTAGTGTGTGTAAAAATAGGATGACACATCGTGATCAGTTACTGGAATTATTCATTCCCAGCAAACCTTGAGAAAGGGCGGGTGAGTCTGTGTGCAGGTGACTCGTGTACTTTAACATAGGATCGCAAATCATGTCATTTACTCCATGGTTCTGGTATTTGCTATTTGATTGCAAATATTTCCAGATGCCTGTGCAAAATACTGAGCGAGGCAGATGCAGTGATGGGCAGCTGGGGGAAGGATCTTTGGCTGCCCTGAGATCAGGGACGGGCCTGCTTGAGTGTTGGAGGTCGGACCGGTTTGCGTTGGTACCAGAGGTCAGGGAGAACGGGTCGGACGGGCCACGTGGGTACTGGAGGTAGAGGATGAGTCGCCGAGAACAAAGAGGGACCCGGCCTGCGGTGGGGGGCATCGAGAACGAAGGGAGAACCGGCCTGGGGGGCCGCCGAGAACAAAGAGGGACCCGACCTGAGGGTGGCATTGAGAACAAAGAGGGACCAGACCTGAGGGGGGCATTGAGAACAAAGAGGGACCCAACCTGAGGGGGGCGCCGAGAACAAAGAGGGACCCGACCTGAGGGTGGCATTGAGAACAAAGAGGGACCAGACCTGAGGGGGACGCCGAGAACAAAGAGGGACCCGACCTGTGGGGGGCGCCGAGAACAAAGAGGGACCCGACCTGAGGGTGGCATTGAGAACAAAGAGGGACCCGACCTGAGGGGGGCATTGAGAACAAAGAGGGACCCAACCTGAGGGGGGCGCCGAGAACAAAGAGGGACCCAACCTGAGGGGGGCATTGAGAACAGAGAGGGACCCAACCTGAGGGGGGCGCCGAGAACAAAGAGGGACTCAACCTGAGGGGGGCATTGAGAACAAAGAGGGACCCGGCCTGTGGGGGGTGCCGAGAACAAAGAGGGACCCGACCTGTGGGGGGCGCCGAGAACAAAGAGGACTAAATGGAACACCTTGTAACTTTGCCAGCGCCCAATATGTGGTGACGCTTTGCATACTTGTGTATGCAAAATAAAGAATCTCACCATGACATATCACATGCGATAATAAAGTTTCATTCATTCATTCATTCATTCATTCATTCATTCATTCATTCATTCATTCATTCATGCATTTCCAGCATCTTTTGTTTTTATTTTGAAAGATGCCTTTACATAGTCAGAACCCCTTTCCTTGGTAGGGGTTAGCTACTTAAAATCGGAGAATTCAATGTTCGTTCGATTCCTTCAAACCATTGGGCCATGACCTGAAATGTCGCTGTCTATTTCCTCCACAGATGCTGCCTGACCTGCTGAGTTCCTCCAGCACTTTGTGTTTTGCTCAAGATGCCAGCATCCGCAGTTCTTTGTCATAGAGTCATGGAGTCATGCAGCATGGAAACGGCCCAACTTGCCCATGCCGACCAATATGTCCCATCCACACTCGGCCCACCTTCCTGCTTTTGACTCATATCCCTCTAAACCTGTCCTATCCATGTACTGTCTAAATGTTTATTTAACGCTATGGCGAGTCCGGAAACTTGTTGGTTGTAGAAGAAGTTTATTGCAGCCGCAATATTCGAATACAGAGTTAAACAACAAGGTAAAGAACAACCATCAAAAACTTACTGTCTTCTTCGAAGACTTCGCCGAACTAACTATTTCGGGCGCCAAACGCGCACATGACATCGCTGGCCAATCAGCGATGTCGCTCCCTGGACCAATCCCCATGGTCGCGTTCACACGTGACCTCGCTGGCCAATCCGAGGGTTCGACGACCTGGACCATTCTCTATGGTCGCTACATGACCCCCCCAGAACCCGAGGTGCGGAACCTAGCAGGGAGCCGGATTTCGCGACCATAACGAGTACGGAGAGGGACAGCCTGAACCACAGGAGCCGGGGGTTCCGGACTTGGCGGAACAGCCGAAACGGGAGGTCCTGGAGGAACTACCGGAACGGGGGGTCCTGGAGGAAATGCCGGAACGGGGGGTCCTGGAGGAACTGTCGGAACGGGGGGTCCTGGACTGAGCGGAACTAACGGAGGTCGGCCTCTCCTAGGGGTTTGACCGACCAGGACTGGTTGATCCGGATCCAAATGTGCAGGTTTGAGCCGGGACACCGAGACGAGCTCACTCTTGCCGCACATGTCTAAGGTGAAGGTAGCCGTTCCCTTACGCAAAACCCGGAACGGCCCTTGATAGACCCTCTGCAACGGGGCGCGATGGGAATCTTTTCGCAGAAAAACGAACTCACAGTCCTTCAGGGAAGGCGGTTCATGTACCATGGGACACCCATGACGTGAAGTCGGAACTGGAGCCAGGGAGCCCACCCGTTCCCGGAGAGATGCTAACACTGATGGGACTGTAGGCAGCTGGTCTGAAGGGTCCGGAAACAGATCTCCGGGTACTCGAAGTGTCGAGCCATATACTAGCTCTGCGGACGACGCACCGAGATCTAGCTTAGGAGCAGTCCGGATGCCCAAAAGAACCCAAGGGAGCTGGTCTACCCAGTCCGGGCCTTCAAGCCTTGCACTGAGGGACGCCTTAAGTTGGCGGTGGAACCTTTCTACGAGTCCATTTGCCTGGGGGTGATATGCAGTCGTGGGTTGTAACTTGGACCCGTACAGTTCTGCGAGCGCGGCCCAGAGGGACGAAGTGAATTGTGGGCCTCTGTCAGTGGTAATAACTGCCGGGACCCCGAAACGAGCTACCCAATGAAGGGCCAAAGTCCTAGCACAAGACGCTGACGAAATATCAGACAATGGGAAAGCCTCTGGCCACCGGGTGAACCGATCCACCACCGTGAGGAGGTGGGTGTAGCCCCGGGAGGAAGGCAAAGGACCGACCAAATCCACGTGGATGTGGAAAAAACGAACAGCCGGGACCTCGAAATCCTGTACGGGGGGCTGGACATGGCGCTGGGCTTTAGCGGTCTGACAGGGAACGCAGGCACACGCCCAACCCGCTACCTGTTTCCGTAGGCCATGCCAGACAAACCGAGCTGCTACCAAAGCAGAGGTGGAGCGGTGGACGGGTGCGCCAGCCCATGAATGGCATCGAAAACCCGGCGCTGAAGGGGGGCGGTACTACCGGCCTGGGACGGGGAAGAGAAACATCGCACCAGACTTTTGTGCCTTCTGACCCACAAGGTACCTGGGCCAACTTCAATCCCGAAGTGGTGGACTGGTATGCCGAAGCGGTATCCGCTAGAAGCTGTGCCTCCGCAAGCTCTTGGGGATCCACTTCGCAGTCCACCGCCGAAATAGGGGGAAAAGCAGGTCTAGACAGGGCGTCAGCAACGGCATTAAGCTTACCCGCGACATGACGGACATCGGTGGTAAATTCGGAGATAGCAGTCAGGTGCCGCTGCTGGCGGGCCGACCATGGGTCAGACAATTTGACAAAAGCAAATGTTAATGGTTTATGGTCCGTAAAGGCCACAAATGGGCGGCCCTCAAGGAAGTACCTGAAATGACGAACAGCTAAATAGAGGGCCAAAAGCTCTCGGTCAAATGCGCTATACTTCAGCTCGGCCGAATTTAGTTGCCGGCTGAAAAACGCCAAAGGCTGCCAACGGCCACCGACCTGCTGCTCCAGAACCCCGCCCACCGCCACGTCAGAGGCGTCAACCGTCAGGGCCGTGGGGGCGGAGGGGCTCGGATGGACCAACATGGTGGCGTCTGCCAAGGCTGCCTTAGCTGCTGTAAAAGCCGACTCTGCGGTCGGGGACCATATCAACTCTACCGGATTCCCTGCCAGGCATTGGAAAAGCGGGCGCATGACCCGCGCAGCTGCCGGAACGAACCTATGGTAGAAATTGACCATGCCTACGAACTCCTGTAGCCCTTTTACTGTGGTGGGCCTAGGAAATGCCCGGATAGCCTCCACCTTCTCGGGCAAAGGGGAGGCACCGGCAGGGGTAATTCTGTGCCCTAGAAAATCAAGAGCAGGAAGGCCGAATTGACATTTGGAGGGTTGGATTATGAGCCCGTGGTCTTGGAGCCGCTGGAAAACGGTCCGCAAGTGGGCCTGGTGTTCCTGTACTGAGGTGCTGGCAACCAGGATGTCGTCTAAATAAATAAACAAAAAGGGTAAATCCCGGCCCACGCGGTCCATCAGTCGTTGGAAAGCCTGTGCCGCGTTCTTTAAACCGAAAGGCATACGCAACCATTCAAACAACCCGAACGGAGTAATCGTTGCAATTTTCTGTATGTCCTCCGGTCGCACCGGGATCTGGTGGTATCCTCGCACCAAATCGATTTTGGAGAACACCACCGCTCCTTCCAGCCCAGATGAAAAGTCCTGTAGGTGCGGTATGGGGTAGCGATCAGCCGTGGTGACAGCATTAAGACGCCGATAATCGCCACATGGTCTCCACCCCCCAGATGCCTTGGAGACCATATGTAACGGCGAGGCCCACGGGCTGTCAGACTGACGAACAATTCCCATTTCCTCCATCTTCCTGAACTCTGCCCGTGCCACCACCAGTTTGTCTGGCGGTAGCCTCCTGGCCCGAGCGAAAACAGGAGGGCCTTCGGTGCGGATGTGATGGACCACGCCGTGCTTGGCCGAAGACGTGTCGAAACGTTGAATGAGCAGCTCTGGAAACTCCGCCAGAATCTCAGCATACGAGTCGGGGGCCGCGACGACGGCCTGGACAGTAGGGCTGGGCGAGGAGGCGATTGTCGGAGCGACGTGCTCATCTTCGGCGGAGGGTCGTAGGTCGTTACCGCGGTCATCAGGGACCAGTGAAAAAGCCCAGAGAAAATCTGCTCCCAAGATCGCTTGTTTGACGTCGGCTATGATGAATGGCCATTCGTACGTGCGGAGGCCTAACACAAGGGACATCTTCCGTATACCGAAAGTGCGAATTGGGCTGCCATTAACCGCGATGAGGGTGGGACCTGTCTTACCCGATCTGGTTTCGAGGTCGGTCGGCGGCACTATACTGACGATGGCTCCCGTGTCCACCAAAAATTCTGTGTCCGTGAATCGATCATGGACATAGAGGCGCCGGTTCTGGCCAATCGTAACTGCCCCTATGTACGATCGGCCGAGGCATTTCCCGCGAAGGTACAAGGTGAGCGGCAGTTGCGGGATTCGCTACCCCATCGTAGGTGATAATAGCACCAGCCGCGCTTGTGCGGATCTTTTTGGCGGGCTTTCGGAGAATTGGCGGGAGACATGGCGCCATCTTGCCGTCGCTGTGGCGTGGTCACTGATGTCGAGACCTTGTTGATCGAACCGCTTGCCTGGTCCTTTGCCTTGTTTTTAGCCGCTATGAGCGCGTCCGCTTTCGCTGCATATGCTTCGGGGTCCTTAAAAGAACAATCCGTGAGCAGCAGTCGGACATCCTCAGGAAGCTTCTCGCGGAATGCCTGTTCGAACATAGGGCAATCCGTATGCTCACCGGCTAGCATCATCATTTCGGACATGAGGACGGAAGGCAGTCGGTCTCCAAGATCTGGTAGGTGCAGAAGTCTTGCCGCACCACCATGCTTATTAAACCCGAAGATTCGCAGTAATACTTTCTTCAGGGCCTCGTACTTGCTTTCCGCAGGTGGATTAACGATGAACCGCATCACGCGCGTGGTCGTCTCCGATGATAGAGCGCTGACGAGGTAGTAATACCTCGTGGAGTCGTCCGATATCTTCTTTATATGAAATTGAGCTTCGGTGTGTATAAACCAAGATTGCGGTGCGTGCGTCCAAAACCACGGAAGGTGAACGCTTACCGCGCTTGACTCCGGTGTGCCCGGCGCGGCCATCGCCGACGAGGCGTCGGGTCCCTGCATAGTCGGTGATCGTCCAGATCACGTCGGGGTCACCAATATGGCGAGTCCGGAAACTTGTTGGTTGTAGAAGAAGTTTATTGCAGCCGCAATATTCGAATACAGAGTTAAACAACAAGGTAAAGGACAACCATCAAAAACTTACTGTCTTCTTCGAAGACTTCGCCGAACTAACTATTTCGGGCGCCAAACGCGCACATGACATCGCTGGCCAATCAGCGATGTCGCTCCCTGGACCAATCCCCATGGTCGCGTTCACACGTGACCTCGCTGGCCAATCCGAGGGTTCGACGACCTGGACCATTCTCTATGGTCGCTACAACGCTGTGATAGTCCCTGCTTCAACTACCTCCTCCGGCAGCTCGTTCCATACACCCACCACCATTTGCGTAAAAATGTCACCCCTCAGGTTCCCATTAAATCTTTCCCCCTCTCACCTTAAACCTGTCCTCTGGTTCTTGATTCCCCTACTCTGGGCAAGAGACTCTGTGTATTTACCCGATCTATTCCACTCATCACTTTAATTTCATATTTCGTGTACTTTGTGTTTTATGACTGTTGGCAGATCAATTTCCCTCCTGGGATAAATAAAGTTCTATCGTATCGTATTCCTCTCATGATTTTGTACACCGCTATAAGATCACCCCTCGTCCACAATCATTGGTGATCGTGTCGCCAATCCAATCAGTTTGCAAAACATGTTAGATGTGAGAGAAAGTTACATCGGTTATCTGCCGCCTACTCATAAACATCACGAGGCCGAAATTCATCCTTGGGTTACAAATGCTGAGTGATTGATGTGGTGATGATTTTCCAACGCTGTTTTGTATGAAGGAACAAAGCTTCAGAAGTGGGGGAAAAGCATTTAGTGCAGGCATGCCAAGAAGAAATTCTCACCTCCTTGAATCCGTCCTCTTTGTACATCCAAATCTTTGAAGTCTTCCATCTCGAAAGAGCTCCGTGCAATTGCAAAAATGTAAATCATTGTTTTTTTAAAGGCATGATAAAATTTCCCAAGATAGACACAAAAAGCTGGGGTAACAGCAGGCCAGATAGCATCTCTGGAGAAAAGGAACAGGTGACGTTTTGGGTCGAGACCCTTCTTCAGACAATTTCCCAAGGTGCTTCTTAGTTTGTGGGACGTTGAGAGGGGGAGCAGGGTTTTAGAAAGACATCTTCACTTGCACCCTGGACTGATATCTGCTAGTTTCTGTCTCACAGATCGAACTATGTTTACCTTTGATGTTTCTTTTAAATAAAATGTAAGGGAATAACACAGAAGATGCATTTTAAGGTAATATCATGCAGCATGATGCCATCATAAAATCAATTTAAAATGGAATCCCGTAGACTGCAATAGAATTAGTCCCATGTGAATTTTAGAACTGCTACATCCTGATAATTCTACATTCACGACATTAAGAGTTTATCGTCTTCCTATTAACTTCACATCATAAAGTTGAACTCGGAATATATATTAAAATAACTTGAACACATACTTTCTTACAGATATAATAGCAATTCTCTTCACAATTAGTTTGTGTGAACAGATTATATAAAATGTAGGTGTGTAGTAAGGAGCTGCAGATGCTGGTTTATACTGAAGATGGACACAAAATGCTGGAGTAAGCAGGTCAGGCGGCATCTCTGGAGAAAAAGGATGGGTGACGATTCGGGTCGGGACCCTTTTTCTTTGTTTATAAAATGTAGGTGCTCTTTTACCTGTGAAGGGGTGAATTAGGCTTTGTTTCACAAACCATAACGGATATTTTTCAGTTGTTCGGAATGAGTGTAGTGGGCATGACTGGAAGTTGGTTTAAAAGTTTCAATTTTAGACATTTTTCGGTGAATGCAGTGAATTTGAAACTTGCCTTAAATTGATGTGAACGATATTCAGCCATAGAGTTATGTACAGCATAGATGCAGGCCTTTCAGCCCATCACATCTATGCTGACCATCATACCTATCTAATCAATGATCCAATGGTGCATTATTGTCACATGTACATAGGGACAGTAAAATTCCTTTTTTACATACAGTTCAGTAACAATCTTACTACACAGAGACATAATCATAATTAAGTACTAAAGTGTAAGAATAATACTACATTGATGCAGTACACAAGAGTTGCCTCATTTCTGCTGCTGTCTAAAGGTCATAAGGTCATAAGGAATAGGAGTAGAATTCGGCTATTCAGCCCAACAGATCTACTCCGCCATTCAATCATGGCTGATCTATCTGTCCCTCCTAACTGCATTCTCCTGCCTTCTCCCCATAACCTCTGACAGCCGAACTAATCAAGAATCTATCTATGCCATAAAAATATCCATTGACTTGGCCTCCACAGCTTTCTGGTGCAAAGAATTGCACAGATTCACCACCTTGTACCCCTCAAGTTCAAAGTTGTTAAAAATGTAGAGTCTTATCTTGACCATAAAGGCCCGTTGTCCTGACGACGGCACTGGGCTGGAGTTGCAGGGATCGGCCTGGCCTGGCGATGTGTCGGTGTCCTCCACCGCCGCACCATGCTACAGTAGGCTGCATCCGATCTGCGTGTGCAGCCTCTTGGAGCGGCGGCCGATCCAATCGAGCCTCAGGCTGCTGCAGGGCCTCCAGCGGCCCACTCGACTGACACCTAGACCCACGAACGCTCCGTCCCCTCGCCTCCCATGGCCACCGCTCGGCCTCCATGCCCCATTACCCCGCCTGCAGCCGACCTCGAAACCCCCAGAGCTTCTTAGTTCCCATTTCCCTGCATTAATTTTGTATCTCTCATGGAGTCATAGAGTGATACAGTGTGGAAACAGGCCTTTCGGCCCAACCTGCCCATACTAGTCCCACCTGCCTGCGCTTAGTCCATATCCCTCCAAACTTGTCCTATCCATGTACCTGTCGAATTGTTTGTTAAATGTTGGTATAGTCCCAGCCTCAACTACCTCCTCTGGCAGTTTGTTCCTTACACCAACCACCCTTTGTGTGAAAATGTTACCCCTCAGATTTCTATTAAATCTTTTTCCCTTCACCTTGAACCTATGTCCTCTGGTCCTCGATTCCCCTACTCTGGGCAAAAGATTCTGTGCATCCAATAATCGCTATGCCAATCTTATTCAACTACCTGTTCAGGTGCCTCTGAAACATTGTTACTGTTCCTGACTCTAAGATCTGCTCATTCCAGCCCAACTACTCTTTGTGTATAATATTGACATCCCCTTTAAACCTTCCATCTCTCATCTCAACCTGCACTCTTTAGTGTTCGGCATGGGAAAAGGATACTGACTGCCTACCTGGTCTAAGTCCCTCATAATTATATATATGATGGGGCGGTACAGTGGTGCAGTGGTAGAGTTGCTGCCTTACAGCACCAGAGACCCGGGTTTGATTCTGACTACAGGTGCTCTCTGTACAGAGTTTGTTCGTTCTCGCTGTGACTGCTGGGTTTTCTCTGCGTGCTCCGGTTTCCTCCCACACTCCAAAGACGTACAGGTTTGCAGATTAATTGGCTTCAAATTGTTTATTTGGCAAACAGGACAGAGATATGCCGAGAAAACAGTAAACCATTAGTACTTTGCCAAACAAGAGTGATGAATCAGAGGGTGGTGAATGTGAGGAGTTCATTGCCACAGATGGCTGTGAAGGCCAAGTCAAAGGTTACAGGTATTCCCAAAACTACGTTTCGTGAACCCAGTCAGATTTTACATGTCAGAATCACCATTCCCATCCCCTGCCCAAAATATCTCTGAAGAAAGGTCTTGACCCGAAACATCGCCTGTCCATGTTCTCCAGAGATGCTGCCTGGCAGGCTGAGCTACCCCAGCACTTTGTGTCCAGGGCACTTTCAGCGGCGCACGGCCTTCTGGGTAAGCACACCGCCATTGCCGGCTTGTTTCCAATGTAAACCTGAGTGGTCGTACATATCATATCATATCATCATATCATATATATACAGCCGGAAACAGGCCTTTTCGGCCCACCAAGTCCGTGCCGCCCAGCGATCCCCGCACACTAACACTATCCTACACCCACTAGGGACAATTTTGTACATTTACCCAGCCAATTAACCTACATACCTGTACGTCTTTGGAGTGTGGGAGGAAACCGAAGATCTCGGAGAAAACCCACGCAGGTCACGGGGAGAACGTACAAACTCCTTACAGTGCAGCACCCGTAGTCAGGATCGAACCTGAGTCTCCGGCGCTGCATTCGCTGTAAAGCAGCAACTCTACCGCTGCGCTACCGTGCCGCCCATACACAGTGTTGTGGAATTCACAAACTGCCAGAATTGTTTACGTAAGTGCGAGTTTACGCAAGTCGCCGACTGCGTAAGTCGGGGAGTGTTTGTATCCCTAAAGCGGAGATTGATAGTTTCTTGATTAATGAGGGCAGGTTATGGGGAGAAGGCAGGAGAATGGTGTTGAGAGGGAAAGATAGTTCAGCCATGATTGAATGGCAGAGCAGACTCGACGGGCCAAATGGCCTAATTCTGCTCAAATGACTTATGATCTTATAATTTGATTTTTTTTTTGTGGTAGCCGGAGATGATTTTGTAATTAAATAATAACACAGCGGAACAGTAAATGCTCTGTTTGCAACATGTTTAGCTGGTCACATATAGGTGTACTTATTCAGAAGTTCCAAGGCTTTCAGACCAGAGCGTGGTTTAGCGGTTGGTTGCAGACAAAGCTGTGGTGTACAGACAACACGGTTCATTACTGGAACTGATCTTTCACCCCTTGCGGCAAGACCTAATTCATTGATCCGCCTACGAGGAAATAGCATTGCTCGGTGTTGACCGGAATAAACATAGAACATAGAACGTAGTACATAGATAGACACAAAGTGCTGGAGTAACTCAGCGGGTCAGGCAGCATCTCTGGAGAGAAGGAATAGGTGACATTTTGGGTCCTTATCCAAAGCATCACCTATTCATTTTCTCCAGAGATGCTGCCCGACCCGTTGAGTTACTCCAGCACTTTTGTGTCTATCTTTTCCTCCAAACAGTGCCTTTTTGCCGGGAAGAAGAAAAGAAATAGAGCACGGTTCGCTTTGAGCTGCATCTATTGTTATGTATTAGGAACCACAAATAGAATAATTCTCCTTGGATTACCAGCATTGAAAGCTAAAAATAAAAAAATGGACACAGTGAATAGGCTGTATGTGAAATACAAGCCCTCTGTATCTTCAAAGACCTGTTACTTCAAAAATAGAGCAATTACCGCAATTGAACATTATACATCATATGATTGAATGAATGCTACTTGCTAAATGTATCGGTTACATAACAAGAGTCTTATTTTAGCCATGGCACTTTTCACTAAATGGAAATCTTACATTGTAAACATTGCATGGCTGTGTAGAATTCCTTTGATTTTTTTTCTCAACCCAAAGCGATACATGCTAATTGAATCTGGTGATGATTAGCACCATACCAATACACTGATCACTCCAGAAATGGATTTACCCTAACTCAATGTTTACCCATTTGTAAATGTAAATAGAGTTCACCAATGCCCCACACCTCAAGCAGAATTTTCAAGCACGATGGCGCAGTTGGTAGAGCCCCTGCCTCAAAGCACCAGAGACCCGGGTTCGATCCTGACATCAGATGCTGTCTGTATAGAGTTTGCTCATATTCCCCGTGACTGACACAAAGTGCTGGAGTAACTCAGCGGTTCAGGCAGCACCTCCGGAGAAAAAGGACGGGTGTTAGAAACACAGAAACATAGAAAATAAGTGCAGGAGGAGGCCGTTTGGCCCTTCGAGCCAGCACCACCATTCAATGTGATCATGGCTGATTATCCACAATCAGTAACCTGTGCCTGCCTTCTCCCCGTATCCCTTGATTCCACTAGCCCCTAGAGCTCTATCTAACTCTCTTTCAAATTCATCCAGTGAAATGGCCTCCACTGCCTTTTGTGGCAGAGAATTCCACAAATTCACAACTCTCTGGGTGAAAAAGTTTCTTCTCACCTCAGTTTTAAATGGCCTCCCCTTTATTCTTAGACTGTGTCCCCCGGTTCTGGAATCCCCCAACATTGGGAACATATTTCCTGCATTTACCTTGTCTAGTACTTTTATGATTTTATATGTCTCTATAAGATCCCCTCTCATCCTTCTAAACTCCAGATTGAAGAAGGGTCTCAACCCGAAACGTCACCCATTATTTTTCGCCAGAGATGGTGCCTGACCCGCTGAGTTACTCCGGCACCTTGTGTCTATGTTTGGTACAAACCAGCATCTGCAGTTCTGTGGTTCTACTCCTTGGGACCCTGTGAGATTCCTCCTGGTGCTCCCGTTTCCTCCCACATCACAAAGATGTTTGGGTTTATCGATTTGTGTTAATTGTTTGCTGTTGTTTTCCAAAGGATCTATCCATTTCTTAGTTAGATGGTTTGCTAGTTGCCAAGTTCAACATATGATCAAGACAAAAAAAGCAGGCATTTGGCTACGTTATGGGAGTCATAGAGTCATACGGGAGAAACAAGCCCTTCAAACTTCTTTCTGAAGTGACCAATTGGCCTCTGTAAAGTGAGTAGGGAATAGATGCAAAAGTGGGTAACATAGAACTAGTGTGAACGAGTGATCGATGGTGACCATTGGGCCAAAGGGCTGTATCTCTGAACTCTTTTATTTGAGCTTAGTTTATTATTGTCACATGTACCAGGCAGGATACAGTGAGAAGCCTTTTTTGTTGCGTATTATCCAGTCAGTGGAAAGACTGATTTCAATCAAGCCGCCCACAGTGTACAGATACAGGATAAAGGGAATGACGTTTAGTGCAAGATAAAGTGCAGTAAAGACTGATTAAAGATAGTCCGTGAGTCTCCAATGAGGTTTGATGACTGCTCTCTAGTTGGTGAGAGGACGGTCCAGTTGACTGATAACAGTTGGGGAGAAACAGTCCCTGAATCTGGAGGTGTGAGTTCTCACACTTCTGTACCTCTTGCCTGATGGGAGAGGGGAGAAGGGGAAGTGACCGAGTGAGTGGTGAGGCTGGTCTTTGATTGTGCTGGTAGCCTTGCTGAGGCGGCGCGAAGTGTAGAATGGGTTGCATTTAACGGGAGCTACTTACATATCATATCATATCATATCATATATATACAGCCGGAAACAGGCCTTTTCGGCCCTCCAAGTCCGTGCCGCCCAGTGATCCCCGTACATTAACACTATCCCACTAGGGACAATTTTTTAAAAAAAATGTTAAACATTTTTTTTTTTTACATTTTACCCAGCCAATTAACCTACATACCTGTACGTCTTTGGAGTGTGGGAGGAAACCGAAGATCTCGGAGTAAACCCACGCAGGTCATGGGGAGAACGTACAAACTCCTTACAGTGCAGCACCCGTAGTCAGGATCGAACCTGAGTCTCCGGCGCTGCATTCGCTGTAAAGCAGCAACTCTACCGCTGCGCTACCGTGCCGCCCATAGTATGCATCAGAGTGGTCTACCAGGGAGCACACACACTCAGCCGCCGACAGGACAGATTAACAAGGGAGGCGATAAAGGATGGTTGATAACTGACATCGATCGCATTGACCAACTATGGCAGCTTCAGCCACCTCTTCTCCCCCTCTGACAATAAAGAAACAAATTCCAATTTTCTTTCCCGCAACACGGTTTCCCAATCAGCACTACATGTTTTCGTTCCTGCCTCCAATACCTCATCTGGCAGCTCGTTCCAGATATCCTCCACCCTCTGAGTGAAAAGGTTGTCCCTCTGGTTCCTGTTAAATCATTCCACTCTCAAGCTTAAACCTACACCCCCTAGTTCTGGATTCCCCTACCCTAGGTAAAAGCCTCTGTGCATTCACCCAATCTATTTTGAGCCCTCATGTAATCCTCACCTGTAGTGTGGTTTCAGGATAAATACAGCAAGTGGATTTCAGCATGTCATAGAACAGCATAGAAACAGGCCCTTCAGCCCAACTCATCCATGCTGGCCAAGATGCCGAGGTACCAATCCTCCAAGCTAGTCCCACTTGACGGCATTTGGCCCACATCCCTCTAAACCTCCTATCCATGTGCCTATCCTGGTGTCTTTTAAATGCTGTCCGTACCTGCCTCCACTATTCCCTCTGGCAGCCCATTCTTTAGTCCCCACTTTCGGGAACTAAAGATATTTGTAGAAAATATTATTCCGTAAGCGGAAAGTGCCAATACCATGGAAAAAAAAAAAAATAACAGACTTTATTTACATCAGAACATCATTCAATAAATCATGTTCACATTCCTTTTGGTAACACATGACTTTTAGAACAAGTGGAAACTATTAAATTATTGACAGTGACTCTGTTGATGGGCCGATTCAGCAAGTCTTATGATTTTGAATCATCGACGATTTGTTGTCAAATGGTTCACATTGCATGTGATTCATTGATTCAATGAAACTTTATTGTCACATGTCAGGTTCAGTGAGATTCTTCGACTGCACACAATCTGATAAAATCCGAGGCAGTAGACAAAGACCCCCCATGTTTCTGGTGCCGACAAAGTTACGAAAACGTCCATCGAACAGTCTATATTTCCTTGCAGCGACGAACCAGGCCGAGGGCTGGGTCCTCTTTCGATCTCGGCGCCCCACCGCCACCATCTCCCCCCCCCCTTTGTTCGTTCTTGGTGCCCACCAAAGATACTAGAGGAGCAAGATGAACCACTCCGTCTAAATCACCTATACTGAAGTGTGGTAGGCAAAGGAGCGTAACGTCCGCCATTTTAGTAGGAAAAACCCGTCGACCGTTATGCCTCTCGCAGTGTAATCAGTGTTTTGGCGGAACAGTATGTGTGATGATACCATAAAAATGCAGAATATATCTCCTCTATCGATTCACAGATTTTTGTTATTTTTCTTTTAAAATGTTTCTGCAAGTTTCTGCCTACGGTTTTTAGGGTCGAGTGGTCTATCTTGCTCTGCTCTATTATCTTTGGTGCCTGTCCTCTTTGGTCTTGGTGCCCACTCCCCCCCCCCCTACCCCCACCCCACTGGGTCTCCCTTTGATCTCAGCGCCCCTCCTCTCATGTCAGGTCCCTCTTCGCTCTTGGAGAACCCCCGCCAGCCCCCCCCCTTCATTCTCGCCGCCTACCCCCCCCCCCCTGCCCGCCCGTTGAGTCCCTCCTCCTCTGCAATCCCCCAGTATTTCTACAAGCTTGTTCTATTGGCTAAAAAATTATTAAAATATATGGCGAATTTTCTTGTCTAACTTCTAATGAGCTATGAGGAATGTAATCCACACAGAATATAGGGTCATCGAGTCATATAGCATGGAAACAGGCCTTTCGGCCCAACTTGCCGACCATGATGCCCCATCTACACCAAGCCCACCTGTCCATGTTTGGCCCATATCCCTCTAAACCTTTCCTATCCAAGTGTCTTTTCAATGTTGTTATAGTTCCTGCCTCAACTACCTCCTCTGGCAACTCGTATGAAATATGTAATGAAGTTTTGTCAAACAATAATATAAATAAAATGGCAACAATCGTTCTGTTGAGACCAGGCACGATGTCTGTACAGCGTCTGTACATTCTCCCTGTGCCCATTGTCTACATGTGGGCTTTCTCTGGGCGCTCTGGATTCCTCCCACACTCCAAAAACTTATGGGTGTGACGGTTAATTGGCTTCTGTAAACTGTAAATTGTTCCTAGTGTGTAGGATAGAACTAGTGAACGGGGTGAACACTGGTTGGCACGGGCTCAGTGGAGTATCTTTAAAGTTTATAGTCTAAAGAAAACAGTTCAAGTCTGTCCAGAGGTAAAGTGGTAGCAGAATTTCTAAATAATTATTTTGAATTAGTCTTCATGGTAGAAAGCATTAAAAAACCACTCCTACAATAAGAGACATAGGTAAAAGGAAGGAAGGAAGTTAATGTTGCTAATGAAGTGAACTGAAAGGACTAATGGCTGACAAGTGTGTGAGACTGAATGGCCCAAAAACGCTGGGCTGAAAGGAAGTGGTTGCAGAGATAATGGAAGCCTTGGTTACAACCCAGCACCATTTCCTGGACTTTGGAGAGGCCTCAGAGGATTGGAAAGCCACAAATGCAACACTGATGTTCAAGAAAAGAGTGAGATAAAAAAAGAAACAGGAAGTGTGGGCTAATTGGTCTAATATCTGCCTTTGGGAAGATGCTGGACCCGAGGGATTAATAGCAGGACTTGTGGAAAGTGATGAGACAGTCAAACTGTGTCAATATGGGTTTTTTTTGTCAAAGGCAAAACATGTTTGAGACGTTTGCTGAAATTTGCTGAATATATAACAAATAAAAGAGATAGTTGTAGAGTCATAGCACTGCACAGCACAGAAACAGGCTCTTCGGCCCACCTTGTCCATGCCAACCAAATCGATATACTGGGCTAGTATCGTTTGCCTGCATTTGGTGCATATCCCTCTAAACTCTTCCTATCCATATATCTGTCCAAATGTATTTTAAAAGACATATTTGTGTCCACATTTTGTAGCACCTCTGGCAGCTCATTTCAGACACGGACTCCCCTCCGAGTGAAAAGGTTGGTTGGCCGAAGGTTCCCCATGTCCTCCAGTTTTGGAATCTCCTGCCCTGCGGAAAAGATTGTAAGCGTTAACTTTTAGTAAACTTTTTTGTATTTCCAGATCCGTTTAATAAACTATTGTGGTAAAAGAAAGGGCTCATGGGATTGTTTAGTTTATTGTCATGTGTACTGAGGTACAGTGAAAAGCTTTGTCCTGCTGCGCTCCAAGTGCGAAATCACCAGATTCAGGGTCAATTTCTTTCCCCCTGTTATCAGGCAACTGAATCACCCTACCACAACCAGAGAGCAGTGCTGAACTGCCATCTACCTCTTTGATGACCCTCGGACTATCCTTGATCGGACTTTGCTGGCTTAACCTTGCACTAAACGTTATTCCCTTATCATGTATGTGCACACTGTAAATGGATCGATTGTAATCATGTATTGTCTTTCTGCTGACTGGTTAGCACGCAGCAAAAGCTTTTCACTGTACCTTAGTACATGTGACAATAAGCTAAAGTGAACTGAGCTAAGGGTGACCACAAGTTGAACACAATGTGGCCTCACCAACGTATTTGTACAACTGTAACATAAAACTGTCAGGAAGTGGAAAGGGTGTGAATACAAGAACTGCGAGATTCGTCTGAAATTACTGTACACAAGCTTGAGCTCTCAGTCATTATTTAATAGCACCATTGGAATCCAATTAGAACATGTAAAGTGAGACCCTACTGATTCCCTGCTGTCTACTTGCAGATGATCAGAGAGCCGTTTCAATGAGAGTTTAGAGATGAGAACAGTGTGATGGCGCATTTTAATTCTCCACCGATCTTACTTCTGCTGGTTTAACAAGGTCGCATTTATCCGTTCATTTATGGATTAGTTAAAAATGTCATTGAAAGTCTCCAAAGTAATGGCAAACAGTGAAGCAATGAAGCAACATCTAAATGGACAGGTGTGCAATTTGTAAAATACATTATCTGCAACATCTCCAGGCCGATCACCATTGAACATAGAACATTGAACAGTACAGCATGGGAAGGGGCCCTTCGGCCCACAATGTCTGTGCCAAACATGATGACAAGACCAACTCTTATCTGTCTGTATGTGATCCTTAACCCCTCCATGCACTGCATATCCATGTGTGCCTATCTAAAAGCATCTTAAACGCCACTATTGTATCTGCCTCCACCACCACCCCTGGCAGTGTGTTCCAAACACCCACCAGCTGTGTAAAAAACCTGCCCTGCACATCTCCTTTAAACTTTGCCCCTCTCACCATAAGGATATGCCCTCTAGTCTTTGATATTTCCCTTCTGGAAAAAAAGGTTCTAATGTCTACCCTATCATCGTCTCTCATAATTTTACATATTTCTATTAGTTCTCCCTTCATTGCGATATGCATTTATACCTCCAGTAAGGTTTAATCAGTCTTGACTGTATGGGATGCCTATCAGAAGCAACAGGAGGTTGCAGTTGCTAAGTTCAAGTTCATAATAATAGGAGCAGAATTAGGTCATTCGCCCCAGTCAATCATGGCTGATCTATCTTTCCCTCTCAACACCATTCTCCTGCCTTCTCCCCATAATCCCTGAAACCCTTGCTAATCAAGAATCTTTCAATCCCTGCATTAAAAATACCCATTGGCGGCCTCCACAGCCGTCTGTGGCAATGAATACCACAGATTCACCACCCACTGGCTAAAGAAATTCCTCCTCATCTCCTTTCTAAAGGTGTTGTCCTTTTATTCTGAGGCTACGTTCTCTGGTCCTAGACTCTCCCACTAGTGGAAACATCCTCTCTGCATCCACTCTATGCAGGCCTTTCACTATTTGGTAAGTTTCAATGAAACCTTCTAATCCTTCTAAACTCCAGCGAGTAAAGGCCCAGAGCTGTCAAACGCTCATCATATGTTAACCCAATCATTCCTGGGATCATTCCCCCGTAAACCTCCTCTGGACCCTCTCCAATGCCAGCACACCCTTCCTCAGATATGAGGCCCAAAACTGTGCACAATACCATATATCATATCATATCATATCATATATATACAGCCGGAAACAGGCCTTTTCGGCCCACCAAGTCCGTGCCGCCCAGTGATCCCCATACATTAACACTATCCTACACCCACTAGGGACAATTTTTACATTTACCCAGCCAATTAACCTACATACCTGTACGTCTTTGGAGTGTGGGAGGAAACCGAAGATCTCGGAGAAAACCCACGCAGGTCACGGGGAGAACGTACAAACTCCTTACAGTGCAGCACCCGTAGTCAGGATCGAACCTGAGTCTCCGGCGCTGCATTCGCTGTAAAGCAGCAACTCTACCGCTGCGCTACCGTGCCGCAAATGTTACAGGAGCAAATTTACAGGAGCAAATGTTAGCAAAGGTATACTCTGGAGATCTGATGTTGCACACTGTACTGTAAACTTTTGAAACTTTTACAGCTCCAGAAACGTGGTGACTCTTTGTGTGCTGTCTCAGTGGGGTTTTACTAACTGGATGCAACAACAAAGAATTTAACTACACCTCGATACACGTGATAACAAAGTATCATTGAATTGAATTGAATCATTGAAACATATGGTGGAACAGTTTTCGTGTAAATCTTCATTGAATGCCAGTCAAAACTTTAGTTCTTAACTTGGTTCCTGATTGTCACCTACAGTACTGAATTATCGACTTTTTCATTTTCGACTGGATGCTCCTAATGTCAAAGCATGTACATCATAGGACAGGCCCATCGGACCTGATTAGTAAGGGTGTCTTGATTAGTATGGTGTGTCAGGGGTTATGAGAAGAAGGCACGAGAATGGGTTTAGGAGGGAGAGATAGATCAGCCATGCTTAAATGGCAGAGTAGACTTAATGGGCCGAATGGCCAAATTCTGCTCCTATCACTTATGACCTTATGATCGGCACATAATGTGTATGATGCCAAGATTCATTCTTCTCTGCCTGCACAGAATCCATATCCCTCCATTCCCATCATATCCATGTACCGATCCATAAGTCTCTTAAATGCCACTAGCAATCTGGTTATCCCAGTGGCTAGTTGTATGAATACAGATCAAAGGGCTTGAGGAACTCAGTGGGTCAAGCAGCATCTGTGGAGGGAAATGGACAGATGACGTTTCAATTGAGGACCCTTACTCAGACAGACCAGAAACATTGTCTCTTCATTCCCTCCACAGATGCTGCCTGACCCACTGAGTTCCTCCAGCACTTTGTTTTTTTGCTCAAGATTCCAGTATCTGCAATTTCTTGTGCCTCTGTCTAGTTGTAATAGACAACAGTCAATCACAATCTACTCTGGTAGCAGCAACGTAACCTATCTGTGCATAGTGTTGAATAAAGAGAGATGCACATGTGAATTTCTTGACACCTATTGCACTGAAGTTGGACTTGGTTTAGTTTAGTTCCCATACAGCACGGAAGCAGGCCCTTCGGCCCACCGAGTCAGCGCCGACCAGCGATCACCCCATACACAAGTACTATCCTACACACTAGGTACAATGTACAATCTTTATCAAAGCCAATTAACCTACAAACCTGTGCATCTTTGGAGTGTGGGAGGAAACTGGAGCACCCGGAGAAAGCCCACGCGGTCACAGGGAGAACGTACAAACTCAGCGCAGACTGACTTGTACCATTCAGTTTTGCCCTACCTCACACCAACACAAGAACATTAACGTGTAAATTAACAGTAAATAAGAAAAAAAAAATAGGCAGGAAAAGTGAAAGCATTTTAAATTTCATGGATCTTCAAATATTTTCAGGCTTATCAACAGTCTAGAATGACCCACAGAAGTCAAAGTACAGACAATACGAGTGCACAGCATTCCCTAGCATGGTGAGTCACCCTTACAACTCTTTTTTGGAAAAAGCACTCAAGGGATTTTTTTTTGAGTGCTTATATGGAAATGTTTAATAAAGCATTTGACAACCGTTATACCGTCAGGTTTTTAAGTGTCTGAGAATGTTTTTTATGAGTCAGAGTTAAGACCCACCCAAAATTTCTTTTGTTTTGTCATGTGTTGCCTGAACTAATATTAATTTTTGTTAAAAAAGAGACACAAAGCGCTGGAGTAACTCAGCGGGTCAGCCAGCGACCCTGGAGAACAAGGATAGGCGACTTTTCGGGTGAAGAAGGGTACCGGCCCACAGGCACAATCTGGGCCCAGTCTCTCCCCGGTCACTCCCTCTTCTCCCCTCTCCCATCAGGCAAGATGTACAGAAGTGTGAAAACGCATATCTCCAGATTCGGGGACAGTCGCTTCCCAGCTGTTATCAGGCAACTGAACCGTCCTCTCACCAACTAGAGCTTCCATCCTCCTCGTTGGAGACCCTCGGACTATCTTTAATCGGACTTTACTGGACTTTATCTTGCAATAAATGTTATTCCATTTACCGTGTGTCTTCTGTACACTGTGGACACATGGTAATCATGTATAGTCTTTCCGCTGACTGGTTAGCACGCAACAAAAGGTTTTGACTAAACTAAGCTAAACTAAACTAAACTGAATTAAACTAAAACTGAAGAGCCACACAGAATGCTGGAGTAACTCAGTGGGACAGGCAGCATCTCTGGAGAGAGGGAATCGGTGATGTTTCGGGTCGAGACCCTTCTTCAGACTGAAAGGTCACCCATTCCTCCTCTCCAGAGATGCTGCCTGTCCCACTAAGTTACTCCAGCATTTTTGTGTCTACCTTCGGTGTAAACCAGCATCTGCGGTTCCTTCCAAAACTAAAACTAAACCCGCTGAGTTACTGCAGAACTTTGCGTCTTTTTTTCCTGTAAGCCGGCACCTGCAGTTCCTCGTGTCTACATTTAGCTTCAAGAATGATGCTTTATTTAAAATGCCAGCGTGCATGACTGACTGCCAGGACCTTTACTGGAGGAGGCTCTGAAGTGCTTCATAAAATGGGAACTCTCAACGCCCAGCCCCAGCCCTCATTAGAGAAACCTCCAAGGTTGACCTGGTCACCGAGGTGTCGACCCAGGGCTGACCTTGCAGCAGTTTAACACTTCATGTTACAACGCCTCTATAGATCATGAAGTGTATGATAGGCTCCAGAATGCATGAGGGCTGACGGTGACAGGATATCACACCAGTGTATTACAACTGCTTGCTCTTTTTGGAAAAATTGTTGATTCCCCCTCCCTCTCTCCCAACCCTCCCCCCTTAAGGATCAGGTAGCTGTTGATAAATTTCCTGTAGCTTTTGCTTCCTGGCTGTGCACTCCTTAGCTTAGGCTCACAAGGCTATTTGCACTGCTGAGCTTGGGCTCACAAGGCTACTCTGACAGGTCAAAGGGCAAGTAACGGCTCACAATGAGCAAAGGCTGAAAACTTTTGTGGGAAATAGTAAATCGAGAAAAAATACTTCCCAGCTTATAAAAGGCACTTAGAGATGTTTAAGACAAAGATAGACACAAAAAGCTGGCGAGCTGAGCGAAGGTGTTCCGCGAAATGATCGCCAAGACTGCGCTTGGTCCCGACGATGTAGAAGAGACGTTATTGTTTTTCCAACATGTCATTAGCACAAGAACTTTCAATTTCAAGCTTTACATTAATACATATATAATGTATGACGTATGCAAGCCAAATAGTTATTCTTTAATCTTAGTCAAATTTACTTCAGAAAGTCCTCTGCACCTGTGAGAAATGTTATGCAGAAATCTTCCTCAGTCTTGCCTCTTTGTTAGAATAAAGCAACGTTGCATTTTCACATAAAATCATGTCTTGATTGGTCAATTCGGCGGCGATTGTGCAAGAGCAGCACAGTGGGGCAGCAGAGGAGTTGCTGCCTCACAGCACCAGAGTTCAATCTCAACTACGGGCGCTGTCTGTACGGAGTTTTACGTTCTCCCTGTGACCGTGTGGGTTTTCTCTGGGTGCTTGGGCTTCCTCCCACACTCCAAAGACGTGTGGGTATGTAGGTTAATTGGCTTTGGTAAAATTGTAAATTGTCCCTGCTGTGTCGGATAGTGCTGGCGTAAGGGGTGGTCGCTGGTCGGCACGGACTTGGTGGGCCGAAGGGTTTGTTTCCGCGCTGTATCTCTAAACTCTAAAGTCTAAACCACACGATGCCATCTCGTTGGGAATTATTTTTCGGAGAATGTCACACGTGTTCAGGTGAAATGTTGATTGTCAAATCGGCAAGAGGTAAATTTATGTCAGTCAGTGCCTTGTTAGGGCAATTAGCCATAATTCTGTCACCACTTCTCCCAAATGATTAATTAAGAATTGTATACATTTTAATAGATTGCACCTTGTTGAAACTCGCACACTCTGAACAATAAGAGCCATTGTACTTCCATGAACACAGCGTAACATTTAAACATGACTTGAGTATACTAATATATTTTCAGGCAGGAATGGAAAGTAAGGACATTTGAAACAAAATGTAGACACAAGGAACTCCAGATGCTGGAGTCATGTGTAGAAACCAAAATGCTGGAGTAACTCAACGGCTCAGGCTGCATCTCTGGAGGACATGGAATGAAGAAAGATCCCGACCTGAAACATCGTCTATCCATGTCCTTCGGAGATATAGAGTCACAGACTCTGGAAACAGGCCCTTCGTCCCAATTTGCCAATGACGACCAAATACTAGTCTTGTCTGCCCACGTTTGGCCCATAACCCTCTGGACCTCTTCTTTCTAGATGCTGCCCTCATCTGAGTTTGGCTGAGAATGATGCATCTTTCATAGGTGGTGAAGACAGCTTAACCTATTCTCCTTATCATATCTGTATCAGAAATTTGCAATTTTACACTTTTAGACTTCAGAGATACAGCATGGTCCAGGCCCTTCTGTCCACTGAGCCCTGCTGACCAGCGATCACCCCATGCACTAGCACTATCCTACAAGGGACAATATACAATTTTACCAAACCCAATTAACCTACAAACCTGTATGTCTTTGGAGTGTGGGTGGAAACCGGAGCACCTGGGGAAAACCCACACGGTCATATGGAGAACGTGCTAACCCCGTACAGGCAGCACCCATTGTCAGGATCGAACCTGGGTCTCTGGTGCTGTAAGGCAGTAACTCTACTGCTGTGCAACTGTGCTGCCCCAAAGACACAATAAAAGTTAACAATAATCTGAGATTATATCCATGCTGGCAAAAAATGGATTTCAGTTTCATCATATTTCTCATTCTTAGGCCATTATCTTGGACCTTTCAAATCCAAGGTTTCTACCTTGAAGACAGATGCCTCTCTCTCCTGTTATATCTTCAAGTAGCACGTTTGCCTGGATTAGAGGGTTTCGGCAACAAGGTTCAATCGACTTGGATTGTTTTCTGTGGAACATCGCAGGTTGAGGGGAGACTTGATAGAAGTATATGCAATTATGAGAGGCATAGAGCGAGTGGACATTTGGTGTCCTTGGTGGAAGTGTCCAAGAGTAGAGGGCATAGCTTTAAGGTGAGAGGGGGGCATTTTAATGGAGATGTGCAGGGAAAAGTTTTTCTTACACAGAGGGTGGTGGAGGCCTGGAATGCATTGCCTGGGGAAGTGGTGTAACAATAGTGGCATTTAGATAGGCACATGGAATTGCAGGAAATAGAAGGACATGGATCAGCTGCAGGCAGATGAAATCATTTTAACTTGACATCATGTTCAGCACAAACAGTGTGGGCCGAAGGGGTCTTTCCTGTGCTGTACTGCTCTATGGTCTATGTTCTATGGATTTTGAGGAAATTAGTCTGGGCTCTCGCTGTTAATTTAATAGAACTACTAAGAGTAGTGCAGTTAGTGTAAGAAAATAACTGCAGATGCTGGTACAAATCGAAGGTATTTATTCACAAAATGCTGGAGTAACTCAGCAGGTCGGGCAGCATCTCAGGAGAGAAGGAATGGGTGACGTTTCGGGTCGAGACCCTTCTTCTGCATTTTGTGAATAAATACCTTCGAAGAGTAGCACAGTGGCGCAGCGGTAGAGTTGCTGCCTTACAGTGCCAGAGACCCGGGTTCAAACCTGACTATGGGTGCTGTCTGTATGGAGTTTGTACGTTCTCCCTGTGACTGTGTGGGTTTTCTCCAGGTGGTCTGGTATTCTCCCACACAGAAGTGCAGGTTAATTGGCTTTGGGAAAAATTGGAAATGGTCCCTAATGTATAGGATAGTGCTAATGCATGGGGATCGAAGGGCCTGTTTCCACGCTGTATCTTGAAACCAAACTAAAATTACTTTCAGGGAGCATCTGTGGAGGGAATAAACAAATGATGTTTCGGGTTGGGATTCTTCTTCAGACTGCGAAAACTTTTAAGACTGCATGTTGTGATGTCGAGTCTAAATTTTAAAATGATTCTTTCGGAACAGCCTCTACCTTTGCTTTTCAAACTGTTACTTGCAGTGACAAAGTTATGCAGTCAGGCTATCTGCAGGATTTAATTTAATTGGACGTGGGAATTGCTCAGTGTGTACTTGAAAAAAAACTTTTCTATCATTGTCCAACAAAGGGGATAATTTTAAACCTACTGAGTGATGGCAGTTAAAAGTCCCTTAAACCTCTGAGCCACCCTGAAGTTAATCAAGCCCCTTGACTGAGTTTAAATGCAGCTCAGCTGACTTGTCACGGGTATTAAAGGGAACTGACGTTTCTTTGGGAAGTGAATGCAAGTGTAGTGTTATGGGGACAGACTTGAAATATTACCCCCTACATCCGCTGCCAAACGAGTGGAGTCAGAGTGAAATCCAGGCCAATATATTGAGAAGCACGATGTCAGTGCTCTCAAAAACTATAATAGCTAGACCAACTAGAGAGAAGTCCTGACCTCCCATCTACCAAATTGGAGACCCTCGGACTATCTTTAATCTTACTTTACTGGACTATATCTTGCACTAAATATTACTCCCTTTATCCTGTGTCTGGACACTCTGGACAGCTTGATTCAAGAGTCAGGACTGTATTAATTGTCATGTGTCCCGAAATGGGAAAATGAAACTCTTACTTGCAGCAGCACAACAGATATGTAAACATGGTACTCTGCAAAACCCATAATAACCTTCCACAAAAGCGTTTGTTTTCATTTATATATATATATATATAGACACACACACATAAACACACAAACAGACAAATAAACAGACAATCATAGTACAAAGATAATGCCCTTGAGTCAATATAGTTTGGAGCGTTCTCGGAGGTTGTAAAATCATGTATAGTCTTTCTGCTGACTGGATAGCACGTAACAAAAAGGTTTTCACTGTACCTCAGTACACGTGACAATATACTAAACTAAACTAAACATCCGCGATGTCCTCCTTCTAGGGGATTGGGAATACCCTCTTCTATCATACAGTGCATTCAGAAAGTATTCAGACCCCTTCATTTTTTCCACATTTTGTTACGTTACAGCCTTATTTTAAAATTGATTAAATTCATTTTTTTTAAATCATCAATCTACACACAATAACCCCAGAATAAAAATGTGAAAACAGGTGTTCAAAAATGTTTGCTAAGTAATTAAAAAGAAATAACTGAAATATAAAATTTGCATTAGTATTCAAACCCTTTACTCAGTACTTTGTTGAGGCACCTTTGGCAGTGATTACAGCCTCAAGTCTTCTTGGGTATGATGCTACAAGCTTGGCACACCAGTATTTAGGTAATTTCTCCCATTCTTCTCTGCAGATCCTCTCAAGCTCTGTCAGGTTGGATGGGGAGCGTCGATGCACAGCTATTTTCAGGTCCCTCCAGAGATGTTCGATTGGGTTCAAGTCCGGGCTCTGGCTGGGCCACTCAAGGACATTCACAGACTTGTCACAAAGCCACTCCTGCGTTGTCTTGGCTGTGTGCTTAGGGTCGTTGTCCTGTTGGAAGGTGAACCTATGCCCCAGTCTGAGGTCCAGAACGCTCTGGAGCAGGTTTTCATCAAGGATCTCTCTGTACTTTGTTCCTTTCATCTTTCCCTCGATCCTGACTAGTCTTCCAGTTGTTGCCGCTGAAAAACATCCCCACAGCATGATGCTGCCACCACCATGCTTCACCGTATGTATGGTATTGGCCAGGTGATGAGCGGTGCTGCTTGGCATTCAGGCCAAAGAGTTCAATCTTGGTTTCATCAGACTAGAGAATCTTGTTTCTCATGGTCTGAGAGTCCTTTACGTGCCTTTTGGCAAACTCCAAGTGGGCTGTCATGTGCCTTTTACTGAGGAGTGGCTTCTGTCTGGCCACTCTACCATAAAGGCCTGACTGGTGGAGTGCTGCAGATATAGTTGTCCTTCTGGAAGGTTCTCCCATCTTCACAGAGGAACTCTGGAGCTCTGTCAGAGTGACCATTGGGTTCTTGGTCACGTCCCTGACCAAGGCCCTTCACCCCGGATTGCTTAGTTTGGCCGGACAGCCAACTCTAGGAAGAGTCCTGGTGGTTCCAAAGTTCTTCCATTTAAGAATGAGGGAGGCCACTGTGCTCTTCGGGGCCTGCAATGCTCCAGAAATTGTTTTATACCCTTCCCCAGATCTATGTCTCGACACAATCCTGTTTCGGACGTCTACGGACAATTCCTTCGTCCTCATGGCTTGGGTTTTGCTCTGACATGCACTGTCAACTGTGGGACCTTATTCAGACAGGTGTGTGCCTTTCCAAATCATGTCCAATCAATTTAATTTACCACTGGTGGACTCCAAACAACATCTCAAGGATAATCAATGGAAATAGGATGAACCTAAGCTCAATTTTGAGTGTCATAGCAAAGGGTCTGAATACTTATGTAAATGTGATAGTTCAGTTATTTCTTTTTAATTACTGTAAAAATTTCTAAGCACCAGTTTTTGCTACTTCATTCTGTGGGGTATTGTGTGTAGATTCATGCTAAAAAAAAGAATTTAATCCATTTTAAATTAAGGCTGTAACACAACAAAATGTGGAAAAAGTGAAGGGGTCTGAATACTTTCTGAATGCACTGTAGATGAGGCTCCCACATGTGTCTCCTCTGTATCCCGCAGCTCTGCTCTTGCTTCTCCTCCCCCCGATCGCAACAGGGACAGAGTCCCCTCTTAGTTACCACCTTTCACCCCATCAGCCATCGCATACAGCACATACTCCTTCGACATTTCCGCCACCTCCAACGGGATAACTCCACTTGTCACATCTTCCCATCTCCACCTCTTTCTACTTTCTACAGACCATTCCCTCCACAACAGAGATAGAAATTTGTGTATTTTCCCGGTGTGGGACGAATAAAGGAATATATTATAGACACAAAAGGCTGGAGTAACTCAGCGGGACAGGCAGCATCTCTGGAGAGAAGGAATGGGTGGCGTTTCGGGTTGAGATCCTTCTTCAGACTGGTTAGGGATAAGGGAAATGAGAATATATAGACAGTGATGTGGAGAGATAAAGAACAATGAATGAAAGATATGCAAAAAAAGTAACAATGATAAAGGAAACAGGCCATTGTAAGCTGTTTGTAGGGTGAAAATGAGAAGCTGGTGCGACTCCCCAGGTACTTTCCCTTGGATCTGCAGGAGATGCAACACCTGTCCATATACCTCCTCCCTCGACTCTGTCCTGGGACCCCAACAGTCCTTTCAGGTGAGGCAGAGATTCACTTGCACCTCCTCTAATTTCATCTACTGTATCCGCTGTTCCAGGTGTAGACTTCTATATATCGGCGAGACCAAGCACTGACTGGATGATCATTTCGCTGAACACCTTCGCTCAGTCCGCCTAGGCCTACGCAATCTCCCGATTGCCAAACACTCTAACTCCCCTTCTTATTCCCACACTGACCTTTCTGGATTAGGCCTCCTCCAATGTCAGAGTGAGGCCAAATGAAAATTGGAGGAACAGCACCTCATATTGTTTCGCTTGGGCAGCTTACAACCAGCACTATGAATAATGATTTTCTAACTTCAGGTAACCTTAGCATCCCCCTCGCTCTCTGTCTCTCCCTCACCCTGGTCATCATACCCATTTCACCGTCATCCTGTTGTTTCACTCTCTGCATGATTCATTATCGCCTCCCCCACAGCCAACAATGGACCAGTGTGAGCTCCACCGTTCCTTGATCATCTTTGCTGTTTGTATATCTTTCATTCGTTTGTTCTATATACCTTCTATACCTCTCGTTTCCCTTTCCCCTGACTCTCAGTCTGAAGAAGGGTCTTGACTCGAAACGTCACCTATTCCTTTTCTCCAGGGGTGCTGCCCGACTCACTGAGTTACTCCAGCTTTTTGTGTCTATCTTCGGTGTAAACCAACATCTGCAGTTCCTTCCTACACACTTGAACTAAACTAGGCTAGCTTTCCCTCAGACTTCTGTGGGCATCAGGTGCAACAATTTAATTTTCCCTGTAATCTATTTTTTGAAATTCACTTTCATGCCTACACACAATATTTTGCTACTGGTATTACTTTGCAGATGGAGCGAGCATCTTCCTCTGCAACAGCACGGTGTCAGACAATTAACATTTTGACTGATTTAGTTGTTTTCTTTCCGCATTGACATCGCAGGTGATCTATGATAACTCACTTTCCCTACACACAAGGGGCAATTTTACAGAGGCCTAACTAACCCACACATCCTTGGGATGTTGGCGGAAACCACAGCACCCGGAGGAAACCCACACAGTCACAGGGGGGAACATGCAAACTCCACACAGACAGCACCCATAGTCAGGATCAAACCTAGGTCTCAGTCGCTGTGAGGCAGCAGCTCTACCCGCTGTGCCATTGTGCCGCCCATTTTATAAATTCCTGTCATTAAACTCACTCAATGCTTCACGTCCATTTTTCAGTACAGCATATGTTCGGGGTTCCGATTTGTGAAGGTGACTCAGTCTTACTCTTTACTTACCTCTGTTTTTTTTAAGACATAATTTTAAATACTGGCCAGTCGTTTTTGAAAGCATCATTTTCACAGAATAGCTCAATGAAACAAAGTTATGATCTCTACACTTTGCCGGATTACTTTCCAAAATATCCTCTCCGTGTACTTTTGCCAATGATATGTGTCATGATCGGAAAAAACCCTCTCAATGGGAGTTAATATTCTTCGCCTCATCATGTCACATGTAAAAAAACTGCCCTTGATCTTCTTTTGACACTGGGTGTAATTTTTCTTTAGAACGGCACAGACCTTCCATGACGTTATTCAAAAAGTCCAAGGGCTCCATGCAATGTGGAGGCCTTTCTGCTGTTTTCCCCTAAAGAGCCCCATCGAAATGCAGCATAATGAAGTTGTTTATTAACAGCACTGCTTAAAAGGTCACATTTGAATGCAAGCCTTCTGAGATGAAGTGTACTTTCTCTACCTATACCTCTGATAATCAGATCATGACCCCAAATCCCTCCCCGCTTCCTTGCAGATAGTGATATTTACTGTAATTGCATGTGACGAGTATCATTTGCAGTAAATGGGTTTTAGAGACATAAATAGTCGAGGACAATCTTTGGACCATGGGAAGTTTGACAGGATATAAATGCTTCAGGGTCTAGGCAGCGTTTGATCTCTTCTTTGCAAGCTGCTGATTTCACACTGAAGGAATGTCTGCACTCCAAGGACCCACCCACCCACAGAATCATTAGGGACGTGGTGTAGAGTTCCACACAAAGCGCCACAGGGATTGTTAATCAGGTCAGAAGCCTCGGAAATGTAATGGGAAGTTTTTCTAACGTTTAAAATTTATGCTTTGGACAAATTTTCCCTCCCCACTAGAAAACAACCATCTTGAGAGGCAAATATTTCCTTCTGCATTGTCTTCAAAAACAATATGATTAGAACACTCATTTTCTAAAAGTACTGCTCTTAATTTAATTTTAAACTCTTGCAATCATTTGTTTTATCTATAATATCCAGATTAGTTAAAAACCTTCTTGTCAAGGAGTTCTACTCATTCATTGGAAGTGTAAACAACAAAATAATTTCTCGTTTTTTAAATATTATATTCGTGAAAGTATAGTTCTTTTTAATAAAATCATCAAAATGTGTTGTTCAGCTTGTTAATATTCCTTTCTCTCGAGTTTTATATATATAATATATATAAGCTTTATATACATTATATATATATATATACACACATATATATATGCACATATATATCTATATATAGCTTATAAAGATCATATAATATTTACATATAGGTTGTATATAAGCTATATTTATATACACACATATATAGCTTATATATATATATAGCTCACATTATATATAGCTTATATTTATATATCCACATATTTAAAACATACAATTTCTAAAAAATATAAATTTCTAACATATTTATACCACGCAAGTTCTAAAATATACATATATTGCTGTGGTTTATAACACCACACACGCACATATACACACACACACACACACACACACACACACACACACACACACACACACACACACACACACACACACACACACACACACACACACACACATATATCTATATATAGCTTATAAAGCTTATATATATATCATATAATATTTACATATAGGCTGTATATAAGCTATATTTATATATACACACATATATCGCTTATATGTATATATATAGCTTATATGTATATATTCACAAATTTTAAACATACAATTTCAAAAAAAACCATTTCTAACATTTATACCGCACAAGTTCTAAAAAATATATATTACTATCACATTTATAATATGCAAGTTATAAATAAAACTTACATTTCTGACATATTTATTAATTCAAGTTCTAAAATATATATTTCTAACAAATTTATAATGCATAAGTTCTTATATATATATATATATATATTTCTAACATATCTCTAACATACAAATTCTAAAAGATATATTTCTAACACACATTTAAAAAAATTATATATATTTTAACATATTTATAACATACAAGTTCTAATTATACATTTCATCTTTGCAATAAATGCCTTTTGATATTTGAGGATTAAAAAAAAATGAAATGCATTTTTCTAAGATGGTTCTGAAAGAGGAACCGCCTCACCGTTTGACCCTCTGTCCATTTGTGTGAGTAAAAGGTTTTGTTCCCCATTTAATGCCAGATCAATCTTTTGACATCTGAAGAAGGAAGGATCTGCTGCCTGGGTAGGTTTTGTGGAAACACACTGGCAAATTTACTGCCACGTTAACCAAGCTACCACCAACACCGCCAGCAATTGAAAACCGCACACAGCTGGAGCCATAAAGTCATACAGCAGGAAAACAGACCCTTCGGCCCAACCCATCTGTGCCGACCAAGATACCCCAACTAAGCTCGTCCTATTTGCCTGTATTTAACCCATATCCCTTTCCGATCCATGTACAAACACCTCCCATGCCCCTCCTCTTTCTCCCTCCCAACACCACACCCCCTACTCCCTCCCCCAATCCCTTCCCCTGAACCCCAACTGACCTTGCACCAGTTTCTTCTTCTCTTCCTTCTCCCCACCACCAAAATTACTTCAACAAGAATTACATTTCACAATTATGTATTTCTTCTCGGCTCACACTTGCTTCTATCCAACAATCTGACTATCAGGGAACCCCCTCGCCTGAGGTCATCTGTTGCCGGCCGTGATTTGTCCGGCCCCCTCCTCTCTCTCAGTTTTTTTTCCCCAGCTCCCTCCTGTAATCAGTCTGAAGAAGGGTCCCGACCCGAAACATCACCCATCCATGTTCTCCAAAGACGCCGCCTGACCCACTGAGTTACTCCAGCACTTTGTGTATTTGTTTGGTATGAGCCAGCATCTGCAGTTCCTTGTTAATACAAATGTCTTTTAAATGTTGTTACAGTACAAAAGTGAAGGTAACTCAATCAGGTGAAATAACTAAATATGGAATAATAAATAGTTATTTAAAGGTAGCACAGTGGTGCAGTTGCTGCCTTACAGTGCCAGAGACCTAGGTTGAATCCTGACCTTAGGTGCTGTCTGTACGGAGTTTGAACGTTTTCTCTGTGACCGCGTGGGTTTTCTCTGGGAGCTCCGGTTTTCTCCCACACTCCAACGATGCACAGGGTTGTAGTTTAATTGGCTTTGGTAAAATTGTAAATTGTCCCTAATGTGTGGGATAGTGCTAGTGTTTGGTCAGTGTAGACTCGGGGTGCTGAAGGGCCTGTTTCCGCGTGATATCCCTAAAGTCTAAAGTAAAGGGGCAAGAAATAATCCAAACCTGAGGGAGAACTTTCTCACACAGAGGGTGGTGGATATATGGAACGAGCTGCCAGAGGATGTAATGGCGGCAGGTACTGTCGAAACATTTAAAAGACACTTGGAGAGGTACATGGATAGGAAAGGTTTAGCAGAATAGGAACCAAATGCAGGGAAATGGGACTATCTTAGATGGGGCATCTTGGTCGACATGGACAAGGGCCTTTTTCCATGCTGTATGACTCTGTGGCTTGAGATAGTCAGATCCTGTTGGTTTGGGTGTGAGTTCGCAGCCTCCAGTAAAGGGACACCAAACCAATTCTCCACAGTGAATATAACTGACTACACGGGACATTTATTTATAGCATTTTGATGCTATGCAAAGCATTTTCATTAAATTATGACTTGACTTCAAAAGAATGAGATGCCGTTTGAGCAACAAAGCCAATGCACATATCAAACCTTGTTTGTAATGATAAGACCACCCATGATAGACCACAGCCAATGAAGCTTCATCCAGCTGCTCAAAATGGTTAAGGTTTAATGAGCAGAATAATATACGCTCTATATAAAGAGCAATTAATAAACATTTAAATGCCTATTTTGGAAGTAAAATATGGTGTGAAATTCATTGCACTTAATGTGAAAATTGAAATACTTCATAAAAAAACACTTTGGAGAGTCGGTGAAGAATACTTATTGAATGCACTAGACAGTTTTAAAGTTGAGCAGATTGATCGAAACCTCTGCAGGGAAATAAATGCGCCAGACTTAAACACAGAACACGCAGGAGATTAATGTATAAAATAGGTGACCCCATAATTTAACCGTACATGTTACATAAGCTAATTTCTCACAACTCAATGAGAGTTCTCCGGGTCCTTTCATGTCGCACTGTGAAGCAAATCTTGTTTCATGGCACTGGCTCTCAAAGGGCAACGTAGACAGCGCTCTGTCTGGACTTTGCCACTCTGTGTGTGAATGGCAATCATCTCCCTGAGCTTGCAGGCAGCATCTGTTTAAAGCATCATTCACTGCTTCAACTCGACGCTTGCAAACTCCAAAGACAAAAGGGCGTCTGAAAAGAAGGTCAAGGATTCCTTGAAGTCTGCCCATAGTATTTTTCTTTGTTTTGTCTGGAAGAAAGTGAATGGAACTGTGGAGGGGGAGGAACGCCACACAGAGTTTCCCATTTGTCACCCCTTATATGTCGTCGAGAGAAAGACTTGGAAATACTCAAGGAAGCTTCAAAAGAATTTAATTAACATTTAAATACAGAAATTGTCTTTTATTTAAAGTGGCATGGCTTACAAGCCTTTGAAGACCTGCACTAATTATTTCAGTGCACACATTATAAATTCCAGAGGTACATTTTTGGGGAAAGCCATCAAAATAAGGTGTAAGGATCAAGATACGTAATTAGCCATTGTAATGTTGGCAGAATGCCAACACAGTTTGCCCGATCATTTCAACGTCTCGCTGTGGCAAGCGGCTGAAATCAGTTGGCTGCCAGAACAGAAGATTGCAGTTTGGAAGTCGCGAGATCTCCCCAGCGTTAATCTGGTGCATTTTGTTGGGAAGATTGGAAAGACCATCAGGAGATACATGGAAATTAGACTTCCTCAAAAACGACCGCTTAACGACAGTTAGATGTAGGCAAAAACCTGAATTTAAAACGCACTGAAGTCGTAGAGTCTTATGATCATACCGCATGAAAACAGGCCCTTCGGCCCAACTTGCCCACACCGACCAACATGTCCCATCTACACTAGTCGCACCTGCCTGCATTTGGCCCCGTATCCCTCTAAACCTGTCCTATCAATGTACCAAATGCTTATTTTATGTGTAGGAAAGAACTGCAGATGCTGGTTTAAATCGAAGATGGACACAAAATGCTGGAGTAACTCAGAGGGACAGGCAGCATCTCTGGAGAGAAGGAATGGGTGACATTTCGGGTTGAGACCCTTCTTCTAAATGTTTAGTTTAGTTTGGAGATACAGGCCATTCGGCCCACCAGGGCTGTGCCGACCAGCGATCCCCGAATGTTGACACTACCCCTCACTCTCGGGACAATTTACAATTTTACCAAGCCAATTAGCCTACAAATCCAAATGTCTTTGGAGTGTGGGAGGAAATTGGAGCTCTTGGGGAAAACCCACGCAGGTCACAAGAACGTATAAACTCCGCACAGACAGCACCCTTAGTTACGATCAAACCCAGGTCTCTAGCGCAGTAAGGCAGCACCTCTACGCTGCACCACTGTGCCGCCCCGATCTTAAATGTTGTGATCTCATTTGCCTCTACTACCACCTCTGGCAGCTCCTTCCTTACACCCACCTACCTCTGTGTGAAAAGGTTGCCCCTCAGGTTCCTATTAAATCATTCCCCCCTCACCTTAAACCATGTCCTCCGCTTCTCGATTCCCCTCTGTGTGTCTTCCCCGATCTATTCCTCTCAGGGTTTTCTACAGTCAAATGCACAATTGAGATGGACATTGGTCAATCAGATATTTGGACTTATTTCATCAAGAAAGCATATTGTAGAAGCTAGAGACATAAGAAACTGCAGATGCTGGAAATTTGAGCAAAAAACAGATGCTGGAGGAATTCAACGGGTCAGGCAGCATCTGTGGAGGAAGTTTCTCTTTTTAATTTCAAAAATAACCATCACTCAGAATAAATTAAAAATACAGAATACAAATCCCATGGAAAAACCTCTAATACATTCTTAATATCAGTATATTCAATATTGTCGGCGACCTACCGAGTGATGTTTGCACCTGTATTTGGAGGGAATGGGCAGGCAAGGTTTCGGGTCGGGACCCTTCTTTAGATTAATGAAGTGGGGAGGGTTGGGGAAGGGGGTGGGGGGGGGGGGGGGAAGCTGAAAAAGAGTAGGGAGCTGAAAAAGCCTGGCAAGTGATAGATGAATACAGGTGAGTGAGGGGGGGTGGGGGAGTAAGTGACAGATTGTGAAAAGGAGACAAAGGGTGTCAGAGAAGGAGAGAAGAGGGGAGTGAAATATAAAGCTGGAGGGAGGGATATGGGTGGAAGGGGACGGGGGAGGGGAAAGAGCATGGAATAAATGGGGAATGATGCTTGGGACATGAATGTACAGAGGGGGGGAAATGAGCAGGGTGACTGGGGTGGTGGGGAAAATGTGTGTGCAGCAGTGTAGGTGGGAACAGGGAAAGACAGGTGGGTAGGGGGGAAGTTTGCAGAAGTAATACATTGTAGATTTGTGTTTACTCTAATTGCTTTCACTCTGGAATGAATTCAAGGTGATGGATTAAAAACAGAGCACAGAAAGTGGCGCAGCAGTAAAGTTTCTGCCACACAGCGCCAAAGACCCGGGTTCGATCCTGACCTCGGGTGCTGTCTGTACGGAGTTTGTACGTTCTCCCAGTGACTTTGTGGGTTTCCTCTGGGTGCTCCGGTTTCCTCCCACATCCAAAGACATGCGGCTTTGTAGGTTAATTGACTTCTGTAAATTGTCCCTAGCATGTACGATAGAATTAGTTTACAGGTGATCGCTGGTCGACGCGAACCTGGTGGGCCAAATGGCCTGTTTCCCTGCTGTATCTCTAAACTAAACTAAACAAAACGCCAACACTATCTCATAGTGATTACAAATTCTGCACCTTGCAGTGTTGAGATGGCTGGAACTTTGTTGTCTTACAGCTGCTGCTTAAGAATGTCAAATATATTTGCCAGATGTACAGTATCACCTTCCCAATATTTTGCCAACAATCTGAAGATAACGTTTTACTGAGGCATCTAATGAAACACTTTGAAAATTTCCACAACAGTTTCATTTTACAACTAAGTATCTTTGCATTGTGGTGAGGTCTAGCATGTTAAAATTGTCACCTTTGTGTTCAGATTTGGTGTGGCTTGGAACCTTCACTATCAACCAGCATCATCAGAGACCCACACCACCCTGGCCACGCACTCATTTCACTCCTGCCATCGGGAAGAAGATATAGGGGCCGGAAAACTGTAAAGTCCAGGTTCAGGAATAGGTTCTTCCATACAGCAATCAGGCTATTAAACACTACAGCCTCCAAATAAGCTCAATTACATCGACTCAGGGGCTTTGATTTTGTCTTTTTGCTCTTGTTATTGTTTGTTTGATTTTTCTGTGTGTATATAAGTAAGTATGTATGTCTGTAGATATTGTATATAAGTGTATATACTGTATATTTATATATATATATATACATCTATATATATTTCTATATAATATATATATATACACATATATACACATATATATACACACACACACACACACACACACACACACACACACACACACACACACACACACACACACACACACACACACACACACACACACATGTATATCTCTGATATATCTGTGTGTACGAACTGAATTTCTTTTCATTTTGTTATATTGTTTACAGAGTACTATGTTCGGTTTAAACCAGCATCTGCAGTTCCTTCCTAAACACACTATGTTTACATATTCTGTTAATCTGCTGCAAATTATAATTTCATTGTTCAGTCTGGGACAAATGGCAATAAAACACTGCTGACTTGGCTCTTGTACCAAATGATTATTTGTAGACTTTAGAGGGACCCAGGTGAATGGAATAGGTGCCTCAGTTTAGTTTAGTGTCACGTGTACCCAGCGACAGTGAAAACCTTTTAAATGTGTGCTGTCCTGTCTGGGGGGGAGACTGTACAATTGAGCAGTCCACAGTGTGCAGATACAGGATAAAGGGAGTAACGTTTTGTGCAAGATAAAGTCCAATAAATTCCGATTAAAGATAGCCCGAGGGCCTTCAATGAGGTAGATGGTAGATCAGGACTGTTCTCTAGTTGGTGAGAGGACGAGTCAGCTGCCCATTAACAGCTGAGAAGACACTGTCCCTGAATACTTCTGGACCTCTTCCCTTAGTTTTAAATGGTCAATACCCTAATGGGCATTTAAATGTTGATTTGTTTAATTAAAAAAGTTCTGACTGTCTACCTTATCTATGTTTAGTTTAGTTGAGCTTTGTTTAGAGATACAGCGTGGAAACAGACCCCCGGCCCACCGAGTCCACGCTGACCATCGATCACCCATTCGCTAGTTCTACTCTACATACTAGGGACTATTTACATAAGCCAATTAACCCACAAAGGAGTGCGGGAGGAAACCGGAGCACCCGGAGAAAACCTACGCGGTCACAGCAAGGACGTACAAATTCTGTACAGACAGCACCCGACGTCAGGATTGAACCCACTTCTCTGGCGCTGTAACCAGCGACTCGACCCACTGCGCCACTGTGCCACCTAATGGCGCTTGTTTAAATTATATCCTGTCTTTCCCACAATTTTAAGCATTGATGTCAGCAGAACAGAACCTCTTTAAAAGTTCTCTTTCAACCTGATAGTAAAGCTTTTTGAAATTTGTGAAATACTTCTTCAAATTAGCACCAGCAGTTAATCTGAATGGTGAACAATCATGAAGACTACAACTATGCAAAGCCATTAGGACTGATTTGCATAAACACAACATTCCTTTCCCATGACAGAAGACAGCATTGAGAATTTGCCCAAGGGTATGTCTATCTTATCTTGATCCAGTGTAAGAATTGTGAGGAAGATGCAATAAGGCTGCAGGGTGACCTGGACAGGTTGTGTGAGTGGGCGGATACATGGCAGATGCAGTTTAATGTAGATAAGTGTGAGGTTATTCACTTTGGAAGTAAGAATAGAAAGGCAGATTATTATCTGAATGGTGTCAAGTTAGGAGGAGGGGGAGTTCAACGAGATCTGGGTGTCCTAGTGCATCAGTCAATGAAAGGAAGCATGCAGGTTCAGCAGGCAGTGAAGAAAGCCAATGGAATGTTGGCCTTCGTAACAAGAGGAGTTGAGTATAGGAGCAAAGAGGTCCTTCTACAGTTGTACCGGGCCCTGGTGAGACCGCACCTGGAGTACTGTGTGCAGTTTTGGTCTCCAAATTTGAGGAAGGATATTCTTGCTATGGAGGGCGTGCAGCGTAGGTTCACTAGATTAATTCCCGGAATGGCAGGACTGTCGTATGTTGAAAGGCTGGAGCGATTGGGCTTGTATACACTGGAATTTAGAAGGATGAGGGGGGATCTTATTGAAACATATAAGATAATTAGGGGATTGGACACATTAGAGGCAGATAACATGTTCCCAATGTTGGGGGAGTCCAGAACAAGGGGCCACAGTTTGAGAATAAGGGGTAGGCCATTTAGAACGGAGATGAGGAAGAACTTTTTCAGTCAGAGGGTGGTGAAGGTGTGGAATTCTCTGCCTCAGAAGGCAGTGGAGGCCAGTTCGTTGGATGCTTTCAAGAGAGAGCTGGATAGAGCTCTTAAGGATAGCGGAGTGAGGGGGTATGGGGAGAAGGCAGGAACGGGGTACTGATTGATAGTGATCAGCCATGATCGCATTGAATGGCGGTGCTGGCTCGAAGGGCTGAATGGCCTACTCCTGCACCTATTGTCTATTGTCTATTGTCTATTGTCTAAGAGTCTTTGTTGGAGATATATTGGTTATTTGTGGAATGAGGACAGTCAGGCCTACTTGGGTATCTATTTCTCGTCAACTTGGAATTCCTCCAGGGCACCTACACGGTTGTTTGAAGTTAAGTTTAGAGATACAACGTGGGAACAGGCCCTTCAGCCCATTGAGTCCATGCTGACCAGCAATCACCCATACACCATTTCTAGTCTGAAGAAGAGCGCCGACCCGAAAAGTCAGCTATTCCTTCTCTCCAGAGATGCTGCCTGACCCGCTGAATTACTCCAGTATTTTGTGTCTACACACTAGGGAGAATTTGCAAAAGCCAATTAACCCAGAAACCTGCACGTCTTTGGAGTGCGGGAGGAAACTGGAGCACCACAGAAAACCCACGCAGTCACAGGGAGAATGTACAAACTCCGTACAGACAGCACCCGTAGACAGGATCACACCCAGGTCTCTGGTGCTGTGAGGCAGAAACTCTACCGCTGCACTGTTGTGTTGCCCTGTACCTTGAAGTGATTGACACCTCCAGAAATGAAGCCTTTTGATACACTCATGAAACAGAAAGATCATTTCAATAAATAATGATTTTTCTTTGATATTGAATGTATATAGAAATGGGCAATATATATCAACCTTGCTAATGAGGCCCATGCAATTCACTATGTTTTGTGTTCTTGTTCTATGTCTGTATAAAACTTGAGAGTCTCCAAGGTACAACAGAAGTCTTTATTACATTAACTCAATGCTGGCAGCAAGACAACTAAAAATGACTGCAACCACACGAACACACTGTGTACAGACAGAGATAACCATGTACAAAACATCTCCCTTTGTCCTGTGCAGCGCCACCTGCTGCACGGGAGGAGCAACGGGTCCTCCTACCCCACACGGTCCACCAAACATCACACTATGTACTAGGCAGAAAAGCCTCTTTCAAACATTGGACCATGTGTGCAGAGAAGATTTACAAGGATGGTGCCAGGACTTGAGGGCCTGAGCTATAGGGAGAGGTTGGGCAGGCTAGGACTTCATTCCATGGAGCACAGGAGGCTGAAGGGCGATCATATAGATGTGCACAAAATCATGAGGGGAAGAGAAAAAGATGAATATACAGTTCTTTTCCCAGGGGTGTTTTGGTCAGCATGGACACGTTGGGCTGAGGGGCCTGTTTCTGTCTATGTGTGGAGTTTGCACATTCTCTCAGTGACCCTGCAGGTTTCCTCCGGATGCTCCAGTTTCCTCTCACATCCCAAAGATACGCGGGTTTGTAGGTGAATTGGCCCTCTGTAAGTTGCTCCTAGTGTGTAGGGAGTGGATGTGAAAGTGGGATAACATAGAACTAGTGTGAACGGGTGATCGATGGCTCGATGTGGACTTGATGGGCTGAAGGACCTGTTTCCTGGCGTATCTTTCAATCAATTTAGTACAGAGATAGGAAAGGTTTAGAGGGATATGGACCAAACGCAGGTGGGTGGGACGAGTGTAGATGGGGTATCTTGGATGGCATGGACAAGTCGTGCTGAATGGCCTGCTTCCATGCTGTATCTCGACACTAAATGTTGGGAGTAAAAAAAGAAAGCATGATCTGTTTCTGATCACAGACATCTGAGTACGGCTTAATACTTTGGTTTGTTAACTGGAATGCGTGACTGGTGAGTCAGATATCTGAGGAAAGGTTTGATGGAACACATGGAACATAACCTTTGTAAAATAAAAGTACTTTTCAGGTAACCTTAACTTCTATAGCAGGTAATGTCAGGGTTTACATTTAATTTTCATCCAAGTTTTTTGCATTTCTACGAAGAAGATATGTGTGTAATCCCAAACGATACAGCAATAAGTATCTTCTCAACGCTGTACGCTACAATTAAATGTGAAATGTGACATTTCCTTCCAGATATAAGGAGGCTTTGGAATATGAAAACGAATCTGACCAAGTAAAAATTCCCTCAATTAGTCGTGGTTCTGTAAACGTCCGGCTTGTTCCTGGAACATGGAATTTTTGAAAAAGAACTGAAAAGAACTTAAGAAATCGGAATAACATGGCAATATCCTGAAAATACCAAAATAATTTAAAAATGCACCAAATGATGGTCTGGAGTTCTGTGGTCATTAATCTAATTTCGCTTTTGAACAAATACTTCAGATCATTTGTGCGTACCAATTACTGAAGGAATTCGGACGGGATTTTGGTTCGGAACTCAAGGGAGGCTGAAAGGTAAATGAGGTTTGCTTTAAAATATCTACTGAGATGGATCGTCTGTCCAGACATCAACTGGGTTTGGGGCCACAACAAAAATGCTGAAGGCATGCATTGTTCCAGGTCATTGAAGGCATCATTTCTGTTTCATAAGTTGAAAAGTTCATTAATTCCAGGAGCAGAATTAGGCCATTCGGCCCAACAAGTCACATCCACCATTCAATCATGGCTGATCTATCTTTCTCTCTCAAGCCCATTCTCCTGCCTTCTCCCAATAACCCCTGACACCCTTATTAATCAAGAATCTATCAACCTCTGCCTTAGAAACAACCATTGACTTCTACTCCACTGCTGCCTGTGGCAATGAATTCCACAGATTCACCAACCTCTGACTAAAGAAATTCCTCCTCATTTCCTTTCTAAAGGTATGTCGTTTTATTCTGAAGCTATTACCTCTGGTCCTGAGTTCTCTTTCAGTCATAAAAGCCCTTCGGCCGAACTCATCCATGCCAACCAAAATAACCCATCTAAGCTTGTCCCATTTGACTGCATTTAGCTCATATCCCTCTAAACCTTTCCTCTCCATGGACCTGTCTAAATGTATTTTAAATATTTTTATAGTACATGCCTCAACTACCTCCTCTGGCAACTCATTCCATATACACACCACCCTCTGTGCGGTAAAGTTGCCCCTCAGGCTCCTATTACATTTTTTGCCTCTCATCCCACACCTATACCCTGTAATTACTGATTCCCCTACCCCGGGTAAAAGACCCTGCATTCACCCCTTGGAAATGGCATTTTGGGGGAAACTGACAGACAGCGTATTGGGTCGGAACCCTTTTTCAAACAAAGGATAGACGATGTTCCGAGTCTGGAGCCTTCTTCAAACTGAACGGACAGACAATGTTTCGGGTGACAACTTAAGCTAGGAGAGTCGTGATACAATGCTGAGCTACGACTGGCAATCTGTGCGGTGGAAGATTGAAAAGGGTGGATCCGGAGAGGATGTTTCCTCTTGTGGGAGAACCGTGACCTGGAATTGCCGTCCAAAAAAGGGACTTTCCCCAGTTACAACAGAAATGAGCCTGAATTTTGTTTTGTCTCAGAGGGTCAAATGTTTGGAATTCCCTTTCACAATGGAAATAGATTCCTTGAATAGTTTTAAAGCAGAGGTAGAACGAATCTTGATAAGCAGAGCAGTGACAGATTTCTGGAGGAGTTAGAGTTGAGGTGAGAGACGGATCAGTCAAGTCAAGTCAAGTCAAAAGTCTACTTTATTTGTCACATACACATACAAGATGTGCAGTGAAATGAAAGTGGCAACGCCTGCGGATTGTGCTAAACTACAAAACAGAATAGGATTTTTTTTTTTAAAAGACACAACACAAAAAATAAATTAATACAATAAATTAGTCCCTGGTGATATAAGAGTTGACAGTCTTATTAAATGGCAGAGCAGCCTTGAGGAACAGAGTGGAATCCTCCTGTTATTCCTTTAGTTTAGTGTATGGATACAGCGTGCGAACAGGCCCTTTGGCCCACTGGATCCGTGCCGACCATCAATCCCCCATACACTAGCTCCATGTCCTGCACACAATTTACTGAAGCTAATTAACCCACTTAATCTGCACGTCTTTGCAACGTGGGAGGAAAAGAAAACCCACAAAGTCACTGGGAGAATGTACAAACTCCATAGAGACAACACCCGTAGTCAGAATCTAACCCGGGTCTTTTAAGACATGCAGGCTTGTAGGTTAATTGGCTACTGTAAATTGCCCCTAGTGTGTAGGATGTGAAACTGGGATGAGGTAGAACTAGTGTACAGGTGATCAATGGCCAGCATGGACTCGATGGACCGAATAACCTGTTTCCACGCTGTATCTCCAAACTAAACTATCTCTAAACAACATTTAAAAGACATTTGGACAGGTATATGGATAGGAAAGGTTTAGAGAGACATGGGCCAAACGCGGGCATGTGGGACTAGCTTAGATGGAGCACCTTGGTTGGCATGGAGGAGTCGGGCCGAAGGGCCTGTTTCTGCACTGCATGACGCTATGACTCTATCAGATCTGAAGATGATGAACTAATTTGAAGGCCCCTGAAATGTGCTTTTAATGGCAAGGGTCAAATAATGGAAAAGATCTTCAGCTGCCCCTAGAGAGTTATCAGGCTGCTCTTAGAAAAACAATGTGGCCCATCAGCAAGTGGATGGTCCTCACGAGGCAACTGCAGATCTGCCCTCTGATATAACCAGCATTCAGTATGACTTAAATATTAGAGTACCAACTGGAAAGATTAAAAACATTTCATAAACATAATCCCGGAAGGTTATAAGTGAACCGAACATATTACCTGCAGGAGAACTGTTTTGCATCAAATTATGGAAAGTAATAAACCAGATTTTGTAACTTGGAGAATAGTCAAACGCACACAAACATATAAATTATGAACCTCCATTTCCCTCTTTACCACTTGTAATCTTTCGCCTCTTGCTCATCGAGAATTTATCCAACCCTGCCTTAACAACATTCAGATAAAAAAGAAATGACACAAAGTGCTGGAGTAACGCAATGGGTCAGGCAGCATCTTAGCAGTTTAGTTTAGTTCAGTTTATTATTGTCACGTGTACCAAGGTACAGTGAAAAGCTATTTTTGTTGCGCGCTATCCAGTCAGCGGAAAGACCAAAGGTGATTACAATCAAGCTGTCCACAGCTTACAGATACAGGATAAAAGGAAGATAGACACAAGGTGCTGGAGTAAATCAGCGGGTCAGGCAGCATCTCTGGAGAAATGTGCTCCTTTTCCCAAATCTCCTTTTTTTCCAGTGGCGCAGCCTGTCCCGCCGAGTTAGTCCCACAGTTTGTGTCAATCTTCAGTATAAACCAGCATCTGCAGTTCATTCCGACACAGGATAAATTTAGTGCAAGATGAAGTCCAGGAGAACATGGATAGGTGATGCTATAGGTCAGGGCCCCCAGAGATTTAATGCCAGCACTATCTTAACCTCACTCGCACTCAATCCTCACATGCATAAGTTCATATGTTCTAGAAACAGAATGAGGCCATTCGGCCCATCTCAAGACTACACCGCCATTCAATCATAGCTGATCTATCTTTCCCTCTCAACCCCATTCTACCTTCCTCCTCCCCATAACCCCCGGCACCCGGACTAATCAAGAATCTGTCAACCTCCACTTAAAAAATGCCCATTGATTTGGCCTCCACAGCCGTCTGTAAAGGTATGTTGTTTTATTCTGACGCTCTGGCCTCTGGTCCAAGACTCTCCCACTAGTGGATAGATCCTCTCTGCAAACTGCTGATCTCAGCACCAATTGTTCATCGAGTTATCCACTCTTCAAAAAGGAAATTAACACAGAAAGTACAGTTTAGTCCCTGGCAAATGTCACAAAAAGTTACAGGAAATTAAACATTATATGCGAAACAACATCTGCGTTAGTCAAAGGTTTTGTGCATTCGCATAACCTGAATTATTAAAAAGCCTATAAAACAAGAATTTAACAAGATCGCCGTTTTAAAATTCCTGAATGTTGAATATCGTTCTCAGTATAATCTTTGTTTCAGTTAAATATTCCTCGATAAATAATCCATCAGTATTTGGACCAATAATGTGTCACCTGTCAGTATAAATTTGGTTTAATTTAGTTTGGAGATACAGTAAGGAAACAAGCCATTCAGCCCACTGAGTCCAGCCCACTGAGTCCATGCCAACCATCAATTGTTCGTTCACACTAGTTCTATGTTATCATACTTTCTCACCCACTCCCTGCATTCTAGGGGCAATTTACAGAGGGCCAACCAATCTACAAACCTGCACGTCTTTGGAATGTAGGAGGAAACCGGAGCACCCGGAAGAAATCCACGCAGTCACAGGGAGAACGTGCAGAACCTGAATCTGGAGGCGTGCATTTTCACGCTTCTGCACCTCTTGCCTGATGGGAGAGCGGTGTAGAGGGAGTGGCCGGGGTGAGACTGGTCCTTGATTATGCTGGTGGCCTTGCCGAGGCAGCGTGAAGTGTAAATGGAGTTAATGGAAGGGAGGCTGGTTTGCGTGATGGTCTGGGCTGCGTGTACAACTCTCTGCGATTTCTTACGGTCTTGGGTGGAGCTGTTCCCAAACCATGCTGCGGTGCTACCTGATAAAATGCTTTCTACAATGCATCTCCAGAAGTTGGTGTCTCCAGAATTTACCCAAGGGAGGTGAATCAAGAGGACATATATTTCAGGTGAAAGGGGAGTCTTTTTTTTCCAGGGTAGAGCATTCAAGAATCAGAGGACATAGGTTTAAGGTGAGAGGGGTAAGATTTAGTAAGAACCTGAGGAGTAATGTTTTCGCACAGAGAGTGGTGGGTACATGGAACTAGCTGCCAGAGGACGTAGTTGAGGAAGGTGCAATAACAACATTTAGAAGATATTTGGATAGGTATGGACATAAAAGGTTTAGAGGGATATGGGCCAAGTGCGGGAAAATGGGACTAGCATTGATGGGTTGGATGAGTTGGGCCGAAGGGCCTGTTTCTGTGCTGTATGACTCTATAACCACATGCAGTGGACAGAATCTTTATGGGGTGTGATGTAGCAGACATTTGTAAATGTTTATGTCCTGTAATACAATATTGATTTATTTATGATGTGCTGACACTGCTAACCTGTTCTTTTAAGTGCAAAAGATCAAGGAAGCAGATGATTCTTGTTCTCTATCAGCAACGTAAAAGCAAAAGATTAAAGCCTTGTAATCTCTGGAGTTTTGTTTATGCAACTTTTGATGGGATGTAACCTTCCTTTGGTCCAGTAAAATAGTTGATGAAGTGCCAGGACTTTAGCATTTCCCATACATTTCTGATGTGGATAGTTACAGTCCTGTTGGAGAGGTTCTTAGTTTAATAATAATAATAATAATTCATTTATTTTATATAGCGCCTTATCGCATGCTCAAAGCGCTTTACAAAAACAATTAACATAGAAACAAACAGACAAACTATCCTGACGGAAAAGCGGCGAATACACAACGCCAGCGTCCTCTCACGTCAGGGTCCGGCAGTAGACATTAAAAAGCATTAAAAAGTTTAGTTTAGAAATACAGCGTGGAACCAGGCCCTTCGGCCCACCGAGTCCGCACCGACCAGCGATCCTCACACATTAACACAGTCCGACACATGAGGGACAATTTACACTTATACCAAGCCAATTAACCTACAAACCTGTCCGTCTTTGGAATGTGGAAGGAAACCGAAGATCTCGGAAAAAACCCACGTGGTCACGGGGAGAACATGCAAACTCCGCACAGACTGCACCCGTGGTCGGGATGGAACCCGGGTCTCCGGCGCTGCAAGGCAGCAACTCTACCGCTGCGCCACCATGCTGCCGGGCAGGTCTGATACGCTCTCTGTTGATTCAAGATTCTCCTCTCCACAGCAGGACTTACAACACCATTCATTTGCCATCGGTTAAGACATTATTTATCGTATTCCAGTGCGTGAATATGCAAGAGCTTAACACTCAAAGGTTGAAAGACTAAATCATTTTCTCATGGCGACCTTTCAGCGTAAACAACTCGTTTAACTGACAGGGAGGAGCGAAGCTGAGGATGAAAATAAAGTGAGTAATGTTGGAAACGCGAGCCTGATTTTACCTTGTGAAGATACACCAAAGGGCAAAAGCAAAGGCAGTTCCAAGAACTATTCCGTTCTACAATTACAACGTAGAACATTACAGCACAGGAACAGGTCCTTTGGCCCACAATGTCTGTGCCGAACATAATGCCAAGACCAAGTCTTATCTGCCTGCACATAATCCATATCACCCCTTCCCTGCATATCTATGTGCCTGTCTAAAAGCCACTTGAACGCCACTATCGTATCTGCCTCCATCACCACCCTTGGCAGTGTATTACAGGAACTCACCAACCGCTGTGCAAAAACTTGCTCCATATATCTTTAAACTTGGCTCCCCTCTCCTCAAAGTTAGGTCCTCTAGTATTTAGAGGGCTAAGGTGAGAGAGAAAAATATTTAATGGGTACCTGAAGGGCAACTTTTTCACTCAGAGGGTGGTGGGTATATCGAATGAGCTGCCAGGGAAGGTCATAGAGCATGGAAGAAGGCCCTTCGGCCCAACTTGCCCACACCAACCAACATGTCCCATCTACACTAATCCCACCTGCCTGCATTTGGCCCATATCCCTCTAAACCTACCCTCTCCATGTTCCTGTTGTAATCTACCTGTCAAGGTAGTTGAGGCAAGTAATAGAACAACATTTAAAAGACGTTAGGGCAGGTGGATGGATAGAAAAGGTTTAGAGGGATAAGAGCAAAAACGTGGACAAATGGGACCAGCTTAGATGGGGCATCTAGTTGGGAATGGACGGGTTGGGCAGAAGGGCCTGTTTCCATGCTGTGTGACTCTATGGCTAAATGTCACATCTCGTCAGCAGAAAACAGTGAGCTCCTGTCTAATTTCTACCTTGTAGATTGAAGGTGGCAACATTGAGACACAAAGTGCTGGCGTTACTCAGCGGGTCAGGCAGCATCTCTGGAGGGACACGGAGAGCTGATGTTTCGGGTTGGGACCCTTCGTCAGACTGATTGTGGTCGGGGGGAGAAAACTGGAGAAGAGACTTGGGTGGGACAAAGCCTGACCAGTGATAGGTGGATACAGGTGAGGGAGGAGGGTTTATTGGCAAATGGGTAACAAAGGCCAGAGATGAAAAGAAGATACAGCTCACCCTCTCCATGACCCACTGGTCAACCTGAGTACCTTCAGCAACAGACTGGTTCCACCGAGATGCAGTACAGAACGCCACAGGAGATCTTTCTTCCCTGTGGCTATCAATCTGTACAACTCCTCCCCAATCTGTCGTTGGGTAGACTGACTCACCTGTTTTTTATTTATTTTTTTCTTTTATTATTACAGTGCCTTTACAGGATTCAAAAGTCTCAATCGCCTCTCAAATTCCTGCTGACCTTTTTTCGCCTCACTGATCGTTTGAGGCCTTGTTTTCTGTTCAACGTGGCCACAAGACTTTGGAAAGTCCCTTATAACTGAATGTTTTTGAATAAATTCCACACTTAGAGCAAAATAACAGACAGTCAGAAATTGAAGTAAGGCATCAAAGGATGGTATTATAGAGAAAATATTCGAAAACTCATTTCTGCATTCCAGATTCAGAAATTCATTAACGTAATTTGATTTCTATCTGTCATTAGAATGAGTCATTTGGTTTTTTTAAAGGCTCTACATCTTGATATGTAGCTTTTGCTATTCATGTTCAACATACCCATGCAAAATATACAGTGCAGACATATACCCATGCAGAACATACCCATGCAAAACATACAGTGGTTAGAGATGAGTCTATATGGATAGTCATAGAGTTATACAGCATGGAAACAGGCCCTTTGGTCCACTTGCCCATGCTGACCAACAAGCCCCATCTATACTAGTCTCACCTGTCTACATTTGGCCCATATCCCTCTAAACCTAACCTATCCTCGTACCTGTCCAAATGTTTCTTCAACATTGTGATAGCACCTACCTCAACTACCTCCTCTGACAGCTCGTTCCATATACCCACCACACTTTGATGGGGTTTAATTGGGAAAATGCAGGAGAATGGGGTTAGGAAGGAGAGATAGATCAACCATGATTGAATGGCAGAGTGGACTTGATGGGCCGAATAGCCTAATTCTGCTCCCATCACTTATGATCTGATGACCTTTGTGTAAAAAGGTTGCCCCTCAGATTCCCATAAAATCTTTCCTCCCTCACCTTAAACCAGCGATCACTAAATCACTAGATCAGCGATACTAAATCACTTGAAAAGGAACTTGCTCTCGAAGCAGCTGAATTTAATACTGTTTCAGAGTCACATGAGACAGCAATTAAATGGCAGATGGAAATATTGTTATCGATGAACATTAAAATCTGCTGACGTGAAAATATAAATTACATTCAAAACGTCAAATATATGAGTCAAATGTTTAAAAAAAATAAATACAATGAGTAGCTTTAAGATGAGAAGGGCAAAGTTTAAAGGAGATGTGTGGGGCAAGTTTTTTTTAAACACAGAGAGTGATGGGTCCCAGGAATGCACTGTGATCAATGAACAATTCCCACATGAGAAAAAGTGTTTTGATAGAAATACATAAAATGATGTGAGGAAGAGCTAGAGAAGACAGTAAGAACCAGTTTCGCAGGGTGTGACTGTCAAAGACTAGAGGGCGCAGGTTTACAGTGAGAGGGGCAAAGTTTAAAGGATACATGCCGGGCAATTATTTTTACACAGAGGGTGGTGGGTGCCTGGAATGTGCTGCCGGGGGTGGTAGTGGAGGCAGATACTATAGTAGCATTTAAGAGGCTTCTAGATAGGCACACGGATATGCAGGGAATGGTGGGGTTTGGATTAGGTGCAGGCCGAGACTGGTTTATCTTGGCATTATGTTGAGCACGGACATTGTGGGCTGAAGGGCCTGTTGCTGTGCTGTGCTGTGTTCTATTTGCATCATTGATTAGGGTGAACTCTGATCGTGGAAAAATTAGGACATCCGTATTCTGCAAATTAATTTCTGGGTATCTGGCAAGCTAAATAGCAACTCCTTACACCAGTTAAGGTCAAACACTTCTAATTACAACTCATTGATGCATCCTCATAGGTCACAACATTACTTAAAGTTGTTATAAAGTGCAGGGTGCAAAAATAGATCTGCTGTATTGATAATCCCTAACTGCGTAACAATGCCTCGTTCAAGCCAATAACAACTTCCAACAACAAAATCCATTTTACATTCATTAGACCATCTCCTTTTTTAATTAAAATGCTTTATCTTCTCTGGCATTAATGGATGGTTATATAAACTCTATCCACAACGTCTGTAGTATTTTGCACAACGTATGTGAAATGTGGACCTGCAGAAACCTCTGGAGAACTTTAGAATTTACTTTAGACTTTAGAGAAACAGCGTGGAAGCAGGCCCTTCGGCCCACTGAGCTGACCAGCGATTACCCTGTACATTAACCTCCACACACGGGGACAGTTTCTTCCCAGCTGTTAACAGGCAACTGAACCATCCTATCATCAACTAGAGAGCGGTCCTGAGCTACCATCCACCTCATTGGAGATCATCGGACTATCTTTGTGTAAGAAAATAACTGCAGATGCTGGTACAAATCGAAGGTATTTATTCACAAAATGCTGGAGTAACTCAGCAGGTCAGGCAGCATCTCGGGAGAGAAGGAATGGGCAACGTTTCGGGTCGAGACCCTTCTTCAGACTATCTTTAATTGGCTTTACCTTGCACTAAACATTATTCCCTTTATCCTGTGTCTGTACACTGCGGATGCCTTGATTGTAATCATGTATAGTCTTTCTGCTGACTGGCTAGCATGCTTTTAACAAAAGCTTTTCACTGTACCTCTCTCTGTACACGTGACAATAAACAAAACTAAAATTAGGAAAGCTGAGATTTGGTCAATTGTTAAAAAGTAGGGAAAGCTTAGATATTTAATCACCAAAGCCTGTAAATGGTTAATTCATTTGCCTTGAGAAAGTAAATAGCCCATGTTAGCTTGACCTTGATCCTACTTCCTGTCAGGTATGTTAGAAAGAAAATAACTAAAGCATTTCCAAGGTAACATTAAGTTTGAAATGCTCGAGAATAGTTGGAACCATTTTATTTACATTTGGCAAGATAACTTAATGAGGTAATTTGGGATATCTTTTACTCCGCATCCAAGTACAAAGCCAAATTACATTGGATATATATGGAACTAAATATTCCAGGTGTTTTACACATTCACCACAAAACTGTGGTTATTTGTATTTAGTTTAGTTTAGAGACACAGTGTGGAAACAGGCCCTTTGGCCCATCAAGTCCGCGTCGACCAGTGATCCCCCTGTAGACTAGCACTAGCCCATGACTCTCAGTCTGAAGAAGGGTCTCAACCAGCAACTCGTCCTGAAGTAGACCCTCAGACAGACCAAATGCAAATTGGAGGAACAGCACCTCGTATTTCAAGGAACCTTGCCTCCCCTCTCTCTCCATCTCTTCCCGACACGTCGTCTTGCTAGTTTCACTGTTCTTATATCTTCCTTAACACATCCTCCACAGCCAACAATGGACCATTGTGGGCTCCTAGGGCACCTTTAATTTGGTGCCGTCTTTGATTTGTTCTGTACCTTTACATACCTCTAGTTTCCCTCTCCCCTGGCTCTCAGTCTGAAGAAGGCTCTCGGCCCAAAACGTCACCTTTAGTTTAGTTTACAGATATGGCGTGGAAACAGGCCCTTCGGCCCACCGAGTCCGCGCTAACCATCGATGCCCGTACACTAGCACTATCCTACACACACGAGGGACAACTTACAATTTTACCAAGCCAATTAACCTACAAACCTGTATGCCTTTAGAGTGTGGGAGGATACTGGGGCACTCGGCCAAAACCCACGCAGGTGGATGTACAAACTCTGCACCCATGGTAAGGATCGAACTCGGGTCTCTTGTGCAGTAAGGTAGCAACTCAACTGCCATCACCTTTTCTCCAGACCCGCTGAGATGCTCCAGAATATTGTATCTATCCTCAGACCACTGCTGTCTTCCTCTCGTTGTTGGTGCATCCGGCTACTATCATTAGCTTGACTGAGCCGAGACTGGAGCAACGCGGATGCACAAAGATACTGGTTATCAGGTCGATTGTTATCACATATTGTGAGCAATTTAATCGCCAATTTGTTAGGAGTAAGTTGGTAACCCACAGAGAGGCTCGAACTCCCTGAGGGAGGATCAGACACAACTTACTACATCTCTGGGATGTTGTTCCTAAAGCCGGTGGCCATGAACTGAATGATTCCAAGGGCGGCTGTTTCCTGACCACATGCCTGAGGGGAAGGAAGAAAGTAATAAATTTCCGGGACTTAGAAACCTGATTTCTTCATTAAGAGGGGCTGGAGAGAGCAAGGCTGACTTGACCTCCTATCTCTGGCCATAAGTTACGGATTTTTACTGCATTTCAGCAATAACGACACATCAGGGTCTGTGGTGGTTCAATGGTTCAATGGTGTTTTATTTGCCACATGTGCAACAGTGAAATTCTTTTTGCATATTTACAGTGCGCATGCAGGCATGTTTTGGCGCCATTTCCAAAGTCCGGTCCGCCCGCTCGCTTGGTCTGGGGGAGAAGTTCCCGATCCAGGCAAGCCCCAGGCTCATGTAGGGCCTTCCTCCGTCGCCTTCGACCGGATTGGCCCAGTGAACCGATATCTCTCTCCTCTCCTCGCCCGGGTCTTTTGTGTCCTGGGGGCGCTTCCTGCAGCCGACCTTGCAGGTGCTGGAGGCATTACTCCGGTTCACCCTTCCACCGGCGTCCTTGTCTCCTGTGGCCCGCTCCCAGTTCCGGGGTCCACCGAGCCTTCGCACAGGTTCCCAGTTCCACGGCGCCTCGGGAAGGCTTCTGCCCCGCGGTCACTCCGATGTTGCGTCCAATGACGTCGTGATGCAGTAGAGAGGTTTGAGCTGCAGTTTGCCTCATTTTCATGGTAAGCAAAAAGTTGAACACTCAGAAGGAACCAGAGATCTTAGCAACCACAATATTTATTAGGATTGAGTAGGAAAATAACTGCAGATGCTGGTACAAATCGAAGGTATCACAAAATGCTGGAGTAACTCAGCAGGTCAGGCAGCATCTAGGAGAGAGGGAATGGGTGACGTTTCGGGTCGAGACCTCTCTCCTAGATACTGCCTGACCTGCTGAGTTACTCCAGCATTTTGTGATAACTTGGATTGAGTAGGTGAATTTACTCAGACTTTAGATGTACGATCATCTTGTATCTTTAGACTTTAGAGATACAGCGCAGAAACAGGCCCTTCGGCCCACTGAGTCCGCACTGACCAGCGATCACCCCGTACACTAGCACTATCCTACACACTAGGGACAATTTGCAATTTTACCAAAGCCAATTAACCTACAAACCTGTACGACTTTGGAGTGCGGGAGGAAACCGGAGCACCCGGAGAAAACCCACAAGGTCACAGGGAGAACGTACAAACTCCGTACAGACAGCACCCACAGTCAGAATCAAACTTGGGTCTTTGGCACTGTGAGGCAGCAACTCTACCGCTGCACCACTGTTTCAAATAATTCAATATTTCAAGCTATATTTCGAGGGGAACAATACTTACTGCTTCTATGGCTGAGATAATGCTCGACTGAATTCTCCACCTCTATAAGTTTCAGCACATCTGTCTGAATCTACAAGAAACATTAAAATTTTTAATGAAAAAATTAAACATACGATTGTAAAGAACAAACTGCTGGAGGAACTCAATGGGTCAGGCAGCAACCGTGGAGGAGAAATGGAGAGGTGATGTTTCCAGGTCCGTCTGAAGAAGGGTCCCAACCCAAAACATAATCTGTCCATTTCCTTCACAGATGCTGCCTGACCCGTTGAGTTCCTCCAGCACTTTTGTGTTTTGCTCAAGATTCCAGCATCTGCAATCTCTTGTGCTACCAAATATGTGAATGTGTTTCCTTTACTTGTATTCTCCAAGGTAATTAATTACAACAAATATTGAGTTCAGTCAAAAATAAAGTTGCCTCTGCATCCACTTTAAATTTAACGTTTAAAAAAATTATATTTCATGTGGGAATTAATAGAAATATCATCAATGCTAACAGCCGCTTAAATGGGGGGAAAAAATACTCCTCCTATGATAATTGGCCAGTAGAGATTACAACATAGAACATCGAACAGTACAGCTCAGGAACAGGCCCTTCGGCCCACAATGTCCATGCCAAATATGATGTCAACATAAACTAATCCCTTCTGCCTACACGTGATCCATATCCCTCCATTCCCTGCATATCGTGCCTGTCTAAAAGCCTCTTAAGTACATTCTAAGCACTCACCACCCACTCTGTAAACAATCCTTCCCCCGCACTTCTAAGCTAGTCCCATTTCCCTGCCTTTGGCCCATATACCTCTGAACCTTTCCTATGCATATAACAGTCCGTGTCTTTTAAAAGTTGTGATAGTACCTGCCTCAACTACCTCCTCAGGCAGCTTATACCATTTACCCACCACCTCTGAGTGAATTGTACTATAGCTATTAATTGATCTTTTGATATTATATATTGTCTGTGTGTTATTGTGTTCACTGGCCTATAAAGCTGCAGTAAGTGAGAATTTCACCATTCCATTGGTGATAGATGTGACAATTAAACACGTGTCAAGTCAAGTCAAGTCAATTTTATTTGTATAGCACATTTAAAAACAACCCACGTTGACCAAAGTGCTGTACATTTGATTAGGTTCCAATAGAAAAAAAAAAAAATGAAAACATACAGTAGCACGCAAACAGTTCACAGCACCTCCTCAATGAGCCTCAAACGCTAGGGAGTAGAAATATGTTTTGAGCCTGGACTTAAAGGAGTCGATGGAGGGGGCAGTTCTGATCGGGAGAGGGATGCTGTTCCACAGTCTAGGAGCTGCAACCGCAAAAGCGCGGTCACCCCTGAGTTTAAGCCTAGACCGTGGGATAGTGAATAGCCCCAAGTCGGCCGATCTGAGGGACCTGGAGTTAGAGAGGGGGGTTAGAAGCTTTTTGATGTAGGGGGGGGAGTGTCCATTTAGGGCTTTATACGTGTAAGGAGGAACTGCAGATGCTGGTTAAACACTTGACTTTTGATTAACAGAGAGATTGTATTTCATATTATCCAGATATATTCATGTCAACCTCATCTGGTAGACACTTTTTTCCCTCTATTTAGAACAGAATTATTGTTTTCTGTATAAAAAGGAACTGCAGATGCTGGTTTAAACCAAAGATAGACACCAAAAGCTGGAGTAACTCAGCGGGACAGGCAGCATCTCTGGAGAGTAGGAATGGGTGACGTTTCGGGTCGAGATCCTTCTTCAGACTGGTTAGGGATAAGGGAAACGAGAGATATCGACGGTGATGTGGAGAGATAAAGAACAATGAATGAAAGATATGCAAAAAAGTGACGATGATAAAGGAAACAGGCCATTGTAAGCTGTTTGTAGAGTGAATATGAGAAGCTAGTGTGACTACCACTGGGCTGGAAGCTGCCCAAGTGAAATATGACATGCTGTTCCTCCAATTTGCACAACTCATGGACTGCATCAACTTCACCACCAATTTTCATCCTGCACTCAAATTTACACCTCCCTCCCCTTTCGTGATCTCACAGTCTCCATCACAGGAACATCACAAGTTTAGTTTAGTTTAGTTTACAGATACAGCGCGGAAACAGGCCCTTCAGCCCACTGAGTCCATACGGACCAGCGATACCTGCACATTAACACCACCCTACATACACTAGTCTTTGTAGTGTGGGAGGAAACCAAAGATCTCTGAGAAAACCCACGCAGGTCACAGGGAGAACGTACAAACTCCGTACGGACAGCACCTGTAGTCAGGATCGAACCCGGGTCTCTGGTGCTGTAAGGCAGTAGCTCTACCGCTACGCCACCATGCTGCCCTTCCACAAACACAAGCATTGAACATGTGTGTAAGACTTCCCCCAACTTTAATTGTGCTTTTTAAAACTTGTATAATCATAAGGTTTTATTTCAAACTTGTTCAACTATTGTACGTTAGTTGTCAAACCCATGGGTTCACAGTTTGTCAGTTGCATTGTACATACAGCGATCATAAGCTGTTGACCAAAAAAGAATATGTACATTTAGTTAACACTCATGTGCAAAAAGAAGTCAGAAAAAAACCCAAGCTCTGCCCATCTCAATAAAACAAGCTTTACATCAGTGGTGCCAAAGTGGAATTGGTTGAAGGGGTCAAGTTCCTTGTTAACATTACCAATGATCTGGATCAACCACATTGACGTGGCAGCCAAGAAGACACACCGCCGCCTCTACATCCTCAGGAGACTGGGCACGTCTCCAAAGATTCTTACAAACTTCTTCAAATGCGCGGTAGGAAGCACACTGCCGGGTATCATCACAGCTTGGTTTGGGAACAGCTCTGCCCGACACCACAAGGAATGGCAGAGAGGTGTGGATGTAGGCCAGTCCGTCACACAGACCAGACTCCTCGCCATTGACTCCAACTACATACACTTCACGCTGCCTCAGAAAGGTAGCTACCGTGATGAACAACTTTAGATAGTTCCTCCGTCCCTCTCTTCCCCTCCGCCTTCCCAGATTTCCCTCTATCTTCCTGTCTCCATCTATATCCTTCCTTTGTCCCGCCCCCTGACATCAGTCTGAAGAAGGGTCTCGACCCGAAACGTCGCCCATTCCTTCCCTCCCGAGATGCTGCCTGACCTGCTGAGTTACTCCAGCATTTTGTGAATAAATACCATGATGAAAGACTTGTTCCACCCCAGTCATTCCTTCTTCTCCCTGCTCACATCTGGCAGCAGATACAGAAGCTTGAACGCGTGCACCACCAGAATCAGGAACAGCTCCTTCCCCTCTTGCTCCTGAACGGTCCTCCCACAAGCTATTGGATGGTTCACTTCTACCCCATTGTGGACATTGGACTTTTTTCTCTGGAACCGATGTGCTACAATGCTGAGTATTGTAGCACAAACTATATTCTGCACTCTGTGTCTTCCCCTTTGCTCCACCTATTCTACTTGATTTTCAATGGATTGTATTGACGTACAGTATAATCTGATCTGATTGTATAGCATGCAAATCAAAGCTTTTCACTGTATCTCGGTACATGTGATAATAATAAACATAAACCTAAACCTAATACACTCCCAGAAAATATAATTTTGTTGGAAGGACTAGATATTTACAAAAAATATATTCCAACAAATTACAATATATTGATTGAAAACCAGGGGACATGCAAGGATATTTCCAATTCTAGTTGGGGGAATCCTATACATTAAAAAATACACGTCACATTAACTTTAAAAGACAGCGCATAGAAAGTGATACAAAATGCAAAATGTTACAATTTGCTCGGTCCACTCAATTGGATAAAGCCTAATTTAGAATTAGTATCTATAGAATATCAAGGTAGTCATCACTATAAGTAAAAAATATTAAATTTCTTTAATGACCTGAGTTAAACTACAGTTGTATTGTGAGTGTAAAAGGTGACCAAGATTTGTGGGACCGCTTTTAGTTTCTGTAATCTTGAAATAAAACAGCACATCGAGGTACAGGTTCACCACTGATTTCTGGCACCTTTGCTTCCAGTGCCTTGCCTGATTATCCGTTTTTCCAAACCAACAGAGGTCTTTAGACTTTAGGGATACAGTGTGGAAACAGGCCCTTCGGCCCACCGAGTCCACGCCGACCAGCGATCATCCCGTACACTAGCACTATCCTGCACACTGGGAACAATTTTGCCAATTTACCGAAGCCAATTAACCTACAAACCTGTACGTGTTTGGAGTGTGGGCGGAGATGGGAGTTCTCGGAGAAAACCCACCATGCAGTCACGGGGTGAACGTACAAACTCCGTACAGACAGCACCCCATGGTCGTGATTGAACCCGGGTCTCTGGCGCTGTAAGGCAGCATAATATGGTTATGTAATTATAATGCAACAATGCACCTCTGACCCACTAATTATACCCCTCACGCGTCTCTAAAGCACCACGGACTGCTAGATATTTAATTAAAACAAATATTAAATGCACAGAAATCCGGCAGTAAAGTCGTTTCAACAGATTTACCCCGGCTCGTATCATGGAATGCCACCTTTGGCCTCCCAGTGAACTAGTCGCGAGAATTTCAAGTGCTCTCCGGTAATTCTGTCCGGACTAAAGGAGGTGCCGGACTATCAAATGCCAGAGAATCGGTGGTCAACCTGTACAATGTAAAACAATTCATTGTACAGTGGTAAAATGTAGCAAACCAGAACACACACTTTGCAGGAGTCTGTCTGTAATTGTAAAGGAGGAAAATAATTTTTTCAGTGGAAATACAGATAGAAATTTAGCCTCTTAAATTGCAATTTAGAACAGATGTTTGTTGATTGAGAGTCGATGCTAAAACAATAGTTTGCTGTGTTGGACGATTAAATAAGAGCATTTCCTTGTTCCTCAGCCAAACCCATATATAGACAAGCTAAAATAAGCTCTTATTCTTGAAATTAATCCAAGGCAGGAATCAATTGACAAATACTGAGAAACTTTTCAACCCACAAAAAAATGCATTTAGACACCAGCCTCTCCCTCACTGCCAATGCTGGCAGTGTTAATTACTAAATCTTTTATTTCCGCCAAAAAGCTGCTAAGATTTAAAGTTTAATCATCATTTCTATTCCTCGGATTCCCAGTGGATGTATTTTTTCTATTATTATATAAATGTAACTTATTTGTCATTTAAAATTATCCCCTAATATTTTCGGCCAAGATGGAACAAATTATGCCTTGGTGACGTTTAAAGGACTCGTCACATCATATCAATTCAATCTTTAGACTTTAGAGGTACAGCGAGGAAACAGGTCTTTCGGCCCATCGAGTCCTCGCCGACCCGCGATCCCCGTGCACTAGCACTACCCCACGCACTAGGAACAATTTAACCGAAGCCAACTAACCTAAAAACCTGCACGTCTTTGGAGTGTGGGAGGAAACCAGAGCACCCGGAGGTAACCCACATGGTCACAGGGAGAACATTCTACATTCTATGTTATGTATGTTGATATGTTAAAAAGAGAAACCAAACTTAAAGACCATATTGCACGCGCAAGAGAAGATTATCTTCTCCGCGTCCTTCCTCCAATAAAGCTGGAAGCATAAGATTATAAGATGGAGGAGCAGAATTAGGCCAATCGGCCCATTGAGTCTGCTCCACCATTCGATCATGGCTGATCTAGCTTTGACTCTCAATCCCATTCTCCTGCTGTGTCCCCATAACCCTTGACACCCTTGAACATATCAATCTCCATTTTAAAAAGACCCCGTGACTTGGCCTCCACAACCTTCTGTGACAATAAATTCCACAGATTCACCACCCTCTGACTAAAGAAATTCTTCCACATCGCCATCCTTTCTTCTGAGGCTGTGCCCTTTGGTCCTAGACTCTAGCACAAAAGGGAAACATCTTCTCCGCATCCATTCTATCTAGTCCTTTAATTATTTGTTGGTTTTATCTTCTTACCCCACCCACATCTGTCCTTGTTTGGGCAGCCGATATTATCGTCAACAATGCCAACATACAGCGGGGCAGAACCTATTTTCTCAGTTCTAATTTCCATCCTAAAACCCATTTAAGGAAGAAACAGATCACACGCCATTATCAAGATTCTGAACGGTCCTTCCATAAGCTAGGGTACAGTCCGATTCACCTCTACCCAATTGCGGACACTGGACTTTGTTTCTGGGACTGATACCCAACCAGGCTGAGAACTATATTCTGCAATCTGTATCTTCCCCTTTGCTCTACCTATTGCACTTACGATTGCCAACATTACTCCAGCGTTTTGTGTCTATCTTTACAATTTCGATGACTCTTGGAAATTCTACGGATAGGCACTAAACGCTGGAGTAATGTTGACAATCATAAGTTGTTCAAAACCTGCAATTTTACAACACGGTATAAAAAAATCTTAAATAAATTGCAGTCATTTGGGGAAATTAATTTTAACAGGTTGCTACTGTGATGAATTAATCTGCAGTAAAATGGACTGCAGCACCTCAAGCAAGGAGAGCTGATATAATAATAGGAAGGAATACTCCATTTTGTATAAATGTTACCGGATAATTCCTACTGCTTCAGACACAGTTAGAAGATTTCTAGTCTGTGCACGCTCCTCACGCCATCGGTATTCCAGCCACTGCCCCACAAATGCAGCAGGAGACACCAAGTCAGCAGATAAGAGCAGTCTCTATTACAGAAAAATCAATGATTAAAAATTAGGTGGTGGTAAATAACTGACGAGGCAACTCCCTCCCTATTCAGCCGACTAATGGACCAGTGAGTTTACCCTGTGCGTGCTGGACTCCAACTGGTACACAGCACTTGGCACCCGAATGTCAGGGAACATTGCATCTGATCATTTACGATGAATCTTTTGTTTTTAAACAGTCACAGCTTGGAAACAGGCCTTTCAGCACACTGAGTCCATACTAACCATCAATCACCCGCACTCCAGTTATCCCACTTTCACATCCTACACACGAGGGGAAATTTACTCCAGTAAAGTCATGAAATGCTGCTTTTGATCATTTATGATGATTGCTTTATATTATATTTCACAGATTCAGCATGGAGCCCACTGAGTCCACACCGACCATCGATCACCCGTTCACACTGGTTTTGTGTTATCCCACTTTCACATCCACTCCCTGCACACCGGGGGCAATTTACAGAAGATATTTAACCAACAAACCCGCGTGTCTTTGGGATGTGGGAGGAAACCGGAGCACCCGGTGGAAACCCACGCGGTCACAGGGAGGATGTGCAAACTCCACACAGACAGCACCCGTGATTGTAGAGAGGAGGAAGGTGGAAGAGAGATGGGGATTGGACAAAGCCCAGCGAGTGACAGGTGGATACGGCTGAGGGGACAATTATATCGGCTGATGGGTGGAGTAAGTGACAAAGGCTAGAGATGAAATGGAGACAAATGGGTATTAGGAAAGGGGCGAAGAGCAGGAGTGAGGGATATGGGTGGTCGAGGTAGGGGAGAGGGGAATAGTGTGAATAAAAGGGAAATGTGGGATTTGTGGGTGGGAGATGAATGTACGGAGGAGGGGAAGGAGCTGGGTGATTGGGCAGTGGGAGATGGGGTCATGTTCAGCACAGACAATATGGGCCGAAGGGCCTGTTCCTGTGCTGTGCTGTTCTACATTCTAAGTGAGTGCCAGCTGTTTGTTAAGATCACCAACATCTGCCATCAAAATGAAAGGAACTGTGATTGTGTCTAATCCCGAAATGTGCACCATCTACTATTTAACAAAAATCTTTATATATACAGAATAAACGTGACAGTAATTGAAAAGAATAAACCAAAACGAGTTTTCATTTTGTGTTTCTGGAATGTGCTTTCCTAAAGTTGCTGATGTAATGGGTGGCACGGTGGCGCAGAGTAGAGTTGCTGCTTCACAGCACCAGCGACTCGGGTTCGATCCTGATTACGGGTGTTGTCTGTACAGCGTGCGTACGTTCTCCCTGTGACCACGTGGGTTTTCTCCGGGTGCTCCGGTTTCCTCCCACACTCCAAAGATGGATGTAAAAGTTTGTAGGATAGTTGGCTTCAGTAAAAGTTGTAAATTGTCCCTAGTGTGCGGGATGGTGCCAGTGTGCAGGGTGATCGCTGGTCAGCCCGGACTCGGTGGGCTGAAGGGCCTGTTTCAGTGCTGTATCTCTAAATTAAACAAAAGTGCAATTCAATTGAACAATAATTTTCTTCCTTGGTCCTTCCTTTAGAATGGATTTTGCATTGCATAATATTCATGTAAATAGTTTTAATTTTACTTGTTACCCCACCCATCATCACGATCACTCAAGTCCAATAAACAAAATATGCTACTGAAGTAGTTCCAATTTATCAGATTGTTCCCCATTGATCAGTGGGCAATGTTATTACTTTGATGTTAACTACGTGACTGTAAGGGACTATCCTTCGTAACTGTTTGGATTTAGAGTGTGAGGTATCGTTGTACCAAGACATGAATCAAAACCTGGAGTCACAGACTTCCTCCAGCCTTCACATATTTTCCCTTTGTAATTACCACACTTAGCAGCAAAGAGGAGTCTTCAGAGATCAAACTGAATTCAGGAAGCATTACTCAAAAGATACACAAATTCTTGGATTATTTAAAACAACAGGCTTTGAAGTCACTCAAATTAAGGAACAACATCCTATTTGAAGATTTCTCTGCTGAGATTAGACGCCAGGAATTGCAGATGCTGGTTTACAAAAAAAGTCGCGAAGTGCCGGAGTAACTCAGCGGGTCAGGGAGCATCTCTGGAGAACATGGCTACGTGACGTTTCGGGTCGGGACCGTTCTTCCATTGAGATTGTTTTGGTAATGCGGTCCGTGAAAGATAGCTTGCATCACCAAAATAAATCCAATCCTTAACTAAGCTATAATTTTGCTTACAACAGCACAAGGTAAAACAACATTTGCCTTTTAATGGTATAATGTAAAATAAGTCAGACAGCAGTAGAGTTGCTGCCTTACATTGCTAGGGACCCGGGTTTGATGCTGACTACAGGCGTTGTCTGTACGGAGTTTGTATGTGCTCCCTGCGACCGTGTGTTTTTTGTCCGGGTGCTCCGGCTTCCTCCCACACTCCAAAGACGTACAGGTTTGTAGGTTAATTGGCTTCTGTAAATTGTATATTGTCCCTAGTGTGTTAGAATAGTACTATTGTAAGGGGTGTTTGCTGGTCGGTGCGGTCACGGCGTGCCGAAGGGTCTGTTTCTGTGTTGTATCTCTAAAGTAAAGTCAAGTCTAAAGTAAAGTGAAGTTCTTTGCACTGAGAGGTAAATGACAATAGACAATAGACAATAGGTGCAGGAGTAGGCCATTCGGCCCTTCGAGCCAGCACCGCCATTCAATGTGATCATGGCTGATCATTCTCAATCAGTACCCCGTTCCTGCCTTCTCCTCATACCCCCTGACTCCGCTATCCTTAAGAGCTCTATCTAGCTCTCTCTTGAATGCATTCAGAGAATTGGCCTCCACTGCCTTCTGAGGCAGAGAATTCCACAAATTCACAACTCTCTGACTGAAAATGTTTTTCCTCATCTCAGTTCTAAATGGCCTACCCCTTATTCTTAAACTGTGGCCCCTTGTTCTGGACTCCCCCAACATTGGGAACATGTTTCCTGCCTCTAACGTGTCCAACCCCTTAATAATCTTATACGTTTCGATAAGATCCCCTCTCATCCTTCTAAATTCCAGTGTATACAAGCCTAGTCGCTCCAGTCTTTCAACATATGACAGTCCCGCCATCCCGGGAATTAACCTAGTGAACCTACACTGCACGCCCTCAATAGTAAGAATATCGGACGTTGATGCACTTGAATGCCACTTTTCTTTTAATCAGCTTCAGGTTTAGGTTTATTATTGTCATGTTTAGTTTTGCATGCTCTCCAATGAGATCAGTTAATACTATGGACAAAGAAACTGTTGTCAACTGTGGTGGTGCATGCTTTCAGATTCGATACTTATTGCCAGCTGGGAGCAAGGAGAAGGAATGACTCGGTGGAACAAGTCTCTGATTTTGCTGGCCGCTTTTCCGAGGCAGTGTGAAGTAAAGATGGAGTCAATTGTGGGAAGTTTAGTTGAAGTCCAGTTTAGTTTATTGTCACATTTACTGAGGTGCAGTGAAAAGCTTTTCTTGCGTGCTATCCGGTCAGCAGAAAAACTATTAATGGCTACACATGGAAAGACTGTCCAGAGTGTACGGATACATGAGTATCCAGCACTCCACCATTAACGTTTGGTCGTTTTGGCACCCTTTCTCCACAATACTCTGAAGCTCACTTCAAGTTTACTTGGTTGCTTTTCCCAGCTCCACATTCATGTCGGTTAAGGAGACCGAAAGCAATCTCATGCAAACACCATCACTTTCAACTTCTTTTCAAATTCAGACATCATCTTGATGAGTCATGGAGTCAGATAGCATGGAAACAGGCCGTTTGGCCCAACTCGTCCATTCCGACTGAGATGTCACGACCACATCTAGACTAGTCCCATTTACCCACGTTTGGCCCTTATCTCTCTGAACTTTTCCTGTCCATGTACCTGTCCAAGTATCTTTTAAATGCTTTACGGGTCATTTACCTGTTGTTCCTCCTTCATTACTGGGTCAAAATGTCCTACCTAACACCATCTTGGTTGTACCACCAGATATTAGATTTTAGATTTAAATTTTTAGATTTAGGTATACAGCGTGGAAACAGGCCCTTCGGCCCACCGAGTCCGCGCCGCCCAGCGATCCCCGCACGTTAACACTATCCTACACACACTAGGGACATTTTGTTTTACATTTTACCCAGTCAATTAACCTACATACCTGTACGTCTTTGGAGTGTTTGTTTTGGAGTGTTAGGTTTGTTGCAGATCGTACAGAAAGCTCATCAGAGTTTCCCAGGAGAAGTCGGGATTGTCTTTAAATACATCGTTCACATCCCAAGAATAAATCTTTTCAGAAAGCTTCAGATTTTTTTTTGCCGATGTAAAATTTTTTTGAAAATATTCTGTAAAATGCAAAGCATACTGAACTTGATGAAAAGCACATGACATCCTCTTTCTGATCACCAATAACAACCGTGGGAAAAACATCTCCATGGAACAAACAGAGATGGTTTCAGGGATTGCAACAACACAGCTGTTATTAACTATAATGGTGGGAATCTGAGGGTATCATCCAAACGAACATCACAGTAAGGTTAGCTCATCGTGGAGTGATGGCCCAGGTTTATTCTCAGTCAATCTTTGTTTGGTAATCTTTGGCAGGTTCATAAGTTCATAAATCATAGGAACAAAATTAGGCCATTCAGCCATAGAGCCATAGTCTTACAGCATGAAAACATGCCCTTCAGCCCAACTTGCCCACACCGGCCAACATGTCCCATCTACTGCCTGCGATTGGCCTATATCCCTCTCAACCTGTCCTGTCCATGTATCTGTCTGAATGTTTCTTAAACATTATGATGGTACCTGCCTCAACAACCCCCTCCGGCAGCTCGTTCCATACAACCACCACCTTTGTGTGAAAACATTACCGCTCAGGTTCCTTTTAAATCTTTCCCCCCTCACCTTAACCCCATTTCCTCTTGTTCTTGATCCCCATCTCTGGGCAAGAGACTCTGTGTGTCTACCCAATCTATTGCTCTCGTAATTTTGTACACCTCTATAAGATCAGCCTCATCCTCCTAGCCTGCTCAACCTCCACCTAATGCTAAGCCTATCGAGTCTTCTCTGCCATTCATACGCAGCTGATCTATCTTTCCCTCTCAACCCCATTCCCCTGCCTTCTCCCCATAACCTTTGACACCCTTACTGATCAAGAATGTGTCAATCTCTGCTTTAAAAATACCCAATGACTTGTCCTCCTCAGCCGTCTGTGGCAATGAATTCCACAGATTCACTACTCTCTGGCTCATGAAAGTCCTCCTCATCTCCTTTCCAAAGGTTTGTCCTTTAATGCTGAGGCTGTGCCCTCTGATCCGAGACTCCCCCACCAGTGGAAACATCCTCTCCACATCCACTCTATCCAGGCCTTTCACTGTTCACTGTTTCAATGGGTCGCCCCTCATTCTTCTTAATGGTACGGTGGTAATTCCTCCCATGAGCTAGGGTACTGTTCTATTCTCCCCTCCCTCATTGCGGACATTGGACTTTGTCAATGGAACTGATGTGCTACAACGCTGAGAACCGTATTCTGCACCCTGTATCTTCTCCTATGCTCCATCTATTGTACGTGAGTTTGACTTGATTGTATTCGTGTATAGTATTAACTGATTTGATTGGATACAAAGATTCAGGGAGGAGCCAGCGCTGCCGTCGCAGCTGCGGCTTGCCTGCAGTCCGTCTGTCTTTTGTGTTTTTTGTTGTTTTTGTCTCAATTGTAGTGTTAATATGATGTAGAGTTGTATGTTTTGGGGTGGGGGGGGGGGGTGGGGGGGGGTGGGGGGGGTGGGGGGGGGGGTGGGAGGGTGGGAGGGAACGGGAACTGTAACTGTAACATTCTCTCTCCAGAACGGAGACGCGACCTTTGTTCTGTATCGTGTCTCCGTTCCTGTTGCGGCCTACCACCGGCCATGCACCTGGGACCACCTGGGGCTCTGGTTCGCAGAGCCCGCGGTCCGGACTCACCACCTGCGGCGCTGGCTGCCTGCGAATGCTGCGGGAACGGCTGCGACTCGTCTCCGGAGGCTCCAGCGCGGGCCGCGTGGACGTCGGAAGCCCGCAGGCCCCTGGATGGGGGCCGACATCGGGAGCTCCGGCAGCGGCAGAGGCAACGTGTCCGCCCGCCCCGAATCGCGGGGCTTGGGTCGGCCCGCCGCGGACCTTTCACCATCCGGCGCGGCCTGAAATAGGCCGCGGGATTTTTTTTCATCGCCCAGCGGGGGCTTCAATATCGGGAGCCCCGACCGCCCCGACGTGGCAACTCCAACAGCCTGACCGCGGGACAAGACGGCAGGGAAGAGAAAAAGACATTCTGGCCTTCCATCACAGTGAGGAGGGACTGGAGGAGACTCACTGTGATGGATGTTTCTTTTTGTTTGGTGTTAGTTGTGATTGTATGTGTTATTGCATTTTTATTGATTAATCTTATTGGTCTTATTGTTCAACTGCGGGTAATGTTTCATTTTACTACACATTTATGTGTATGTAACAAATAAACGACTATTGATAGCACGCAAAGCGAAGCTTTTCACTGGAGACACAATGAACTGCAGATGCTTGTTTACAAAAAAAGACACAAAGTGCTAGAGTAATTCAGAGGGCCAGGTAGCATCTCTGGGGAACATGGATAGGCGCTGTTTCGGGTCGGGAAGAAGGGCCTTCAGGAAGAAGGAAGAAGTCGGAAGGAGGGTCCCGACCTGAAACATCACCTATCCATGTTCTCCAGAGATGCTGCCTGCCCCGTTGAGTTACTTTTTGGCTTTTCATGGTACCTTGGTACACGTGTCAACAATAAACCTAACCTGAACAGCTTACAGACTCCTGTACCACGGGTCAATAATAAACCTCAATAGAGTCAGACAGCATGGAATGACAACTTGTCCATACCGACCGAGATACCCCATCTACACTAGTGTCATTTGCCTGGGTTTGGCCCATATCCCTATAAATTAATCCTACCCCTTTACCTGTCCAAATGTTTTTATAGTACCTGCCTTAACCAAGATGCCCCATCTAAGCTAATTCCTATCCCTCTAACCCTTTCCTACCCATGAACCTGTCCACATGTTTTTTATATGGTGTTATAGTACCTGCCTCAACTACCTCCTCTGGCAGCTTATATACCATGCACCCATCACCCTCTGTGTAAAATAATAGCTCTTCAGGGTCATATAAAACCATTCCCCTCTCACTTGAAACCTAAACATTATCCTAATGAGAAGTCTACCCAGGCAGCTACAGTTGCTCCATTAAATGGTCTTGTGATAAATGAGGATCAGAGTGCCTCTGTTTCACTGGCAATGAACGACAATGGAAGGGGCAGATGACACTGAATACTCATGGAAACAACTGCCTGGAGCTTCACTAACTCGTTCCCATGCACCTGTAATTGCAGAGCAATTGCTGTCAACCTAATCCTTTGATTCCTGGGGCTCTGCTTCAGACACGTTTCCTTCGCCCCATGATTCGATCTGCCTTCTTTCCTTCGTGAAATTTGTCAGTGTGAACACTACACCCAGCAAGAAATCCCATAACTCTCTGACTGAAAAAGTTTTTCCTCATCTCCGTTCTGAATGGCCTACCCCTTATTCTTAAACTGTGGCGCCTGGTTCTGGACTCCCCCAGCATTGGGAACATGTTTCCTGCCTCTAACATGTCCAACCCCTTAATAATCTTATATGTTTTGATAAGATCCTCTCTCGTCCTTCTAAATTCCAGTGTATACAAGCCTAGTCGCTCCAGTCTTTCAACATATGACAGTCCCGCCATTCCAGGAATTAACCTAGTAAACTTACGCTGCACGCCCTCAATAGCAAGAATATCCTTCCTCAAATTTGGATATTCTGAGAAGTATTTTCACTGATTCCCTGATAGCTTTCCAAGATGGAAAGCATTCTTGGAAAATGACCAATTGCAGGCAGATTATTCTGCTGGGAAAATGTGTTGTTTTTTTTGCCTGGGTTTAGTGTTCCCAGACAGACTTGCATAAATATGTACCAAGAATAAAAATGAAGATATTATTTATTAGTATGCTCGGCACCTGCTCAATGGGAAAGCAACTTAAGAAGTAGAGAAAATCTCGAGAGTAAAGTGCCAAATAATTAACGTGAAAGGTTTCTGACTAAATTATTTCTGCAATACCAACAGTTTATGTTTCATAAATTGAAACTGTTTATGTTCCATGAACTGTACAAGGTGCTGGTGAGGCCACTGTTGGAGTATTGTGTTCAGTTATCGTCACCTTGTTCCAGGAAAGATGCTGTTCAGCCGGAAAGAGTGCAGAGAAGATTTATAAGGATGTTGCCAGGACTCGAGGGCCGGAGCTACAGGGAGAGGCTGGGAAGGCCAAGACTTTATTCCTTGGCGCGCAGGAGGATGAGGGGTGATCTTAGGGGGTGTATAAGATCATGAGAGGAATGGACAGGGTAGATACGCAGAGTCTTTTACCCAGAGTAGGAAAATCAAGAATCAGAGGACATAGATTTAAGATGAAAGGGGAAAGATTTAATAAGAATCTGAGGGGCAACATTTTCACAAAGAGGGTGTATGAATTGAGCTGCCGGAAGAGGTAGTCGAGTCCACACTGACCACCGATTACCTGTTCACACGACTTCTATGTTATTCCACTTTCACAGTCACTTCAGGGTCAAGAGTCAAGTGTGTTTAATTATCACATGTACCGAAAAGGAAAATAAAATTCTTACTTGCACCAGCATAACAGGTCTGTACAGACAGTACTCAACAGATAAAAGAATAAACAAAAAAAAGTTAAATTAAATTAAAAAAACAATATTAATGCAAGACAAATCAAAAGTTCGAAGACCTAGTGGGGCCATGGCAATTCGTAGTTCAAAGTTTAGTTGGTGCTTGTAGTGTTCAAGTGCCTGATGGTTGTTGGGAAGAAGCTGTTCCTGAACCTGGAGGTCACAGCTGTTCCTGAACCTGAACCGCTTACAGACTCCTATATCTTCGTCCCGATGGCAGGAGTAAAATGAGAGTGTGCTAGGGTGGTGTGGGTCCTTGCTGATGCTGGCTGTCATTTTGAGGCAGCGCTTTGTATAGATCCCTTTGATGGTGGGGAGGCCAACACCCATGATGGACCAGGCAGTGTCCACCACGTATTGTTTTCTCCTTCGTTCCTGGCGTTTAGTTGCCACACCACTCCCTATCCGGGGGGGGGGGAAGCAATCGACCCACAAACCAGGAAGTTGTTTTTGGATGACAGACGTTTCCTTGCTCACTGTCTTACACTGAGTACCTCCCAATCCCTCCAAAAAGCTCATAAACTGAAACTACTTTAAGCACTGTAAAAACCTGATAGACAGGCGTGATGGGAATTTCAGCCACAGGAAAGCATGAGCGGAAACAAGGCTAATACAGTTTTGTTAGCTGACAGTTCTTAGATGAGTGAGAGGCGTTTGCAAGATCGAACACGATTCAATTGCGATTATAATACCAGACAACTGATACATCTCTTAATAGGCTTACTTGGTATTCGCCAGTAAACACAGGGATCCGCAAATGCTGGAATCGTGAGCAAAACACAACGTAATTGTAAATTGTCCCTGGCGTGTAGTAATAGCGCTAGTGTACAAGTGATTGCTGTTTGGCATGGACTCGGTGGGCTGAGGGGCTTGTTTCCACATTGTATCACTGAAGTCTAAAGTCTAAAAGCTGAACAACCAGAACTGTGCAGAATACTCTGAATGTGGACTCACGAACAACTTGTCTAATTGGCTAAAACGCGTCTGTGTCTGCATTTTAGGCATTAAGATCAATTACAAGAAATAGTGGAGGAAAGTCTGGTATTTACAGCATTTGTAGTTTTTGTCTCGAGCAGAGAGAAATTTTCTTTTTAATGAAACCTATAGATAGATTAACGAGTAATAACAAGGAATTGCAGATGCTGGTTTATACCAAAGATAGGCACAAAATGCTGGAGTAACTCAACGGGTCAGGCAGCATCTCTGGATAAAACGGATAGGTGACGTTTCAGGTAGGGACCCTTCTTCAGACTAGAGATGGGTTATTAAACTGTGTCTATTTACAACAAGGGAGAAAAAAAGTATTTTATTAAGATAGACTAAAGATGAAGTCTTCAGACATCAGGTAGATTAAAAAGAATGTCATAGTTTCATATGTCCTAACAAAGTTAACATGAAGAAAATCTATGTGAAATCCTGGAACAAAAGTGTGAATGTTCTCGTATTTGTTCTGTCTTGGGATGTGAATGTTCCTGTGAAGGTCAGCATTAATATTCAGACCCTGAGAAGCATTAAGCTGCTTAATAAGATCAGACAAGACTGTACACATTAGAAATCTGACTTGGGATTTATCATTCATGCTCGGCACTTCATGAACTATAGAGAATTAAAAGCTTGGAATCACAGCAACGTGCTGAACTGAAATGTGCCCTTTTGGCCAATCTCCTACACGCCAACCCTGTGACCAATCCAAACACAGAATGCTAGAGGAACTCAACGGGTCAGGCGGCATCTGTGGAGGGAATTGACAGTGGATATTTCTGGTCGGGACCCTTCTTCAGAATGATTGTGGTAGGGGGAAGAGAGAACATAGAACATAGAAGATGGAACAGCGCAGCACAGGAACAGTGTGCAGTGGTAGAGTCGCTGCCTTACAGCGCCAGATTCAATTCTGACTGCGGGTGCTGTCTGTGTGGAGTTGGCACGGGTGGCCGGGCGGGATTCCTCCTGATGCTCAGATTTTCTCCCACACGTGCAGCTTTACAGGTTAATTGGCTTCCCCTGTGTGTCGGATAGAACTAGTGTACGGGATAATAATAATAATGTATTACATTTATATAGTGCTTTTCATACACTCAAAGACGCTTTACAGGGATTTAAAGAACACAGGGAAGTGAATAAATAGATAAATAAGTAAACGAACAGAGAAAGGAGACAGAAGGTGAGGTGAGGTGAGGGATAGAACTAGTGTATGGGATAGAACTAGTGTACGGGATACAACTAGTGTACGGGATAGAACTAGTGTACGGGATAGAACCAGTGCACGGGATGGAACTAGTGTACGGGATAGAACCAGTGTACGGGATAGAACCAGTGCACGGGATGGAACAAGTGTACGGGATGGAACTAGTGTACGGGATAGAACCAGTGCACGGGATGGAACTAGTGTACGGGATAGAAGTGTACGGGATAGAAGTGTACGGGATAGAAGTGTACGGGATAGAACCAGTGCACGGGATGGAACTAGTGCACGGGATGGAACTAGTGTACGGGATAGAACCAGCGTACGGGATACAACTAGTGTACGGGATAGAACCAGTATATGGTGTGATCACTGGTTGGAGCTGACTCCGTGGGCCGAAGGCCTTTTTCCACAATGTATCTCTAAAACTTAAACTAAAAAAGGAACGGGCCCTTTGGCCCATAACGTCTGTGCCGAACATGATACCAAGACCATTTCTTATTGCCTGCACCTGATCCATATCCCACCATTCCCTGCATATACATATGTACATTTCTATGTTCTATTTTCTATCACTTCTACCTCCTATCTCAGATGAATTTAAATTGTTACGCGAGGTACAAAAAATATGTGCAATATAATATAATATGCAGCAACTGCTACATTTTACATCACAGCAGCACCACAGAACTACAATTCACACCCGCTCTTGCAGTGAAGCTTTTCGTGGGTGCGTTAACAATGGATGATTGGTTAGTGCAAATGTTCAGGTTTTGTGATGTGAACATTGGACAGATAGTGAGTGAATTCACCAGCCCGCTCTGGGGCACTGGGAGCACTGAGCCCATTCAACCTCTGCCCATTACGTCCAGTGCAGCTTGCACTAAGCAAACGGTTCATGGACATTTTAACCCAGCAGGGAGTGCAATAAGCAGAGCAGTTAGTGCCGTTTATAGCTGGTGTGCATTACTCAACACCAGCCCATACCCCGACACGCAGTGACACAATGTGGCTGCAGGAGGAGTGGTCGGGGCAGCTGCAGTCGTGGGCAGGTACGATGTGGCCAAGTACATCAGAGGCTGCACACCAACGGGGTATTACAAGGGGCACACTCACGAGCACAAGTATTGTCAGCAATTTTGGGCTCCATATCAGAGGGGGGAGAAAGGGAGGGGGAGAAAGAGAGGGGGAGAAAGAGAGGGGGAGAAAGAGAGGGGGAGAAAGAGAGGGGGAGAAAGAGAGGGGGGGGAAGAGTGGGGGGGGAAAGAGAGGGAGGGGAGAGAGGGGGGGAAAGAGAGGGGGGGAAAGAGAGGGGGGGAAAGAGAGGGGGGAAAGAGAGGGGGGGAAAGAGAGGGGGGAAAGAGAGGGGGGAAAGAGAGGGGGGAAAGAGAGGGGGGGGAAAGAGAGGGGGGGAAAGAGAGGGGGGGAAAGAGAGGGGGGGAAAGAGAGGGGGGAAAGAGAGGGGGGGAAAGAGAGGGGGGAAAGAGAGGGGGGAAAGAGAGGGGGGAAAGAGAGGGGGGGGAAAGAGAGGGGGGGAAAGAGAGGGGGGGAAAGAGAGGGGGGGAAAGAGAGGGGGGAAGAGAGGGGGGAAAGAGAGGGGGGGAAAGAGAGGGGGGAAAGAGAGGGGGGAAAGAGAGGGGGGGAAAGAGAGGGGGGGAAAGAGAGGGGGTGGAAAGAGAGGGGGGGAAAGAGAGGGGGGGAAGAGAGGGGGGGAAGAGAGGGGGGGAAGAGAGGGGGGGAAGAGAGGGGGGGAAGAGAGGGGGGGAAGAGAGGGGGGGAAGAGAGGGGGGGGAAGAGAGGGGGGGGAAGAGAGGGGGGGGGAAGAGAGGGGGGAGAGAGGGGGGAAGAGAGGGGGAAGAGAGGGGGGAAGAGAGGGGGGAAGAGAGGGGGGAAGAGAGGGGGGAAGAGAGGGGGGGAGAGAGGGGGGGAGAGAGGGGGGGAGAGAGGGGGGGAGAGAGGGGGGGAGAGAGGGGGGGAGAGAGGGGGGAGAGAGGGGGGAAGAGAGGGGGAAGAGAGGGGGGAAGAGAGGGGGGAAGAGAGGGGGGAAGAGAGGGGGGGAAGAGAGGGGGGGAAGAGAGGGGGGGAAGAGAGGGGGGAAGAGAGGGGGAAGAGAGGGGGGGAGAGAGGGGGGAAGAGAGGGGGGAAGAGAGGGGGGAAGAGAGGGGGGGGGAAGAGAGGGGGGGGAAGAGAGGGGGGGGGAAGAGAGGGGGGGGGAAGAGAGGGGGGGGGGAGAGAGGGGGGGGAAGAGAGGGGGGGAAGAGAGGGGGGAAAGAGAGGGGGGGAAAGAGAGGGGGGGAGAAAGAGAGGGGGGGAGAAAGAGAGGGGGGAGAAAGAGAGGGGGGGAGAAAGAGAGGGGAGGAGAAAGAGAGGGGGGGAGAAAGAGAGGGGGAGAAAGAGAGGGGGGAGAAAGAGAGGGGGGAGAAAGAGAGGGGGGGAGAAAGAGAGGGGGGAGAAAGAGAGGGGGGGAGAAAGAGAGGGGGAGAAAGAGAGGGGGGGAGAAAGAGAGGGGGGGGGAGAAAGAGAGGGGGGGAGAAAGAGAGGGGGGGAAGAGAGGGGGGGAGAAAGAGAGGGGGGAGAAAGAGAGGGGGGGAGAAAGAGAGGGGGGGAGAAAGAGAGGGGGGAGAAAGAGAGGGGGGAGAAAGAGAGGGGGGGAGAAAGAGAGGGGGGAGAAAGAGAGGGGGGGAGAAAGAGAGGGGGGGAGAAAGAGAGGGGGGAGAAAGAGAGGGGGGGAGAAAGAGAGGGGGGGAGAAAGAGAGGGGGGAGAAAGAGAGGGGGGGAGAAAGAGAGGGGGGGAGAAAGAGAGGGGGGAGAAAGAGAGGGGGGAGAAAGAGAGGGGAGGAGAAAGAGAGGGGGGGAGAAAGAGAGGGGGGAGAAAGAGAGGGGGGGAGAAAGAGAGGGGGGGAGAAAGAGAGGGGGGAGAAAGAGAGGGGGGGAGAAAGAGAGGGGGGAGAAAGAGAGGGGGGGAGAAAGAGAGGGGGGGAGAAAGAGAGGGGGGGAGAAAGAGAGGGGGGAGAAAGAGAGGGGGGAGAAAGAGAGGGGGGAGAAAGAGAGGGGGGGAGAAAGAGAGGGGGGAGAAAGAGAGGGGGGGAGAAAGAGAGGGGGGGAGAAAGAGGGGGGAGAAAGAGAGGGGGGAGAAAGAGGGGGGAGAAAGAGAGGGGGGGGAGAAAGAGAGGGGGAGAAAGAGAGGGGGGAGAAAGAGAGGGGGGAGAAAGAGAGGGGGGGAGAAAGAGAGGGGGGAGAAAGAGAGGGGGGGAGAAAGAGAGGGGGAGAAAGAGAGGGGGGGAGAAAGAGAGGGGGGGGGGAGAAAGAGAGGGGGGGAGAAAGAGAGGGGGGAGAAAGAGAGGGGGGGAGAAAGAGAGGGGGGAGAAAGAGAGGGGGGGAGAAAGAGAGGGGGGAGAAAGAGAGGGGGGAGAAAGAGAGGGGGGGAGAAAGAGAGGGGGGAGAAAGAGAGGGGGGGAGAAAGAGAGGGGGGGAGAAAGAGAGGGGGGGAGAAAGAGAGGGGGGGAGAAAGAGAGGGGGGGAGAAAGAGAGGGGGGAGAAAGAGAGGGGGGAGAAAGAGAGGGGGGGAGAAAGAGAGGGGGGGAGAAAGAGAGGGGGGAGAAAGAGAGGGGGGAGAAAGAGAGGGGGGGAGAAAGAGAGGGGGGGAGAAAGAGAGGGGGGAGAAAGAGAGGGGGGGAGAAAGAGAGGGGGGGAGAAAGAGAGGGGGGAGAAAGAGAGGGGGGAGAAAGAGAGGGGGGAGAAAGAGAGGGGGGAGAAAGAGAGGGGGGAGAAAGAGAGGGGGGAGAAAGAGAGGGGGGGAGAAAGAGAGGGGGGGAGAAAGAGAGGGGGGAGAAAGAGAGGGGGGGAGAAAGAGAGGGGGGGAGAAAGAGGGGGGAGAAAGAGAGGGGGGAGAGAGGGAGAAGAGAGGGGGGAAGAGAGGGGGGAGAAAGAGAGGGGGGAGAAAGAGAGGGGGGGAGAAGAGAGGGGGGGAGACCGAGAGGGGGGGCGAGGGGGGAAGAGAGGGGGGGAGAAAGAGAGGGGGGGAGAAAGAGAGGGGGGGAGAAAGAGAGGGGGGAGAAAGAGAGGGGGGAGAAGAGAGGGGGAGAGAGGGGAGAAAGAGAGGGGGGAGAAAGAGAGGGGGGAGAAAGAGAGGGGGGAGAAGAGAGGGGGGGAGAAAGAGAGGGGGGAGAAAGAGAAGGGGGGGAGAAAGAGAGGGGGGGAGGAGAAAGAGAAAGAGCAAGGGAGAGATACAAAGAGAAAGAGAACAAAAAAACCTACTGGACGAAATTTGAGAAGGGCTGACTGACATCAATGATTAACATGGGAACTGCAACAGCCTTATTCTACTTTCCATAGGATTGGCCCTTGTAATTAGTTTGAGGTTGGCTGTGGTGATAATGATATTGGTGAGAGATAGCGGTGCAGTCCCTGTCCGCAGGGAGACAGGACTCTCGGCTGCATCACTTGACAGTTCAAACTGAATTTGCAACATTAGTCAGACTCCAACATTAAAAAAACACCAGACTCAATGACTTAACTTTGATCCAACAGAAAATGCATCTGGTTCAAAAATTTCTGCTGCAAGAGATTTTGGATAACCATGCTTCAGGTTGTACGTTATTTCTCATTAAATATAACGGCAGCAATTCCCTGGGATGTGCATTCAAAGCCAATACATTTATGCACCTCCCCAAAGTACCTGGATTTATGTACAACGAGGGAGAGAAAAAGCCTAGTATAAACAGGATGGTGCAATAAAGCTCATGATAATAGTTGTCTTAACTTTTCCCAGGTTACAACCAATAACCGGGTTCCAGTAGACTTTACTTTACTTTAGCTATACCGTGCGGAAACAGGCCCTTCGGCCCACCAGGTCCGTGCCGACCAACAATCACCTGCACATTCTAGGGACAATTTTACAACTTATCAAAGCCAATTAACCTAGAAACCTCCACATCTTTGGAGTGTGTGTGCGGGGAAAATCCATGTGGTCACAGGGAGAATGTACTAACTCCAAAGTAAGGAAGGCAAATGCAAAGTTAGCATTCATTTCAAGAGGACGACAATATAAAAGCAGGGATGTATTGCTGAGGCCTTATAGGGCATTGAACAGACTGCATTTGGAGTATTGTGAGCAGTTTTGGGTGCCGTATCTGAGGAGGAATGTGCTGGTGTTGGAGAGGGTCCAGGGAAGGTTCACGAGAATGATCCCAGGGATGATTGGCTTGACATATGATGAGCATTTGATGGCTCTGGGCATGTACTCGCTGGAGTTTAGAAGGATGAGGGGGGAACTCATTGAATCTTACCAAATAGTTGAATGGCCTGGGTAGAGTGGATGTGGAGAGGATGTTTCCACTAGTGGGAGTGTCTCGGACCAGAGGCATTGCCTCAGAGTAAAAGGATGTACCTTTAGAAAGGACATAAGGAGGAATTTCTTCAGTCAGTGGGTGCTGAAACTGTGGAATTCATTGCCAAGGTCGGCTGTGGAGGCCGTCAGTGGTTATTTTTAAGGCAGAGATTGGCAGATTCTTGATTAGTACGGGTTTCAGGGATTATGGGGAGAAGGCAGGAGAATGGGGTTGAGAGGAAAAGATAGATCAGCCATGATTGAATGGTGGAGCAGACTTGATGGGCTGAATGGCCCAATTCTACCCCTATAACTTATCTCTGTAGCAATATGCTGTTTCTCTTGCTTCACCGGTCCTGCCAGAAGGTTGTTTCTCTTCTAACTGAGCTATAAGGTGAGATGGATAAAGTTTAAAAGAGATGTTCGAGGCAGGTTTCTTTACACAGAGCTTGGAACGTGATGCTAGGGGTGGTGGTGGAGGCAGAAACAATAAAGGCATTTAAAAGGCTTTTAGATAGGCAGGGATTGGAGGGATATGAATGACCTGCAGGCAGAGGAGATTAATTTAGTCTGGTATCATGTTCGGCACGTACATAGTGGGCTGAAGAGCCTGCAATACAAGGGACTGTAGGTACTGGTCTACAAAGAGACAGAGTGCTGGAGTAACTCAGCAAACTGACCTGCACTCTTGTATGTTTACTAAACAAATGATAATTGACTTTCATGAAGGCGCAAGGAAATGCAGGTGCTGGAATCTGGCGTGAAGACACAAAGTGCTGGAGTAACTCAGTGGGTCAGGCAGCATCTCTGGAGGACATGGATGCGTGGCGTTCTTGGTCAGGACCCTTCTTCGGACTGGAACATTCTTTCACGTAGCACTTTTAACATGGTGAAACATTTTGTGGCAGTACATTGATATAAACAAGATCTTTGGCGCCCATGTTTGATTGGTAACACTGAATAGATGCACTGGTGTTTGATCATTGTGGTCTTGTTATTAGGATGTCATTGGTATCAGGAGCAGAGCAATGATCCTTCCACAAGGCGTGGCCGTCTGGACATTCACAATGGTGTTCATTGATGTGTTGCATTCATGTGAATGGCGTATCTGGGCCAAAGACTTGCTGGTTTGTAGGTCGACTCAAAAAAGCTGGACTAATTCAGCAGGTTAGACAGCATCTCTGGAGAAAAGGAATAGGTGACGTTTCGGGAAGGGTCTCGACCCGAAATGTCACCTATTTCGTTTTTCCAGAGATGCTGTCTGACCCGCTGAGTTACTCCAGCTTTTTATGTCGACCTTCGGTTTAAACCAGAATCTGCAGTTCCTTCCTACATTGGTTTGTATGTTATTAGCTTCTGTAAACTATCCCTAGCATGTCGGATAGTGCCAGTGTCCCGGTGATCGCTGGTAGGAACAAACTCGATGGGCTGAAGGGCTTGTTTCTACCTTGTGTATCTGAAGTCAAAAGTGTACAGGGAGTGGATGCGAAAGTGGGATAACATAGAACTAGTGTGAATTGGTGATCGATGGTCAGTGTGGACTTGGAGGGCCAAATGGCCTGTTCCCACGCAGTACCTCCAAATTAAACATTAAATTCAAGAGGACAAAATAGCATTTTTTTTTTTAAAGTTGTCTTACCAACCCTAGACTGACACTGGAGATAAAACAAAATGACTCATCTATCCGAGAATAATTGAATCATTCATATTCCCAATACCTGCATAGCTTTGCTTCACATTACATCCTCTTTAGTCAGTAGTTCTTTGTAGTTCTGAGCAGACTTGACATCACTCAGGTATATTTAGCTCACTATTCCCACACCTGGAAATTCCTTGAAGTTGATTAATATAGACTTGTCAATAATGGAACTGGCTCTAGACCCATCTTATTTGTAAAAATCCCATCATGTCTGACAGTTGAATTGCTTCTGGCCATTATGGTTTTTTTTGTTGGAGAACAGAAAACTGTTGTTTGATCCCAATGCACACAAGATCTTTCAGCGTAACATTCTTGGCTGCAAGAGGTCAGTACCTCACAAATGAAGCTGTGTCTAAACGTTTCTGCAGAAAAATGTGAAATATTTTCCCCATTAGTCTCTATCGGGATTTTATGAACAATTGTCTTTTCAGCACCTTGGTGATAAGAACTTTTGATCACTTGTAGATGACAGCAACAAAGTCCGACAAGCCTTGATGGGAACACAGCCCAGCATACCACAGACACAGGTTACTTCATCGCTCTGAAATGCTGGGCCTGTCCTTTACCAGCAACTGTGATCAGACGCTTTTGATCAACAAAGACTCCATTGATGAAATGGCCAGCAAGAACATTAAGAAACAGAAGAATATTACAGTTCCTGCATGACTTGGGAGGTTCCCTTTCAGGTTAATAATGATAATGAAGTCCCATTTTCTAAAAATATATATATTCTTATGTCAGGGCACGAGAGTGGCGCAGTGGTAGAGTTGCTGCCTTGCAGCGCCAGAGACCCAGGTTCGATCCTGACGATGGGTGCTTGTCCGTACGGAGTTTGTACGTTCTCCTCATGACCTGCGTGGGTTTTCTCCGGGAGCTCCAGCTTCCTCCCGCACTCCAAAGACACGCAGGTCTGTAGGCTAATTGGCTTCTGTAAATTGCCCCTCGTGTGTGTAGGATAGTGTTAGTGTGCGGAGATCACAGGTCGGCGTGGACGCAGTGGGCTGAAGGGCCAGTTTCTGTGCTGTATCTCCAATATCCACAATGGCGTAGGTTGGAGAATTAGGCAGTACCCTAGCTAATGGGACCATTCAGAAGCCTGATAACAGAGGGGAAGAAGCTGTTTCCGAGTCTGGTGGTGCGCGCCTCCAAGCTTCTGTATCTTCTTTCCGATGGGAGCAGGGAGAAGAAGGAATGACCGGGGTAGGATTTGATTATGTTGGCTGCTTTCCCGAGGCACCGTGAAGTGAAGATGGAATCGACGGTGGACAGTCTGGTCATGCGATGGACTGGGCTGCACCTACAACTCTCTGCAATTTCTTGTGGTTTTAGAAAGGCTTGCAGTTCTGCAGCGCTTTACTGTAGCTCAAAACACTTCACGTTCAATAAATTATTAAGAAAAACGCTGACTGTTGTTCTGGGAAACACATTATCAATTCTGCTTCCCTTGGACAAATGTTGGCAAGTGGACCAGAAGAACTTTCTAGATATTTTTGAAACTGAGCCAAAGGGATTTTTAACACCCACCTGAATGGTCAATTGTAGCTTCTGACATCGAGGAGAATCTGTAACCAGCTCATTCAAATTAGCCATCGATTTGCAGAGCTCACAGCAGGGAAACAGTCCATTCGGCCCAATTAGTCCATGCTGACCATGATACCCCATTTACGCTGGTCCCAGCCGGCCCACGTTTGGCCCATATCCCTCTCAACCTTTTCTATCCATGTACCTGTCAGAGTGTCTTTTAAAACATTGTTCTAGTACCTGCCTCAACAACCTCCTCTGGCAACTCATTCCATGTACCCGCCCTCCTCTGTGTGGAAAAACTTACCCCTCAGGATCCTATTAAATCTTTCCCCTCTCACCTTAAACCTGTGACCTCTGGTTCTTAATTCTCCTGCTCTGGGGGAAAAGGCTCTGCGCGTTCACCCTGTCAGTTCCCATCAAGTATCTATTCCCCTAGTTTTCATCATTCTTTGTGCTCACACTCTGATGGGTTTAATTAAATACAGAAAATTCATAGTTCCAGTGAGCATAATAAAAGTCGAAACATCAAGAGTGTGTTCTGGACGTGTGCCTTAATGGGATGTGAATGAGTACACATGGTGATTGTCATGCAGCTATGTCTGTGGAGCATTAGGATATTTTCCACAATAACTTGGAATGTGGGAGAAGGCAAGGGAACTGAAGAACGAGTTCAATCAAGAAGGATCCTGACCCAAAACGTCATCTATCCATGCTCTCTACAGATGTTGCCTGACCTGCTGAGTTAATCCAGCATGTTGTGCCCTTTTAGAATCACTGGGGTAGAGTCAGATCAATTAGACTTTGGACTTTAGAGATTCAGCGTGAAAACAGATCCTTCAGCCCACCGAGTCGGCACTGACCAACGATCACCCTACACTAGCACTACCCTATACACTAGGTCATCTCCATTAGCCAAGTCCTTAGTTTGGGGTGTTAATTTCTCCTCATTATAGCCGCAAAGCTTTCCATGTCCATTATCATAGTTGGAGTCAGTGGGTCAGGCAACATCTCTGAAGAACATGGATGGGCGATGTTTCAGGTTTCAGTATGAAGAAGGATCCCGACCCGAAATATCACCTACCCATGTTCTCCAGAGATCTGCCTAACCCGCTGAATTACTCCTGCACTGTGTCTTTTTTTGCAAACCGGCATCTGCAGTTCTTTATGTCTCAATTAACCTTTGATCGTTTCAATTAATCAGAGGTGCTTCTTGCCCATTGCAACAGAAATGCAACTTCACTCCAACAGTTCCATTGGAAGAGAGACTCTTTGACATTTAACTCTGTCGCCGAACACATTTCTAGTTTTAACATTTTATGAGGAATGCAAAATAAAATTGACAGTGCACTGCCCTGTTCATTTTGCAAGAGACAGCCATGGCTAACATTGATGTTTGCCTTCGTATTAAAACTGACTGTACATAAAACGTTCACCCATTGCCCGACTGTTCAGCAGCAATCATTTTTTTTTGTAATTAAAGTGTTGCACCTCATGTGATCTTCTAATTTTAGCCGAGGCAGCATTCAGAGATCAAAGGCTTCATGCGGCGAGGTTTCTGGGCGGCGAGGTTTCTGGGCGGGCTGCGGCCATATCCCAATGGCGGGCCGGGCCTGCTCTCCGTGGAACTGGGAACCCGCCCCTTGAGGGAAGCTGCCGGGCCCTGCCCCTGCCCACCCTTGAAACATAGAAAATAGGTGCAGGAGTAGGCCATTTGGCCCTTCAAGCCAGCACCACCATTCAATACGATCATGGCTGATCATCCAAAATCAGTACCCCGTTCCTGCTTCCCCCCCCCCCCCCCCCCCCCCCCCCCCTCCCCATATCCCTTGATTCCCTTAGCCCCAAGAGCTATATCTAACTCTCTCTAGAAGACAGGGAACTGGAGAAGAGGGTGGAGGGAGACAGCAGCAGATGCTGGACAAGAGGCCCGGAAAGTCTTACCCCCCTCAAGGTCGGCAGTGGGAGGCTTCCCCCTCAGGGGAACAAGGGGGCCCTGCAAGGAGAGGTACGACCGGAATGGAAGCTATGGCTGCAATGGGCCTTTGTGGCCAGCTGCAGCTGGGACTGCAAAATGGCGCCAAAATGGCACCTCTTGCACAGGGATTCAGTGGGCTGTTTCGTGCATTCAGGGGGGATTGTGGTTATGTACGGTGATGGTCTTGCTGATCAGCATGCTACAGGAGTCACTGTTTCAAAAAGGCAGCCAGCATCAGGAGGCACACCATCCTGGCCATACATCCACTTCACACCAGCCATCGGGTTGGTGAAACAACAGCCCAAAAACTGTAAGGTCAGGATTCAGGAACAGCTTGTTCCCTACAACCATTAGGATATTAAACACTACAACCTCCAAATAAGTTCTGAATTATATAGACTTGGGGCACATTGGTTGTATCTTTTTGCACTATTATTGTATCTATGTATATATGTATGTATGCTATATCGTTTATAGTGTATTATGTTTACATATCTGTTGCACAGCTGCAAGCAAGAATTTCATTGTTCTCTTTGGGACATATGACAATAAAACACTCTTGACTCTCGAGATCTAACTTGCAGGAATCCTTACCATTTAGACAGCGCCAGGCGCACTCTGCAAGCAGTGCTCGCTGAAGACTGTTATTGAAATTGACTCGCAATGATCATTTATAAATCTTTCATAAATTACCGGATCTTGAAGATTCCACTCACAGCCAAATTTGCCACATTTCTGTCAGTCGCTTCGTGTGAACCAAATAATTGCGATTAGGTTATTAAGTAAACAAAGAGCGTGATAAAATATACCAGGTAACGACACCGTTTGTGAAAGCTGTTCTGATGTGGGTTTTAATTGGACTGGGTTGATGTGGTTGCTATATCTGCATTGACAACAGTACAACATCACAAATAGACAGCAACACCCCTTGTGCATTTGAGCAGTTGAACGTAGAAATCCACAACAGACACAAAGTGGAGCAACTTGATGGGACAGGAGGCCTCTCTGGTAATATGCACAATGGCACAGAAGGCGGCCATTTGGCCCATCGGGCACTAGACAGCTCCTGGTGAATAATCCTCTACACGCCCCCTCTCCTTACTTCCCCGTGTCCTTGCAACTTTGATACTTTTCTTTAAACCATAACCTACACAATGCGGTACCTTGGAGACACAAAACACGGCACAGTGGCGCAGTGGTCACGTTGCTACCTCACGGTGCCAGAGACCCGGGTTCCTTCCTGACTACGGGTACTGTCTGTGCAGAACTTCCTGGGACCGCGTGGGTTGTCTCCGGTTTACTCCCACAATCCAAAGACATGCAGGTTTATAGATAAGTTGGCTTCTGTAAATTGTCTCTAGAATGCAGGATAGCGTTAGTGCATGGAGTGATCGCTGGTCGGTCGGCACAGACTCGATGGGCCAAAGGGCCTATTTCCACGCTGTATCTCTAACGTCTAAAAGACTGCAGATGCTGGAACCTTGAGCAAAACACTAAGTGGGGACCCCTTTTTCAAACTCTTTCATCCGCTAGCCAAGACCGTTCTTCCCACATTATTGATTAGTTAGATCGCCACTTCATTCCTTCCCTAAATCTTCCATCTTTCTTGTAAATACTTTCCTGTCACCAAGAATTTAGGAATCACAGCTAATGCTCCCATTTCTTAGGGAGGTATATAAAATCAGGAGGGGAATAGATAGGCCGAGTCTAGAGGGAGGGGAATCAAGAACGAGAGGACATGTGTGGAGATGGAGGGACATGGGTCGTGTGCAGGTAGATAAGAGTTAACCTCGGCATCATGTTCAGCACAGATGTTGTGGGCTGAAGGGACTGCTCCTGTGCTGTACTGTTCTATGTTCTATGATGCAAAAAGAAATGTGAAATTATGTGCAGTTCAGTTGATATCATATGCAGTTCGTCACCCAACAACTTCTACCGATGCGCCTTAGAAAACATTTTGTTGGGATGCATCATAGCATGGTCTAGGAACAGCTCCATCCACGACCGCAAGAAATTGCAGAGAGTTGTGGACGCAGCCCAGACCATCACGCAAACCAACCTCCCTTCCATTGATTCCATTTACGCTTCACGTTGCCTCGGCAAGGCCAGCAGCATAATCAAGGACGAGTCGCACCCCGGCCTCTCCCTCTCCTCCCCTCTCCCATCAGACAAAAGGTACAGAAGTGCGAAAACGCACACGTCCAGATACAGGGACAGTTTCTTTCCAGCTGTTATCAGGCACTTGAACCATTCCACCAACAACTAGAGAGCAGCCCTGAACTACTATCCACCTCATTACAGACCCTCAAACTATCTTTGATCAGACTTTACTGGCTTTATCCTGCACTAAACATTATTCCCTTTATCACATATCTATACACTGTGGATGGCTCGATTGTAACCATGTATTGTCTTTCCGCTGACTGGTTAGCACGCAACAAGAGCTTTTCACTGTACCTCGACACATGTGACTATAAACTAAACAAAACTCACCCGAACTGATGTCAACCGTTTGACAACTTCGAGCATCAAGTGTCTCTCGATTGAAAATTTCTGCAGCTGGTTTAATAAAATGCATTCCTGCTGTGAGCTTTCATTTCCTTTGAAAAATGCGTGACTTTGAATCCCAAAATGGGGGCTGTCTGCAATAAACCCTTTCTACAGCGTGAAGAAACCAAGTCAAGTCTTCCTTCAGATGGAGATATCCTCTTTTCACAGTATATCAGAGGATATTTTATTTCTACTGAACGTTTTAAATCCATGTGTAATTGTGGCATTATCGCATTATTACACCACGTCAAGTGAAATGGCTCGGTGTTGTGGAAAATAAAGATTGCAATGTTATCAGCACAAAAGGATAATGCTCATTATGCTTTGTTAGCAGTATACAGAGGGGAACCCTATACTTAGTACACATTTATATTGGGATAAATTCATCAATCTGAAAATGCGAGCTTTGCTCCTGTACCTTCTTGCCCCGATCGTGATCAAATTCCACCTTTTAAAATATTTATAGCTTTCTCAGTAATCTGTATGCTGCTTTTAAACAAGTGCAAATAATCAAAAGATCAAAGAATGGATGGCTTTGAATAGACAGACTAAAATCTGATTAGCTTGGGAAGAAAAAGGCCTTGCTTTAAACCATCATTCAAAGTGCACATTTGCTGAGGGATAGAAATATTACTCTTTCTACGCCGTTTCAAGTATGCAGGCTCTTTTCTGTAGATTAGATATCTCATTAATTTATACAACCGAACAGATGCAGCCTCTTTACAACACAACATGACAGGTTTCCACAGTAAATCATCACTTAATAAATTATGGATGTGGCCATGTAAATATCCCACTGTGCATGCATCACCAACCCTCTCCAATCAAGACTACATCAGTACAGAGATGCTTAATTGACATAAAACCTTAAAACAGAAAAAAACAGCAAAGGTATTTCTATCAAGGCATGTTCATTTTATATTCAGTTAGCCTCAAGCTGCTGACAGATATGGCCAATATATTATTTGTAAAGAAATAACATTTTATTAATGTATCAGCATGTACTAATTCAGAAAACATAAATGTATAGTAGAGTATCAAGTCACATTTTTCATTCTTTTTTCAAAGTTTTACATTTGGATACTGATTGCTCAGTGGACCAACAGAAGATTGACACAAAATGCTGGAGTAGTCCAGCGAGTCAGGCAGCATCTCTGGAGAAAAGGAATAGGTGATGCTTCGGGTCAGAACGTCACCTATCCATTTTCTCCAGAGATGCTGCCTGACCCGCTGGGTTACTCCAGCGTTTTGTGTCTATCTTCAGTGTGTAAACCACCATCTGTAGTCCCTTCCTACACACATTTTCTCTCTAGTTTTGAACAAATTTATACCGTCAATATTTGCACTAAATTCACGACGTATTTGGAATGCAATGCGTTTTCCTTTCATATTTTTGTACACTTTGAGACTCTTCACACCCCTGCAACAGTCTGTTCGAACTCCTTCCATCGGGCAGACGATACAAGGCCTTCTACGCCCGCACCTCCAGACTCAGGAACAGCTTCATCCCCAGGGCCATAGCTGCTATGAACCGGTCCTGCTGAGCCGGATGGCCACAACGCATAGATCAACTTGCACTTTACCCTGTCTAAAAACTGTTACAATTGTTTTGTTTCGTTGGGTTGCTGTTAATTACTTAAATTATTGCATCGTATGGGAGGTGCATTCCCAATCTCGTTGTACCCCTGGGTACAATGACAATAAAGATATATTGTATTGTATTGTATTGTACCTCCCTTGAGGAGATTAATTCTTTTGATGAAAAATGAAACGAAAAAACTGCAGATGTTGAGTTTGGAGATACAGCATGGAAATATACCCTTCAGCCGACGGAAAAGAGTTCACGTTGACTGTTGATCACCCGTTTACACTAGTTCTAAGTTATCCCACTTTCTCATCCACTCACCGCACTCTGACCCGCTGAGTTACTCCAGCGTTTTGTGTCTATCTTCCACATAAACCAGCACCTGCAGTTCCTTCATACAGACATGACACAAACAGATGCTGGTTTATACCAAAGATGCTGGAGTAACTCATGGGGTCAGGCAGCATCTCTGGGGAAAATGGATCGGTGACATTTTGGTCAAATATAACCTTTTTGGTCAAATATAACCCAACTAACATTAGGTGACTCTAACCATCTCAAATCCAATTAATTTTAATTAAGCAGGGGCCTATTCTTTAATGTCGTGAGCCCACGGGGTAAAATTATCGGCCGTTCAATGTCTAGTACAAGATTAACAAGTTTAATTACGCACAAAAACAGGACTATTCATTTGTCCATGGGTGTGTACACAACCAAAAATATATTATTTCATGCAAGGTTTTTGTTACAGAACTTTACTCAAAAATAGTAACTCCCTTTTCTCAATTGTCAATATGAAGCCTAGACTGAACAATGTACAATGTTGAGCTGCCAAATTTGGCAAATCGGTTCAAGTTGCAATCACTTTGAATGAGAAAGAGACAAATAGCCGATAGAGAGGAGCATTTTAAATTGAGCAGTAGGATGGAAGGATTCGGAATACAAATTACATGCTGGCTGTGCCGAGACTAAATTTGTCCTTGTTGTCCTTCAATTTTACCCGTGAGAATAAGAGAGCAGGGGACCACCCCATGTCTTTTTACAAACTTTATCCGGCGTTCTTTGTGGCACCCAGAGGAACTGCCAAATTTCACAAAAGATGAGGGCTCGTTTTCCCAGGAGAACATTGGGTTTGGATGCAGGTCAGGAATTGAATATAGAACATAGAACTGTACAGCAGAAGAGTGGCACAGCTATTGTGGGTGGCGCAGCGGTGCAGGAGCGTTGCTGCCTTACAGCGCCAGAGAACCTTGTTCGATCCTGTCTACGGGTGCTGTCTGTACGTTGTCCCTGTGACCGCGTGGGCTTTCTCCGGGTGCTCCGGTTTCCTCCCACGTCCCAAAGACATGCGGGTTTGTTTGAAGGTTACTTGGCCCTCTGCGAGTTGCTCCTAGTGTGCAGTGAGTGGAAGTGGGATAGCATAACTGGTGATCGATGGCCAGCGTGGACATGGTGGGACTGATCCTATGGCCAGCATGGACATGGTGGGACTGATCCTATGGCCAGCGTGGACACAGTGGGACTGACCCTACGGCCAGCGTGGACTAGGTGGGACTGATCCTATGGCCAGCGTGGACACAGTGGGACTGACCCTATGGCCAGCATGGACTAGGTGGGACTGACCCTATGGCCAGCGTGGACTCAGTGGGACTGATCCTATGGCCAGCATGGACTCGGTGGGACTGATCCTATGGCCAGCGTGGACTCGGTGGGACTGATCCTATGGCCAGCGTGGACTCGGTGGGACTGATCCTATGGTCAGCGTGGACACAGTGGGACTGATCCTATGGCCAGCATGGACTCGGTGGGACTGATCCTATGGCCAGCGTGGACTCGGTGGGACTGATCCTATGGCCAGCGTGGACACAGTGGGACTGATCCATTGCTGTATCTCAAATGTTAAAAAAAATAACATTATAGTCTTCACAATGATGCCTGAACACTAATATTTTCACCTGAGCTATCCATGAGAGTTGAAGGACGCATGCAGATTGTATACACATGTATCAGCTACCCTGGTCTTCCTTGGTTTTCAGGTGGGAGTTAGATTTAACTCTTTGGGTTAAAGGAATCAAGGGATATGGGGAAAAAGCAGGAACGGGGTACTGATTTTTGATGATCAGCCATGATCATATCGAATGGCGGTGCTGGCTCTATGTTTCTATAAAAGCCAACATTTCGGACCAGTGTGAATGAGTAACTACAGTGACTTTTACAGATGGTACAAATAATGTCCATCTGGTCACGTGGTGGAAGAGTTGAACGTTTATGTGAATGAGGTGCCAAACACAAGATCTGCTTTAACTTGGATGATGTTAAGCTCGAGCGTTTTTCGATCTGTATTCATCCAGGCAAGTGGATAATATTGCACCGATCACGTGCCCAGCACACATGGTTCAGTAGAAAGGCTTCGAGTGTAGGGCCAAGTCAGGTGGCACAGGCAAGCCAACCTCTGACATAAGGATGCTTCTGTTCTACAGAAACCATGATCTCCAGTTTCAAGAACAGCTTCATCCGATCCAAACATCAGGCTCCCGATCTCTGTACAACACTCACCTCAGCAACTACCAACTACATTGGACTCTGTTTTGGTTGCATTCTGGACTTCAGTTTTTGCATGAATTCGGTCCAGTTAGAAACATAGATCATAGAAAACATAAAAAATAGATGCAAGAGTAGGCCATTCGGCCCTTCGAGCTAGCATCGCCATTCAATAGGTTCATGGTTGATCATCCAAAATCAGTACCCCTTTCCTGCTTTCTCCCCATATCCCTTGATTCCGTTGGCCCTAAGAGCTATATCTAACTCTCTCTCTCTCGAATCTCTCCAGTGAATTGGCCACCACTGCCTTCTGTGGCAGAGAATTCCACAGATTCAACTCTCTGAGTCTAGCTAGTATTACTGTAGATATAAAAAACTGCAGATGGTTTACCAAGGAAAAACATCAAATGCTGGAGTAACTCAGCGGATCAGACAGCATCCCTGGGGAACATGGATAGGTTACATACACACACCTTTTCTCTCCTTATGGCCCAAACTTTTGCCTCCATTTTGCTTCTTTTTGCCACTATCTGTCATTCCATTTTGTCACCATCTCCACCCATCTGCCAATTACTCCCCCCCCCCCACCCTCCCTCACCTGCATCCACCTATCACTTGCCAAGAAGGGTCAAGACCTGAAACATCACCCATTCCTTCTCTCCAGAGATGCTGCCTGTCCCATTGAGTAACTCCAGCAAAACTCACTTGCCAGGCTTTTCCCCAACCCAACGCTCTTTTTCAGCTTTCTCTCCCCCTCCTCCATCAGTCTGAAGAAGGGTCCCGACCTGAAATCTCGTCTCTTCATTCCCTCCCCAGATGCTGCCTGACCTGTTGAGTCCCTCCAGCACTTTGTGCTTTGCTCAAGACTCCAGCATCTGCAGTTCCTCGTGTCTCCAGTATTTTTATTTGTTCAAAGACCACGAGGAAGAATGACACAAGTGGGATGTTGCAAGGAGCAGTGAATAAGGAATTCTACCCACTTGTTATTCTCAAAACTTCCCCACAGACGTGCTGTGGGTTTCTAAACTGCACTTTGCTCTAATCCGACTATCTAAACAATGTGGCCTTCCTTACAAGGGACCTGGGGGAACAGGCCAAGCAGCGTCATATCTTTCTGTTAAGCACAGAGGAACCTTCACTGAGGCCAACAGAGCTGAAAGCAGGAAGTGTACACAGTGACCACACACCATTTAACATAACCTCACAATCTGTAAATGAAATTAAAATTGGAATTGTAAAGAGAGATAAAAGGGACAAGATAAAATGAGGACACAAAGAACAGCAGGCGCTGGGTCACATCAAAAAGAGACAAAGTGCTGGAGTAACTCAACAGGTCAGGCAGCATCTCTGGAGAACATGGGTAGCTGACATTTCAGGTCAGGACATGAAAAAAATAGCGTATGAAATCATGAGAGGAATAGTCTGGGTATCATATCATATCATATATATACAGCCGGAAACAGGCCTTTTCGGCCCTCCAAGTCCGTGCCGCCCAGCGATCCCCGTACATTAACACTATCCTACACCCACTAGGGACAATTTTTACATTTACCCAGCCAATTAACCTACATACCTGTACGTCTTTGGAGTGTGGGAGGAAACCGAAGATCTCGGAGAAAACCCACGCAGGTCACGGGGAGAACGTACAAACTCCTTACAGTGCAGCACCCGTAGTCAGGATCGAACCTGAGTCTCCGGCGCTGCATTCGCTGTAAAGCAGCAACTCTACTGCTGCGCTACCGTGCCTCCCAGATGCCCAGAGTAGGGGAATCGAGAGATTGGGTAGATGCCCAGAATAGGGGAATCGAGGACCAGAGAACATAGGTTCAAGGTGAAGGGGAAAAGATTTAATAGGAATCTGAGGAGTAACCTTTTCACGCCAAGGGTGGCGGGTGTATGGAACAAGCTGCCAGAGGAAGACTATCCCAACATTTAAGAAAAGTTAGACAGGTACATGGATAGGACAGGTTTGGAGGGATATGGACCGTGTGGGCAGGTGGGACTAGTGTAGCTGGGACATGTTGACCGCTGTGGGCAAGTTGGGCCAAAGGGCCTGTTTCCACACTGTATCATTCTATGGCAGGTCACCTATCCACATTCTCCAGCGATGCTGCCTGACCTACTGAGTTACTCCAGCACGGTGTCTTTTATTGTGAACAATATCCCCAGTGAAAGTTATGTCCAAGTAGAGACCTATAGAAAGACCCCTCCAGTTAACCTTTACTACCCAGGGATGTGCAGGAGCTATGAGGAAGAACAAGCTGTACAAAGCTAGCTGTCAGGAGAGAGAATCTAGAGGCCAAACGATGCATTCAAAGGAAATCTCTCACCATTGACCAAGCAATGACCATTGAACAACTATACATATATGCACACACATAAACACATACATATGTATGTGTTGTTCGTGTGCAAGACTTGATTATACTTATGTATTGATTAATTAAATTGATTGTTTGTAAGGTACAGCATAGAAACAGGCCCTTCTGCCCGCCAAGACGATGCTGATCATCGATCACTAGCTCACAATAGTCTTACATTATCCCACTTACTCGTCCACTCCCGACACACTAGGGGCAATTTACAGAGGCCAATTGACCCACAAACTCACATCTTTGGGATGTGGGAGGAAACCAAAGCTCCCGGAGGAAACCCACGCGGTCACGGGGAGAACGTGCAAACTCCACGTAGACAGCACCCGAGGTCGGGATCGAACCTGGGTTTCTGGCACTGCGAGGAAGCAGCTCTACCTGCTGTGCCAGTGCACAGTACAATGTGCTTTAACTGGCGAGATCACAAACCTTTCACTGTATCTTAGCACATGCACCAATAAAAAATATCATTGCGTGATTGAGATGAATAACTCAGTAAATTTGTAGTAATATCTAAACCGACCGAGCACAAATCTTTTTTAATTCCTGAACACATTTACGGTCAAATGGTTTTCAATCCTAAATTTAAATCATACCACCCGCCAGTGAAACAAGAAGCAAACTCAATCTGGTTTCTGAGAAACAGCTTGAAAATTAATCCCAAAGCACAAAATTACAGTCACTTGAAATTTGAAGGCAATTCCATTCTGAATCCAGATATTACAGTTCATAATGGGATAAGGAAACTGCATAGAGGAAGATCAAGTGGCACAGGCATGAAATGCTCACGAGAGATTTATTAACGTCCATATAGGGAACCACACCAATACTTGCGGACAGATTTCAGATCTTTCAATGGGTCAGAATCGACTTTGTCAATTCCAAAATAAAAACAGAAAATGCTGAAATACTCAACGGGTCAGGCAGCATCTGCACGACAGGGAGTTGAGTAAACGCAGATGGAACCCTTTTTTAAACAAAGGGTTGTCCATCTAAAACATTCACCTGGTTTCTCTCCCCACAGTTGATGCCTGATTTGCCGAATTCTTCTAACATACACACCCCCTCCACCCCACTTTATTCAGAGTGCCAAGTCAATTTTGGAACTATTCTGTTCATTTACATGGGAGTTGATGCTTTGTATTCACTTAGAGTTGGTGCCCAGAGATAACAAACTAGTTTCGTTCAGAGATACAAAGCAGAAACAGGCCCTTCGGCCCACTGAGTCCGAGCTGACCAGCGGTCCCCATTCACTAACACTATCCTGCACTCGGGGGACAAATTATAATTTTTACCAAAGACAATTAACCTACAAACCTGTACGTCTTTGAAATGTAGGAGGAAACCGGAGCTCCCGGAGAAAACCCACGCGGTCATGGGGAGAATGTACAAACTCCGTACGGACAGCACCCGTAGTCAGGATCGAACCCGGGTCTCTGGCGCTGTACGGCAACAACTCTACCATTGTGCCACCATGCCTGCCGCCTGTTAATTCCACATTTGATCATTGTGGAAATTTTTGAACAGCAACATTGTATTTGGCCAAAGAAAAATACTTTAATTTATCAAACTAAATTAGCAGAGATTAAAACTGCACAGTATCATTATTTTCTCCATTTCTTTCCGCGTGAGTTTCCCCTGGTTTTCTCCCACATCCCAAAGACATGCGAGTTTGTAGGTTAATTGGCCTCTGTAAATTGCCCCTAGTGTTTTGGGAGTGGATGAGTAAAGGGATAATATCAGGCTAATGCGAGCCGGTGATCGATGGTCAGCCTGGCCTTGGTGGGCTGAAGGGCCTGTTTCTATGCTGTATCTTCCAATCATTCAATCAATCAACGACAACCACTACAACAATACTCAAAGCAACAAAGCAAACCAGAATATTAAACCACAATCTGACCGCACAAGAGGTAAAACAGTAAAAGCAAGCTTGCTTACCTGCTGAAAAAATTCCTCCTCTTGCTGGCTTTGAGCAAACAATGCAGTCCCAATACCAGGTTAGGCGGAAATGCTCGGCCAGTTGAAAGAAAGGCGTCGAATTATTACAACCAGTAAGTCAAGCACTTCTGGCCTGCAAAGAAGAAGCAGCAAATGGATTAATTTGAAAGCACTAAGTGACAAAGTAGATGATACTTTAGTTTGAAGACTTCATAAATTATTTTCTGGGTTAGAGCCCCGATTCATCCTGCTGAGAAGATGCACAATCCCAGAGTCCCTGAACTGTCAGCTTGATAATAGCCAGATTCACCTGCCATTACATGCAATGGATTAATGTGCCAGATTCCATTAGTTTACAGAATTGTAAAGATAGGCCGGTAGAATGTTTACTGGCATGAATTCATAAGTAATTTTGTTATTTCAATTCATAGTTCCATTTGATTCCTTAATTGTCCACAAATCTGGAATCATTTTTGGTTTAGAAATGATGCAGCAAAGATTGAAATCCCAGATGGAATTTGGGATAAATGCTTGGCGATCGCTGCATTGTAATAGTTTACAACTGAACTCCGTCTGAAGAAGAGTCACGACCCGAAACGTCACCCATTCCTTCTCTCCAGAGATGCTGTCTGTCCCGCTGAGTTAATCCAGCATTTTGTGCCCATCTTCTTTGAATAAAGATTTGCGTGACATTTTACATTGATTTTTCAAGTGTGGATGTTTCATGTATTTTTAGCATCTGATTTTCACTTTAAATTTCTTAAAGTGATCCAAAATTTTGTCTCATTACATAATAAACAATTGAAAGACACAAAGCACTGCAGTAACTCAACGGGTCAGGCAGTATCTCTGGAGAACATGGTTATATGTCAATCCATTTGTCTGTTCTGTTTGAACTTTTGTTGTTTGTTTATTATGGGTTTTACAGAATACTATGTTTACATATCTGTTGTGTTGCTGCAAGTAAGAACTTCATTGTTCCGTTTCGAGACATAGGACAATAAAACGCTCTTGACTATCCATGTTCTCTGGAGTTGCTGCCTGCCCCACTGAGTTACTCTGGCAATCTGTGGGGGGTTTTTTGTTGCAAACCTGAATCTGCAGTTCCTTGTTTCTACATAAAAACATTGTGCCTTGTCTATGATTGAACAGAATGGAATAAATGTTGGCATACAGAGTGCTAGAGGAACTCAGCAGGTCAGTCAGCATCTTTGGAGGGAATTGACAGGCAACGTTCTGGGGATACATTGTAGATTCCAGGCTGCTGAAAGCAGGATGGGAAGTGAACTAAAGCAGGGAACATATAAGATTATTAAGGGGTTGGACACGTTAGAGGCAGGAAACATGTTCCCAATGTTGGGGGAGTCCAGAACAAGGGGCCACAGTTTAAGAATAAGGGGTAGGCCATTTAGAACAGAGATGAGGAAAAACCTTTTCAGTCAGAGAGTTGTAAATCTGTGGAATTCTCTGCCTCAGAAGGCAGTGGAGGCTAATTCTCTGAATGCATTCAAGAGAGAGCTAGATAGAGCTCTTAAGGATAGCGGAGTCAGGGGGTACGGGGAGAAAGCAGGGACGGGGTACTGATTGAGAATGATCAGCCATGATCACATTGAATGATGGTGCTGGCTCGAATGGCCTACTCCTGCACCTATTGTCTATTGTCTAAAGCTGCAAAATAATGGAAGGTAAAGAGCGAAAACATAAACAAAGCAAGTACGGTGGCACAGCGGTAGATTGCTGCTTTATAGTGCTTGCAGCGCCGCAGACCCGGGTTCGATCCCGACTACGGGTGCTGTCTGTATGGAGTTTGTACGTTCTCCCCGTCACTGTGTGGGTTTTCTCTGAGATCTTTGGTTCCTTCCCACACTCCAAAGACGTACAGGTTTGTAGGTTAATTGGCTTGGGTTTGTATACTTGCTATGTGTATTTTGACCCTAGTGAGTGTAGGCTTGTGTTAATGTGTGGGGATCGCTAGTCAGTGCAGACTTGGTGGGCAGAAGGCCCTGTGTCCGTGCTGTATCACGAAACTACTGTGTGGGTGTTGTGCCTTCTCTTTTCTCAAGAAACATCATCATCCTGGCCTTATTTAACAATGTTCATAATATGGAACAATACAGCCCACACTGTGTGCCGAACATGATGCCAAGTTAAAGTAATCTCTGCCCGAACGTGAGCATTATCAATGTGCCTATTTAAATTTCTCAAATGCGACTATCATATTTGCCCCCACCATCATCCCTAGCAGAGCATTCCAAGAACTCTCTATGGAATGTACTGGGCGTGTTCCATAGTACAATATGTATGTAAAAAAAAACTTGCTCTACACATCTCCTTTAAACTTTGCCCCTTTCACCTTAAATCTGTGCCCTCTAGTCTTTGACATTTCCGCTGTGGGGGGAAAAGGTTCTGACAGTCTATCCTATCTCTGCCTCTCGTCATTTTATATACTTCTATCAGGTCTTCCCTCAATCTCCAGCATTCAAGAAAACAAAATGTCTGGACACAATTAGAAAACTTACATTTTGATGATAGTTTTGTATTTTCTAGTATAAAGAATCAGTACTGTTCAATATATCATCGAGCTGGGCGCCAGTATAGTTCAAGATGATTGCCGTCATTTAACAGGTAATTTAGGATCTATTTCATCATTCACAACATTATCAAGGCCTGATCAAGGGAAACACAGTGGTGCAGCAGTAGAGTTGCTGCCTTACATCACCAGAGACTCGGGTTCGATCCTGACCACGGGTGCCGTATGTACGAATGTTGCCGTTCAACCTGTGACCGCGTGGGTTTTCTCCGGGTGCTATGGTCTCCGCACACATTCCTAAACCATGCAGATTTGTAGGTTATTTGGCTTCTGTAAATTGCCCCTGGTGTATAGGATTCAAAACTGGAATTACATAGAACTAGTGATCGTTGGTCGGCGAGGACTCGGTGGATCAGAGGGCCTGTTTCCACGCTGTATCTCAAAACTAAAAAAAAAAAATCACTACTCTTTCTGGAAACACACATAGTAAGTATTCAAGCAAGGAGTCCAACAAACACTTCTAGGATTGATTTCCACCTTCCCTGTTTACTTTAATCTTAACCCAATCAATGAAGAGCTAATTAAATGTTCCAGAGAAAATAATCATGTTTTAGCTAGTTATCTCCCCCATCTGCATCTAGAGTTCCAATTCAATTTCTTTCTGCAATTAGTGTTCTGTTGTACGACTTATTATTCATTACTTCAGGATTTATTTAATTTCTTCTTCACCAATATTATACATCCTAGTCCTCTTAAAAATAATCGATTCAAATTATCACCATCTCGTCTGCCCAATTTAAAAGCAAGTTCCGCTGGCAATGTTAAAACCATGTCTAAGATAGACCCAAAATGCCTGAGCAACTCAGCGTGTCAGGCAGCATTTCTGGTGAAAAAGGAGCAGGTAATTTTTTTCAGGTCAGAAACCCCTTCTGACTTGCCTTCAGTCTGAAGAAGGGTCCCAACCCAAAACATCACCCATCCATTTTCTCCAGAGATACTATGGAGAAAGGAGCTGCAGATGCTGGTTTAAACCGAAGATAGACACAAAATGCTGGAGTAACTCAGCAGGAAATGCAGCATCTCTGGAGAGAAGGAATGGGCCACATTTTGGGTCGAGACCCTTCTTCAGACAAAGTCACAGGGAAATGGAAACGAGAGATATAGACGATGATGTAGAGAGATATAAAACAAATGAATGAAAGATATGCAAAAAAGTAACAATGACAAAGGAAACAGGCCATTGTTAGCTGTTTGCTAGGTGAGAACGAAAAGCTGGTGTGACTTGGGTGGGGGAGGGATGGAGACAGAAGGAATGCAGGGGTTGCTTGAACTTAGAGAAATCAATGTTCATACCCCTAGACTGTAAGCTGCTAAAGTAAAATACGAGATGCTGTTCTTCCAATTTGCGTTTAGCCTCACTCTGACAATGGAGGAGGCCTAGGACAGAAAGGTCTCCAGAGATACTGCTGAGCTACTCCAGCGTTTTGTATTCATTTCTATTTTGTTGCCTATTGCCAATGACAAAAATAGATTGAGCTGGCAATTTAGCTTCAAAGGTGGCACCCAACCCAGGCGACTTTTTACGTGTTAGCCACAGAAGCAGATCTACAATCACATATTACAATCGTTCCACACTTTTAAATCTCTACTCCTACAGCAACATTTCTTACTTTATTCCTTTATCACGTGTCTGTACACTGTGAATGGCTGAATTGTAATCATGTATCGCCTTTCCACTGACTGGTTAGCATGCAACCAAAGCTTTTCACTGTACCTCAGTACACGTGACGCTAAACTAAACTGAATATGATTGATTACCTTTGTATATATCTGGGAAATTAATTGTACAAAACTACCTTAGATCCCACATGTTCGTGCTTCCAATTCAAGTAACTTCATCAAAGTTATGCAAAATTATATATTTTTGCATAACGGTATCATGTCAATTTTGAATTTACAGAATTAGCACTTCTGTCTCACTTTCAAGCTGCCCCTACACTGTAGGTTTGTGTAATTCAGTGGTCCCCTTAATTTAGTTTACAGCATGGAAGCATGTTCTTTGGCCCGCCAAGTCGACACTGACCATCAATCTCATATGAGTTCTATGTTATCCCACTTTCTCATCCACTCCCTACACACTAGGGGCAATTTACAGAGGCCAAGTAACCTAGAAACCTGCATCTCTTTGGGATATGGTTGGGAACTGGAGCACCAGAGGTCACAGGGAGAATGGAGATCTGGGTCACTGGTACTGTGAGGCAGCAGTTCTACCAGCTGCAGTCAGTGGCATACAGCGTGGAAATAGCCCCCTCAGCCCAACAAGCCCCTGCCGACCAACATGTCTCATCCACACCAGTCCCACCTGCCTGCGTTTGGCCCATATCCCTCTAAACCTATCCTATTCATGTACCTATCCAAATGCCTCTTAAACGTTGAGATAATACCTGCCTCAACTACCTCCTCTGGCAATGTTCCATATACCCACCACCCTTAGTGTAACAACATTAGCCTTCAGGTTCCTATTAAATCTTTTCTCCCTCATCTTAACTAAGTGACTGTACCACTGTTGTTTAAAGTTACCTTGGTTCATGCAAAAAGACACATTTTAACACTCCTGTGTCCTTCTGTTGCTTCAGCTGAAAAATTATCTTCTGGATGTTATAATTTGGGTTTATTTTACTCCATCAGAATGCAAATTCTGATTTATTACATTCCTCTATCTCCAGCGTTTGAAATTTACTTTTTATTTAATTTTTGTAAGTCAATAAAATCAAGTGTCAAGAGTGCTTTATAGTTTGGATTGAACCCGGGTCTCTGGTGCTGTGAGGCAGCAGCTCTACCACTGCGCCACTAGGCCGCCCTTTAAGATTCCATAAGAATCTCATTATCATATCATATCATATCATATATCTACAGCCGGAAACAGGCCTTTTCGGCCCTCCAAGTCCGTGCCGCCCAGTGATCCCCGTACATTAACACTATCCTACACCCACTAGGGACAATTTTTACATTTACCCAGCCAATTAACCTACATACCTGTACGTCTTTGGAGTGTGGGAGGAAACCGAAGATCTCGGAGAAAACCCACGCAGGTCACGGGGAGAACGTACAAACTCCTTACAGTGCAGCACCCGTAGTCAGGATCGAACCTGTGTCTTGTTCTGCCCTCGGGACATATGACAATTAAACACACTTGACTTGACTTGACTCTTAACACTAACCTTTACCTCAGCAATTGTGATCTTGTGGGGGTTTTTTTCGTTGCACCACTTTGGTTTTACACTGTTAGGGGCTGGTCATCTTGTACTACTAATCATTATATGTTCATTAGTCAATTATTTCACTAATGGGCCTGCAAAGCTGCTGTAATTAAGATTATCATTGTTCCGTTGTGTCTATGACAATTGAACACCCTTGATTTTTGTAGATGGATGATTATCTCATTTGAAGTATCACGTGCAGTTCGAGTTTCCTCATTACAGGAAAGATTTGGAAGCGCTGGAAAGAGTGCAGAATAGGTTTACCGGAATGCTGCTTAGATTGGAAGCTGCAAGAGGCTGGACAAACATGGATTGTTTTCTTTACATTGTCAGAGGCGAAGGGGAGACCTGATGGAGGTGTAGACGATAGAACATAGCTTGAAGATGAGAGGGGCAAAGCTTAAAGGGGATGTTTGCGGGCAAGATGGCGGCGCGCACAGAAATCACAAGATGGCGGCGCACACAGACGCAGCGGCTCACAGCTCTCCCTTTCGGTGTTTTTTATGTGTGTTATCTGTGTTATGTCTGTTAGTCAATTTTAGTCATGCAAATCAGGCAAATCCTACTTACAACCGCAAGGATCTTCTGATCATAGGATTCCAGTGCAATCGGGACCTTACGAGCGAATTGCTACACCCACGAAATATACCGGAGGAGATAGCCAGGACACCGGGCTCTCCGTGGATAGTTGTCGGCGTGAACAGGCGTCGCAGGCGGAGGAGAGACAGGAAGCAAAAGCGAGGATGCCGGTCCGGTATACTTGCCAAGCTAAAGAGACAGCCACACAAACCACCGCTACCTAACATGTTTCTCACCAACGCCAGATCCATCATCAACAAAATGGACGAATTAAAACTACAGATATCAGCAAACAAACTCGTTGAGGACTGTTGTATTCTCTCAGTAACAGAGACATGGCTTCATCCACTTATCCCAGACGGAGCCATTGAGCTAGCCGGGCGTACAGCGTTTCGCTGGGACAGAAACATCGACTCCGGTAAGAGCAAGGGGGGGGGGGGGGGGTTATGCATTTACGTGCACAACAACTGGTGCACTAACATCCAAAATTATGGTTAGCCACTGTTCTCCTGATCTGGAGTTCCTGACAGTTAAATGCAGGCCTTTTTACCTTCCTCGTGAATTTACAGTGGTTATAGTAACAGCAGTCTAAATCCCACCGAATGCTAACGCTAGCACAGCTTTAGGCTACCTGCTCGGTGCAATAAACTCACAACAGAGCACATATCCAGAAGCAGCCCACATCATAGCCGGGGACTTCAATCATGCAGACCTAAAGTCAGTTCTCCCGAAATTTGAACCACACATAAGATGTGCTACCAGGGGAAAAAACACACTAGACAAGGTTTATTCAAATATTAAGAAGGGTTTCAGGTCAGCACCACTACCACACCTGGGGCAGTCAGATCACCTGTCCATATTCTTAACTCCTGCATACACCCCACTCAGGAGGAAAGCTCCAGTCACCATAAAGACTGTTAAGACATGGCCTGAAGGAGCTTCCTCGCAGCTGCAGGATTGCTTCGAAAGGACCAACTGGGATATTTTTGAGGATCAGGACTTGGAGGAGTATACATCAACTGTACTCTGCTACATTCAAAACTGTGTTGACAATGTCACCGTCGACAAACGCATCCGGTTATATCCCAATCAGAAGCCCTGGATGACAAAGGATGTCAGGTCTCTCCTCAAGGACCGTAACACCGCCTTCAGGTCTGGTGATAGAGCTCTATACAGTGCTGCTAGAACCAACCTGAAGAGAGGCATCAAGGATGCCAAAGCGTCCTACAAGAGGAAGATTGAGGACCACTTTACCAACAATGACCCACGGCGGGTAAGGCAAGGCATCCATCACATCACCAACTACAAGACCAGCAACCGCACGACTGCCGACGGTGACGCCTCGCTGGCAGAGGAACTTAACTGTTTCTTTGCTCGTTTCGAGGTGAAAGCTGCAGTGGCAGACATAACACCTTCTCCAGCACCTGACAGCAACACCTTCACTGTGCAGGAGTATGATGTTAAGCGCGTGCTCAGAGCAGTGAATCCCAGGAAAGCTGAGGGAATGTGCAGACCAATTATCTGAGGTCTTCACAAAAATCTTCAACCTGTCCCTTTTAAAATCCACCATCCCTCCCTGCCTGAAGTCCACCACAATCATCCCACTGCCGAAAAAGTCTGTCATCAGCGGCCTTAACGACTACCGTCCGGTAGCACTCACACCGGTCATAATGTCCTTCTATCGCTGCTCCATCGAGAGTGTGCTGGCATACTGTATAACCACATGGTATGCCAGCTGCTCAGAAAAGGACAGGAAGGCCCTTCAGAGGGTCATCACGACGGCCCAGAAGATCATCGGCTGCTCACTGCCCTCCCTGGAGCACCTGTTCAGCCTACGCTGCCTCAGTAGAGCATGCAAAATAATAAAAGATCCATCCCACCCCGGCCACCGTCTGTTTATTCTTCTGCCCTCTGGTCGACGTTTCAGGTCGATCAAATCCCGAACAAACAGACTTAAGAACAGTTTTTACCCCAGGGCCATACGAGAACTGAACACTACTTTCTGCACTAGGTCACACTGTTAAAACTTTTGTATTTAATATATTTGTATTTATTTGTTTTGCATTTATTGCATATATGTTTTTACGCACCATCAGGATTGCTATTTTTTAATTTCGTTGTACTCGTTGCAACGACAATAAATGAATATTATTATTATTATTATTAAGTTTTTTGTTGGTTTTTTTACACTCAGAGTGGTGGGTATCTGGAATGGCAGATATGATATTGGCATTTCAGAGGCTTTTGGATAAGCATGTGGATATGCAGGGAATGGATCATGTGCAGGCAGAGATATATTTAACGGCATCATGTTTGGCACGGACATTGTGGGCTGAAGGGCCTGTTCCTGTGCTATTCTATGACCTGACCTTATCGGGCAGAAGGGTTGTTTCCATGTTCTAAAGAGCTGCACTCATATTTAGGACTAGATTTCACTACCATCGCGCCCTTAAGCTGCACATTCCACAAATAAGAACATTGGAACAGCTGGTAGTGCTGCTGTATCACAGCGCCAGAGACCCGGGTTCAATCCTGACCTCGGGTGCTGTCTGTGTGGAGTTTGCACGTTCTTGCTGTGACCACATCCCAAAGATGTGCAGGATTTTCGGTTAACAGGCCCTCAGTAAATTGCCTCTAATGTGTCGGGAGTGGGTGCAAAAGTGGGATAACATAGAATAGTGAGAATGGGTGATCAATGGTCGCTGTGGACCAAAGGGCCTGTTTCATGCTGCATCTCCAAACTTAGAAATGCAAATTCTGCATGCTTGCCATGTATGGCTAGGAGGGAATTTCTCAGTGTTAAACAAGAGGATTTCCAGGAAGATTATCACAGATTTTGTTTGGGAGGATTTAGTCAGCTAAGACCAAGAATTCCAAGCCTATTGCATCTGTGCAATCTCTGCTGAGTAATATGATCCATCATTACAGATATCATATTCTGCAAAAACCAAGACAAATCAAAACGTTTTGATTATTCCCAGCAGTAATGACATAATTTCTTAGACAAAATACTTTTCTAATAAAAACTTTTTTTTTTGTCTGGGAATATGTGGATATGTGTCAAGTTCGAATAAGGTCAATTAATGATGAACAGTAGTGCACATTTTGCCAGCAATGCCTGTATCCCATATATAGATAATGAGAATGTTGTCATGTTAAAAATATCCTTGCTAGCTGATTCTGAAGCCAAGTAGTACAAGCATTTGTTGAAATCATAAAAAACTTCAGACATTGGAAATCTGCAAAAACAAAAAAAAGTGTTGGAAATACTCAGCAGGTCAGGCAGCATGCCTGCAAAGAGAAACTGGGAATGTCCTAGGTTTTAGACGCTTTGTTTGAATAAGAAATGATCTCCAATGGGGAACATTAAGAAATGTAATGCTGTATGGATCAGAGACATGGAGAGCAACAAAACACACAACAAACAGGCTGCAAACATTCATTAACACCTGCCTCAGGAGAATACTAAACATCTGGAGGAGAGACAAAGTAAGCAATGTGGACCTGTGGAACAGAACAAGCCAGGATCCCATTGACTTACAAATTTGAAGGAGAAAATGGAGTTGGATTGGACACACCCTCAGAAAACCTGCCACAAACATCACCCGGCAAGCCCTGAAATGGAACCCCCAAGGAAAAAGGAAAAGAGGTCGCCCCAGGAACAGCTGGAGAAGAGGTGTCCAGGCAGAAATGTCGGGGAGTGGGCTCAACTGGGGAGATCTCGAAAGAACCGCCAACAACCGAGTGAGGTGGAGGACCTTTGTCAATGGCCTATGCTCTCTAGAGGAGCAAAGGGCTTAAGAAGAAGAAGTATTCTCTTCCTGTAGTTGCTGCCTGACTTCTTATGGTTTCCAGCTTTTTCTATTTTCCATGCAACATTTGACATTATAATAGAAATTTAGCTTAGAGATACAGCACGGAAACAGGCCCTTTGCCCCACCGAGTCCGCACCGACCAGCAATCCCCGCACATTAACACGACAACACACATTAGGGACAATTTACACTGACCATGTATACAAACCCAAGCCAGTTAACTTACAAACCTGTATGTCTTTGGAGTGTGGGAGGAAACCTAAGTTCTCGGAGTAAACCCATGCGGTCACGGGGAGAATGTACAAACTCGCTCCCGTAGTCGGGATCGAACTCGGGTCTCCAGTGCTGCAAGGCAGCAACTCTACCGCTGCGCCACCATGCTGCTCATGTTGAGAATAGGAACACAGTGGCGCAGAGATAGAGTTGCTGCCTTGCAACACCAGAGACCCCGGTTCGATCCTGACTATGGATGCTGTCTGCAATGAGTTTGTACGTTATTTATGTCATTTTATATACTTTGAACCAGTCTCCCCTCAGCCTCCAATGTTCCAGAGAAAACAATCCAAGTTTCTCCTTATGGCTAATACCCCCTAATCCAGGCAGCATTCTGGTAAACCTCCTGCACACTCTTTAAAACCTCCACATCCTTCCTATAATGAAGTGACCAAAACTGCATGCAATACTCCAAATGCAGCCTAATCAAAATGTCTCAAATGTGCAGCATGATTTCCTGACTCTTATGCTCAATGCCCTGACCGATGAAGGCAGACATACCGTACGCCTATGTTGCATTCATTTTTTATATTGGTGTTAAATAATAGAGCCTTAAAAAAAAAACCTGACGTTGGAAATCTGACGTACAGTCAGAAAAACAAGCAGAATTAACGCACCAGGTTAGAAGGGTCATAAACGGAAACATTATCTCTGACGATGTCTCACCAGCTGACTTTCTGCTTTTATATTAAATAATAGATCTATTGCTTAGAATAGAAATTGAAAATGATTTTCAGGACAGATTTATCCATACAGACGTGTGAACAGATACGGTTTTACACATGGGTGCAATTGCTTCAAGTCACCATTTAATCAATAGTATTGACGCAATGTCTATAAGTGGGGCGTGATAATGCTGATAAATGCCGGGGAAGCTTGTGTAAGCGTGTGAATAGAGGAGGCACGGAGCTAGTGCGTCACGGGAGGAATTCTTTTTGAATCACTAGTGATCTGTCATGTTGCTACGCCTGCTCTGTCGACGTGCTGGACCGATGGGACTTACAGCGTGATGCTGTTGACTGAGATGCGCCTGGAAAAAACAGGCACGGGCATTGCAATGTGATCCTACTCACATTTAGCCAAAGAGAGCCACCGTCATAACCCGCAGCTGATAGCACCAACAATAGCTTCACTGAAAGCCGTTTCTATAATTAACCTACTCCATTCCACGCATGTGCTTCCTTTGAATCAGTACATTGGCCATTCAAGGGCGTGCTACAGAACAGGGAGGTTTTAAACTGCACATACAAGAATCTGGTTCACACAGCAAGCACACAGATAACGCTGGAAGGGACTGCATGTGTTTATACTAATGAAACATGCTGACAAATTCAGGAGGCACTAAGTGGAAAGTCACTTTGAAGTAGAACTACTTTTAAGAATCTGTGCATTCTCTTTAACTCTTCCCTAACCAAAGATTTACTAAGTCATACGCAGCAGCTCGTCACGGTTTACAAGATAGCAGGTGGTATTCCATGAAAGAGTTATGAAGACAATGAATAGCTTTCACTTCACGCCTACTCCTTTTTTTGATGTAAAGTGCAATTTATACCTAAGTGCGGTGAGGAATGCATAAAACTTGATGTTGACTCATTCTGAAAGACCAGGATTATGGTTCACGTCCCACCAAAGAGACAGGGAATTTAATGTCAAGTAATTACACAAGTATTAAAAATTAAAGCCCGTGTTAAAAACGGCTGTAATAAATGTGGTAATAAAACCTCTAACATTCAAGAGGGAAGGAAATCTGCTATCTTTACTTTCCCAAAACACAAAGTGTTTCAGTAATGCACCACTCTCTCTGTAAAAACTTGCCCCGCAAATCTCCTTTAAACTTTGCCCCTCTCACCTTAAAAATATGCCCTCTAGTATTTGATTTTTCCCATGCTGGGTCAAAGGTTCTGACTGTCTGCTCTATCGACATTTAGTTTATAGTTTAGAGATACAGAGCAGAAACAAGGCGTTAGGCCCACCGAGCCCATGCCGACCAGCGATCACCCCGTACACGAGCTCTAACCTACGCACAATTTACAGCTTTACCAAAGCTAATTAACCTACAACCTCATAATATGCCTCATAATTGTATACACTGCCATCAGAAAGACTTAAGAATGGCTCCTACAGTTTAGTTGATTGTCATGTGTACAGAGGTACAGTGAAAAGTTTGTTGTTGCGTGCTATCCAGTCAGCTGAAAGACTATACACGATTACAATCGAGCCATCCAGTGTACAGGAGGCTTAAGGAGTTGAGTGATTGTAATGAGGGATTGCAAATCCACTTCTGGGAACAGCATGCAGACAATCGCCTGGCTTAGATGTAATGAAGTGTAGAGTTGGAAAGAGAGGTATATAAATTTATAAGACGTTAGAAGAGTGGGTAGTGCATTTCCATAGAACATAGAATAATACAGCACAGGAACAGGTCCTTCGGCCATCAGTTCAAAGAAGGGGCTAAGTGTGGCGCAGTGGTAGAGTTGCTGCCTTACAGAGGCCCGGGTTCGATCCTGACTGTGGGTGCTGTCTGTACGGAGTTTGTGCATTCTCACCATGGGTTTTCCCCGGGTGCTCCAGTTTCCTCCCACACTCCAAAGACGTAGAGGTTTGTAGGTTAATTGGCTTTGGTAAAAATTGTAAAATTGCCCCGATAGAGCATAGGATAGTGCTGGTGTGCAGGGATCATTGGTCGTCACAGACTCTGTGGGCCAAAGGGCCTGTTTTCATGCTGTATCTCTAAACTAAAGGGTCTTAACTCGAAACCATGGATGCCTGTCCATTCCCTCCACCGCAGATGCTGATTTATACAAAAGATGCTGCCTGATCCACAGAGTTCCTTCAACGCGTTGTGCTTTGAATATGGAGGCTCAATCAATAAGCATAATTTAAGATAGATCAACAGAATGGACCCGCCCTTTATCGTCACGTGCACCGCGGTACAGTGAAAAGCTCTTGTTACGTGCTAACCAGTCGGCGGAAAGATTATACATGATTACAATCGAGCAGTCCACAATGTACAGATACAGGATAAAGGGAGTGCTGTCTGACCCACCGAGTTACTTCAGCATTTTGTGTCTACTTTTGTATAAATCAGCATCTGCAGTTCCTGCAATGTTCTTCTCAGCATATATTCACACATATGAAGGGATGTGTGCATTGGACAAGAGAGTTTTGAGGTGGAAGGTGGAGGTTTGAGCAGCTGAATGGCCCCTTCTTGCTCCCATTTAGTATAGCTGAAATGGAGTGCAGGCAAGTTGGGTGCGGGCCACTTTACTCAATGTGTCACTTCAATGAATCGAAGTAGCAATGGGCATCTTAACATGCCATGGCTTGATCGAGTTAAGTTTAGTTTAGAGATACAGTGTGGAAACAGGCCCATTGGCCCACTGAGTCCACGCCGACCAGTGATCCCTGCACACTATCGCACATGTGAGGGACAATTTACAATTTTACCGAAGCCAATTAACGTACAAACTTGTACGTCTTTGGAGTTTGTGGGTAAACCGGAGCAAACCCAGATGGTCACAGGGAGAACGTACAAACTCCATAAAGACAGCACCCGAGGTCAGGATCGAACCCGGGTCTCTGGCACCGTGAGGCAACTCTACCGCTGCGCCACCGTGCCGCTTGTTGCTGACAAGACCTCACTCAGCACCAAATAGTTAACACAATGGATGATGAGTAGAGCCAGGCCAAATCCGGCCTAAAGTGTCACAATAGGCAGGGCCCTTTGTCACCGTTTCCATGACGCAACGCAATACAGTGGAGTTCTTGTCGCAGTTGATGTTACAGCACTCATTCTACAATATAAAATGGCACCTGTTGCTGCTTTCCAAAGAATGTCGTACATACCCGCGGTCGGCCGTGGACTATAGGACCAACAAACTTTATTACAGTGAATAATTTAAAGTAAAAAATCAAATTGGAACAGACTACCAGCTGCGAGAGATCACAAGGATCGGATGATGATCACAAAACCGTCTACTGTTTCACCCTTGTGGTTTTATAGTGTTATTTAAACCTGGAGATTATGTTGCAGCCTGTAACAAATTCCAAACCAATCGTATTTAGCAAATTGCATCCCATGCTTTCAAGAAAGTTTTCCATGTGGGGAAAAAAAAAATCATGTGATCCGGAAAATTCTTCCACTGGCACTGTGCATCTTTCCTCATCAAAAAAAACTTTACTATCAAAATAATTATTTTCACAAGTAGATGCCAATTGTACTTACAACCTCCAAAATGTTGAGATTCCCTTTTACTCACCCCCAAACTAATCAAGCTCCTTTTTCCCCTTCCACCCATATCCCTTCCTCCAGCTTTAAATTTCAATACTCATCTCTTCTCTCCTTATCCGACACCCTTTCGTCTCTTTTTCACCTCCAACCTTTGTTACCTACTTCACCCATCCGCCCACCTGTATCCATCTATCACTTGCCGGGCTTTGCCCCACCCATCACTATTTTTCCAGCGTTCTACCCCCTACTCCAATCAGTCTGGAGAAGGTCCCCAGCTCAAAACGTCACCTGCCCACTTCCCTCCACAGATGCTTCCTGATCTGCTGAGTTCCTCCAGCAGCTCTGTGTTCTGCTTAAGAGTCCAGCGCCTGCAGTTCGTTGTATCACCAGCATTATTTTTTTGTTTCACTTATTCTTACAGAAATCATTTGCTGTGATAAATCATTCTCTCCCCTTCAACTGCTCCAAATCTGGCCATTAGCTCATCCATTTAATTTCTGAGATGGAGAGGAATTGACCAGCGAGGAGTGTTTCCAAATACACAGGACAAGATGTTAGAAATCCAAAGTGCCAAATGTCAATTTGCTCCCGGTGGTAATGGGAGGCTTATGCACTCACCTATTCTCCTCCGATGTTGAGAATAGGCGAGTGATTATGTCACGTACATTTGCAACCTATATGCTAGGACTTGGAAGAATGGGAAGCAATTTCATTGAAATACAAAATTCTTCAAGAGGTAGTAGGGCTAATCAATGGACAGTGAAGAAGATCTTCTAAGGTTACAACAGGTTCTAGATTAACTTGGAAAGTCAGTCAGGGAGTGGCATATCACAACTATCAACAACCAGAGAGTGGTTCTGAGCTACTATCTACCTCATTGGAGGCCCTCGGACAATCTTTAATTGAACTTTACTGGATTTTAGTTTTTAGTTTAGTTTAGAGATACAGCGCGGAAACAGGCCCTTCGGCCCACCGAGTCAGTGCTGACCAGCGATCCCCACCCATTAACACTGTCCTACACACACTATGGACAATTTACAATTATGCCAAGCCAATTAACCTACAAACCTGTACGTCTGTGGAGTGTGGGAGGAAACCAAAGATCTCAGAGAAAACCCATGCGGTCACGAGGAGAACGTGCAAACTCCGTACAGACGGCACCCGTAGTTGGGATCAAACCAGAGTCTCCGACGCTGTAAACGCTGTAAGGCAGCAACTCTACCACTGCGCCACCGTGCATTAAACGTTATTCCCTTTTTAATGTTTCGTCACAGTGTGGTCTGTAATCATGTATAATCTTTCCGCTGACTGGTTAGCGCGCAACAAAAGCTTTTCATTGTACCTTGGTACACGTGACAATAAATTAAATTAAACAGGTTAAATTTAACTCAGTCAAGTGTGTGGTTTTGCATTTTGGCATGTTCAACCCAAGCAGGATTTACACAATTAATGTCAGAGCCCTCTGCAACTCTGTAGAGCAGAGAGATCTAGGCGTACAGGTACATCCTGAAAGTGGCAACGCAGATTGATAGGCTGGTGAAGGTGACACATGGAACACTTATCTTTATTAGTCAGGGCACTGTGTACGAGAACTGGGACATCATGTTCCAACTATAAAAGATGTTGGTGAGACCACACTTGGAGCATTGTGTGCAGTTCTGGTGGTCTAGCAATAGGAAGGATATCGTTAAACTGGAAAGGATTCACTGGAATCAAGATCTTGTAAACAAAGCATTTCAAGGAACATGTAGGGCAGAATGACAACTACTAAAAAGGTTTGCCAAAATCTTGGGCATAGCAACACTAGGTGGGTGTTCTTTCCGTGGTATTGGCCATGTTTGGTGTCAAGAACATTATTTGCAACTAACACTCTGAATGTGACCCTGTCTGTTCCCAAGTGCTCATCGCATCCAAGCTTGGGCTGTTTCCGTAGTGAGTCAAAAGGTGGTGGAGGGGGCAGATGCATTAGTGCCGTTTAAGAGGCTTTTGGATAGGTACATGGATATGCAGGGAATGGAAGAATTGTCAGAACCTTCCTTCCAAACCGGCCATGCTTGGTGTCAAGTCTATATATTTTCTTGCAACTAACACTCAATGTGACCCTGGCTGTCCTCAAATGTTCTTATCAAAACTTGGATGTTTTCTGCTGACTGCCAAAGGCAGCGGTGGAGGCAGATATTATAGTGGTGTCTGACCAGCTTTCAGATAGTCACATGGACATGCTAGAAAATGGATCACATGCAGGCAGAGATCATTTTAACTTGGCATCATGCTCGGCATGGACGATGTGGAGACCTGATGTAAAATTATGTTAAATTATGAGAGGCATAGATAGGGTAGACAGTCAGGACCTTTTATCACCCCCCCCCCCCCCCCCCCCCAGTGTGAAAATGTTAAAGGCCAAATGGCACAGATTTAAAGTAAATGTGTGGGACAATGTTGTTATTACACAGAGTGGTGGGCATTTGGAACACGCTGCCAGGGGTGGTGGAGGAGGCAGATACGATTGTGGCATTTAAGAGGTTTCTAGATAGGCACATGGATATGCAAGGGATGAAGAGAGTTGGTTCATGCGCAGGCAGAGGAGATTAGTTTAAGTTGGCATCATGTTTGGCACGGACATTGCGGACCAAAGATTATTTGTGATCAACAACTTTCAGACACGCAAGATGTCTACAATCAAGATGTCTACAATCAGGATGTCTACAATCAAAGATGTCTAAAATCATGTCTACAAGCATGGTGTATACTTCCCATCTACTGCTTCAGTTGGACTACCAAAGCTCCCCGTCTACACGCTGTGGCAGTGGTAGAGTTGCTGCCTTACAGTGCCAGAGAACCGGGTTTGATCCTGACTGAGGGCGCTGCCTGTTCGGAGTTTGTATGTTCTCTCTGTAACTGTGTGGGTGTTCATCGGCTGCTCTGGTTTCCTCCCACACCAAAGACGTGCAGGGTTGTGGGTTTATTAGCTTCGGTGAAAATTGGGAATTGTCCCAAGTGTGTCGAATAGTGCTGGTGTATGGGGGTGATCGCTGGTCGGGAGGGAACTCGGTGGGCCGAAGGGCCTGTGTCCACGCAGTATCTCTAAAGTCTGAAGCCGAAAGAAGGAAGAGTTTACACGGTGTATTGAGCTGTTTGTAGCAGATAAACCGGAGCAGATGAAAGTTAAGGTTCTATTGGTCACCAGGGGAGAGAATACTAACGGGCAATAAAGCCTTCAAATGAGATCCAAGAGAATACTTTGGATGCATTACAAGTACATTGCACCTGACCTTGAGATGAGGCAGTTTACTGTTATTGACGCTTTACATGCAATTCGGTGCCGTAAGAAGCCTGTGATTCCTACTTAATGGAGATAAGATTGCAATTGCAGTTTTGCTGACCTGAAGAACCTTTTGAGAGATTAGATTATGTATGGGATGCAGAACCCAACAGGAAGCCAAGGCTACAAAAGAAGGTGGTTGGTTCATAAAACATTCATGCAGATGTGCAAAGCTATCCATATTTACTTTAGAGATACAACGTGGAAACAGCCCCTTCGACCCACCGAGTCTGTGCTGACCAGCGATCACCCTGTACACCCGCACTCTCCTACACACGAGGGACCATTTACAATTTTACTGAAGCCAATCAACCTACAAACCTGCACGTCCTTGGAATGTGGGAGGAAACCGGAGAGCCCGGAGAAAATGCACGCAGTCACAGTGAGAAGGTACAAACTCAGCACAGACAGCACCCATCGTGAGGATCGAACCTGGTCCTCTGGCACAGTAAGGCAGCAGCTCTACCGCTGCGCCAGCAAGCCGCCCTATTCTCTTTATTCTTCAGATAAATACATTTCTTGGAGTCTTGGCAGCTTTAACAGCTGCACATGGATCCGATCGAAACTGGTGGCAAAAGCCAGTGCAACCACACTGTCAATGTGCATGAAAATAATGCAAAATTTAAAAAACAAATAAATCAATTAAGTTGTGGATCGTGCACATTTTCCATATCCTTGATATGTAGATTTATGTTTGTTAAACATCTAAAATAGGTGGGTAATATGAGCGATGGGGGGGGGGGAAGAACAAAGAACAAAGAGGGACTGGGGGGTGTGGGGAAGAGAATGATGAGGGACTATATTGAATACATTTGTCACTTTGTAACTGGCAGCTCTTTGCATACTTTTGAAATGCATGCGAAACAAATTATTTTGTTATGCCAAGTAGACATGACAAAAAAATATCAACTGCCCCATGTTAGGCATACCCATCACCACTGCACTGGTATCGGAAACCTCGCTTGGGAACCTCAAGGCTCCAAACTAGTTGACATGATTACTTGCTGAGTACAATGGGCCACCAATAAGTAGTAGGTCTTCAGACAACACACCTTGGGATTCTATCTCAAGTATTTGAGCAAAACACAAAGTGCTGGAGGAACTCAACGGATCAGGCACCATCTGGGGTGGAATGGACAGGCAACGTTTCAGGTTGGGAACCTTTTCCTTCAAGATCTTAGCATATGCATTCTCTTATGTCACTCAGTCTATAGAAGGGTCCTGACCTGAAACAACATCTGTCCATTCCCTCCTCAGATGCTGCCTGAGTTACTCCAGTACTTTGTGTCTTTTAAAAAAAATCAAAGCACAAGTGGCCACTAAAATAAGTGCCAATAACGGATCTAAACTAAAAATTAATTGGGCTAAATAAAAGCTCGTCAATGTACATTCAACTGCAATTGAAGCGCGTCATTTTGAGGTACAGCATAAAAACAAGTGCTTCAGCCCACCAGGTCCACGCCGACCATCGATCACTTGTTCGCATTAGTTCTATGTTATCCCACTTTCTCATCCTCTCCCTGCACACTGTGGGCAATTTACAGAGGGCCAATTAATCTACAAACCCGCACGTCTTTGGGATGTGGGAGGAAACTGGAACACCTGGAAAAAACCCACGCGGCCACAGTGAGAACGTGCAAACTCCATGCCCAGACAGCACACGAGGTCAGGATCAAACCCGGGTCTCTGGAGCTGTCAGGCAGTAACTCTACCAGCAATGGAACAATAAAATCTCCTAAAAATATTTTGCCTCAAATTCCTAAAGCTATTTGATTATTAACAGAGAACAATAGATTACATGGAATTAAGGCAACACAACCTGCAGCATCCAATTCGCTTTGATTTATACTTAATCCTTGCAACCTGAAATTCTTAATGTTAATAAAATGCTAATTGATTAATGGGTCCAAATAGCATTACAAGGGAAGAAAGCAATCATGGTCCGATAGATCCATATTACAGCACATTAATCTGGAATCAGTAATGGCACACTACACTAATTGGAGTAGCAAAAATGATTAGAATGATTTGGATTTATGTAGAAAGGGCAGACAGCCATCTTGAGAGGCAACCGTCACCTCACTGATTTTATTGCACTTGCTATCTGTGGCAATGAGCTCTTCAAGTGCTGACTACAAAATCATTCAGAGCTTCAATTGATTTTTCTTCACCATTTTCTTTTTGGGAGCATCTGGAATCCACGGTCTTCGCTATTGTCAAAGACTTAAAAATGATACAGATAATTAAATTGTGGCCACAATACTCTGATAAATATATGGACAGGAATGTCTCCGTTAAAACAGGAAGCAGTTGTAATATTCCATCCAAGTAGTCATTGGTACTCTTTTAGACTTTAGACATACATCGGGGAGACAGGCCCTTCGGCCCAGCGAGTCCGCGCCGACCAGCGATCACCCTGTACCAGCACTATCCTACACACAGAAGAAATAATTTACTATTTACAGAAGCCAGTTAGTAGAGTAGAAATAACGGGTCAAAAGACCTAATTCTGCTCCTAGAACCTATGAAGTGTGGGAAGAAACTGGAGCATCCAGAGAAAGCCCACGCGTTCACAGGGAGAAAATTTACAAACTCCATACAGACAGCACCCGTAGTCAGGATCGATCTGAAGGGGCTGCTCCTCAAGTTCTGGCTCAATTTTAGCCCTACGCTTCTGTGTCCGTGAATCGATCGTGGACGTAGAGGCGTCGGTTCTGGCCAATTAGGGGCATTACGCTGGTCGCCGCGGGGGGTTGAATGTATTGTTGACAGAGATGGCGGGATTTTAATGTGATAATTGTTTAATTTGTAAACTGCCGATACAGGCGGCTTTTGTTTGATCACATTTTGCTTAGTATGTTTGTATGTTTTTCTTTGGAATAAAACTTTTATATATAAAAAAAATAAAAAATAGTCAGGATCAAAACTGGGTCTCTGGCGTTGTAAGGCAGCAACTACCACTGCGCCACTCTGCCCAAGAGACACCGAGTATGAAGAACCTATCTATGTCCTCCAGGGATGCTGCATAACCTGCTGCCTTACTCCAGCACTTTATGCCTTTTTTGTAACCCAGCATCTGCAGTTTCTCATTTCTACTACTTGTTTATACTCCAAGTAATGTTTTTTTTTTCCATAACCCATGGGTTCTATATGTCAAAAATGTGAACTACTGCTTTCAATTGTTTTTTTACACTAGAACCAGAACTGGAAAGTGGGCCACACAAAGAGACGGAAGATTGACTAAAACAGAAAAATATAACTAGAAACAAGTTGTGAGAAAGGACCAGAGATGCTTGTTTCTACTAAATACATAACTCTGCTGAAAGAAAATAGTTACCCAAAAAGGGTAGCATGGTGGCACAGCGGTAGAGTTGCTGCCTTGCAGCGAATGCAGCGCCAGAGACCCGGGTTCGATCCCGACTATGGGTGTCGTCTGTTCGGAGTTTGTACGTTCTCCCCGTGACCTGCGTGGGTTCCCTCCAAGATCTTCGGTTTCCTCCCACACTCCAAAGACGTCCAGGTATGAAGGTTAACTGGCTTGGTAAATGTAAAAATTGTCCCCAGTGGGTATAGGATAGTATTAATGAGTGGGAATCGCTGGTCGGCACGGACACGGTGGGCCAAAAGGGCCTATTTCCATGCTGTATCTCTAAACTAAACTAAGCTAAATGTTGAGTGGAGGTGCACGATGTGGATGTTGTTTCCATGGAAACGGCCTGGTTTGGTGCCAGGTGCATTACTTACATCCATCACTCTAAACTCTGGGGCTGAATTGTGATTTAAGGAAAAAATGCTTACGGAAATAGTGACTGAGAAAAAAGCTAATTTAAGGAAAAAAGTTATAATATAGCATACATAGACAACTGAACCATCCCATCCTATCACCAACTAGAGAGTGGGCCTGACCTTCCATCTAACTCATTGGAGACCCTCAGACTATCTCTAATTGGATTTTACCTTGCCTAAAAGTTATTCCCTTTATCCTGTATCTGCACACTGTGGACGGCTTGATTGTAATCAAGTATAGTCTTTCCTCTGACTGGATAGCACGCCACAAAAGCTTTCCACTGTACCTCAGCGCACACGACAATAAACTAAACTAGACTCTAACACTCTATCTTCCCCTTTGCATTTGAGTTTGACTCGATTGTATTTATGTATAATATCTGATCTGTTTGGATTACATGCCAAACAAAGTCACTGTACCTCGGTACACATGACAATAATAAACAGAACTAAATCATGTTGGACGACTCTTGCACATTCCAGGGATGAGGGGAACTTTATTCCCAGTCACTTACCCTAAACTCAGATGTGTGATCCACTCCATTTCCAAAACTGGGTTCCACTGGAGGAGGGGAGGGGAGGAAGAGGAACGCTCATAGCTTGAAAACAAAATGGGTGGGGCTTCTATTCAATTTTGGTAGGCAATAGATTGAATATCAATTATTTTTAAAGAATCTTAATGTATATTTACTTATTGATTTTGATTGGAAGAATGTTCATTGTTGCTCTTGAACAGTCAGAATTCAACTGAAGTGCTCTTCTAATTAGACTAATTAAAAACATTCAGGTGCTTTTGGAAATAGCACTGGTATGTTTTAAAGGGATACTTTTTTCCCCCCTTTGTGTCATTGTAAAGATGTTCCGTTAGAACAGTGGTGTCCAAACCTTTTTCAAAGAGGGCCAGATTTGATAATGTGAAAATACCCAAGGGCCAATGCCCCCCCCCCCCCTCCCTCCGACCTTTACCTAATGCGCTCCACCCCCCCCCCCCCCCCCGGACCTTTAACTAATGCGCTCCCCCCCCCGGACCTTTAACTAATGCCCTCCCCTCGCGTCTGACAATCCGCAGATCGTGCAGCGCTGACCGCCGGGAGGTGTAGTCGCTGTCGCCTCTCCCGCTTGGGTGGGGGGGGGAATGCAGCACCCGCTGACTGACGGGAACGCCTGCCAATGAGCGTGAGGGGTAAGGAGAGCTCAGCTGCTGCTCTCCCCCCCGCACGCCCTCAACCCCGCCGCCGGGAAGTGTAGTCGCCATTGCGACTACCGCCGTCGCCGCTCGGGGCGGGGGGGGGGGGGAAGGTCGGGCAACGCTGACCGCCGGGAGGTGTAGTCGCCCTCTCCCTCTCCCCCTACCTTCATTCTGTTAGACAGTGCTGGCGGGCCATAAATAATACATTTTAAGACGGAAGCTGCGGGCCGTATAAAATCTGACCTCGGGCCGCGATTGGCCCCCGGGCCGGACTTTGGACATGTCTGCCTTAGAAAATAGGGCATTGAACAGCATGGCACAGCAAAAAGACCCTTCGGCCCACATTGTTTGTGCAGAATATGATACCAAGATAATCTCCTTTGCCTGTACGTGCTCCATATCCCTCCATAAATAAAAGCCTCTTAAATGTCACTATTGTATCTGCCTCCACTACCACCCCTGGCAGTGTGTTCCAGGCACCCGCCACCCTCCACTTAAAAACTTCCCCCGCACATCTCCTTTAAACTTTGTTCCTCTCACCTTAAAGATATGCCCTCTAGTCATTGACTTTTCCACCCTGGGCAAAAGGTTCCGACTGTCTGCCCTATCGGTGCCTCTCATCATTTTATATACTTCGATAAGGGCTCCCCTGCAACCTCTGGAACACCAGAGATAACAATCCAAGCCTGGCCAACTTCTGTCTGTAGCTAATGCCCCCTCATTTCCCTTGTTTGTCAGAACAATCTTTCTATCACTTTGATATGTGTCCTTGATGTTAGAATGAGCGCTCAATAACCATTGTGGTGAATTCTATCATGATAGTTGGGGCTTCCCGACTTAAAAATGTCTGATGACTAGGGTAGAACAAATTCTGCCCACAAAATGGCTGAAAAGCACATTGAGGAGGGGCACGGTGGCGCAGTGGTAGAGTTGCTGCCTGACAGTGCCAGAGACCCATGTTCCATCCCGACTACGGGTGCTGCCTATATGGAGTTTATATCGAAGATAGACACAAAAAGCTGGAGTAACTCAGTGGGACAGGCAGTATCTCTGGAGAGAAGGAATGGGTGACGTTTCGGGTCAAGACCCTTCTTGTTCTCCTTGAGACCACGTGGGTTTTCTCCAGATGCTCCGGTTCCACCCTCACTCCAAAGACGTGCAGGTTTGTAGACTAATTAGCTTCTGCAAATTGTGCCTGGTGTGTAGGATAGTGCTAGTGTACGGGGTGATCACTGGTCGACGCGGTGGGAAGAAGGGCCTGTTTCCACACTGTATCCGAATCTTCAGGGTACCAACCCAAAATATCTCCTCTGCATGTTCTCCAGAGATGCTGCCTGACACGCTGAGTTACTCCAGCACTTTGTGTCTTTTCTTGTAAACCAGCAGCTGCATTTCCTTTTGTCACCAAAATCCTACTCCTCGCATGCCACCCCTCTAAATGCTTCTAAACGCACCTGGTGTAGCCTCCAAAATGTACAAAAAGTCAATTAAAAATAGAATATTTAATAAATTCATTCAAATTTAGGCGGCACGGTAGCGCAACAGCAGAGTTGATGCCTTACAGTGCTTGCAGCACCGGAGACCCAGGTACGAACCTGACTACAGGTACTGTCTGTATGGAGTGTGTACGTTATCCCCGTGACCTGCATGGGTATTCTCCGAGATCTTCGGTTTCCTCCCACACTCCGTAAGCATACAGGCTTGGAGGCTAATTGACTGTATATTGTAAATTGTCTAGTGTGTGTAGGATAGTGTTAATGTGTGGGGATCGCTGGTCGGCACGGACTCGGTGGGCTGAATGGCATGTTTCTGCTCTGTACCTCTAAACTAAACCACTTGAAAGCACAAAAGTCAAAGCATACACAATTAGTTAAAAAAGAAAATCAATCACCAGGAATAATTTACAATGGTTGGAATGGAGGGTTGTAGTTGTAAGGAGAGATTGGATTGGGTGGGTGGGTCCATTCTCATTGGAACTGGGGAAGCTGAGGGTTGACCTCATTGAGTTTTCTAAACTCAAGGAGGAAGTAAGTAGGTTAGATAGTCCAGCATTTCAATTACCTCGTCAATAACAGTATTGGCCAAGTACTGGAATCATACAATGGCGAAACAGGCCCTTCGGCCCAACTTTCCCATGCTGACCAACATGGCCCTTCACTAGTCTCACCTGCCTCTAAAGCTGTCCTATCTATGTACCTGTCTAAATGCTTCTTAACGTTGCAATAGTGCCTGCCTCAACTACCTCCACCAGCAGCTCATCCCATACACCCACCGCCCTTTGTGTGAAAAAGTTGCCCCTCGGGTTCCTATTAAATCTTTCCCCCCTCACCTTAAACCTATATCGTCTGGCTCTTGATTCCCCTTACTCTGGGCAAAAGATCCTGTGCATTTACCCAATCTATTCCTCTCATGATTTTGTACAAAGAAAATTAACACAAAGTGCTGGAGTGACTCAGCCAGTCAGGCAGCATCTCTGGAGAACATGGACAGGTGACGTTTAGGGTCGGGACCCTTCTTCAGATTCAATACGTTTTAGACAAGCCGTTCTTAAACTCCGTTGAATTTTGCTGCAACAGCATTTAGTTTGTAATAATTCTGGGCCTAATTTTACCTGCCATGCCTAAACTTAATATTAAAAGATTGCCATTTGCAGCTGCCCATGCCTTGCAGACTGGAAATAGATAGCTTATGGCAATTAATCAATGCTACTTTCCTGGCCATTATATTGAACTCTAAAAAGCAATAATGCAAGCTAATGGTCAATTCTGCAACTTTGGGAAATGTTGTACTCATTAAAGATAGAACATTGCAAATGGAGATTAAAGAACAATGTTACGGAGCACTCAAAGAATCGATTCAATGGAAAATGTTAATGAAAGCAGATTTTAAACTTAACCAGTCTATATTTTACTTCAACCGTCTGGTCTCCGAATGTCACAAGACAGGATTTCAGACGTCCACCACAGACATAATGGTGAGGGGCAACATACTCACTGATGAGGTTTGAAAATCACATGTGACAAGGTTCATGGGACTGCGCATTAAAGGCCTCATTAAGAGTATCCTGATCTTAAGAAAAGCCACATGCTGACACATTCTGATTTTTGAAAGCGGGCTCCACCAGACTCAGGAACAACTTCTTCCCCTCAGTTTAGCTTAGTTTAGAGATACAGTGTAGAAACAGGCTCTTTGGCAGATTATTATCTGAATGGTGTCAAGTTAGGAGGAGGGGGAGTTCAACGAGATCTGGGTGTCCTAGTGCATCAGTCAATGAAAGGAAGCATGCAGGTACAGCAGGCAGTGAAGAAAGCCAATGGAATGTTGGCCTTCGTAACAAGAGGAGTTGAGTATAGGAGCAAAGAGGTCCTTCTACAGTTGTACCGGGCCCTGGTGAGACCGCACCTGGAGTACTGTGTGCAGTTTTGGTCTCCAAATTTGAGGAAGGATATTCTTGCTATGGAGGGCGTGCAGCGTAGGTTCACTAGGTTAATTCCCGGAATGGCGGGACTGTCGTATGTTGAAAGGCTGGAGCGATTGGGCTTGTATACACTGGAATTTAGAAGGATGAGGGGGGATCTTATTGAAACATATAAGATAATTAGGGGATTGGACACATTAGAGGCAGGAAACATGTTCCCAATGTTGGGGGAGTCCAGAACAAGGGGCCACAGTTTAAGAATAAGGGGTAGGCCATTTAGAACGGAGATGAGGAAGAACTTTTTCAGTCAGAGAGTGGTGAAGGTGTGGAATTCTCTGCCTCAGAAGGCAGTGGAGGCCAGTTCGTTGGATGCTTTCAAGAGAGAGCTGGATAGAGCTCTTAAGGATAGCGGAGTGAGGGGGTATGGGGAGAAGGCAGGAACGGGGTACTGATTGAGAGTGATCAGCCATGATCGCATTGAATGGCGGTGCTGGCTCGAAGGGCTGAATGGCCTACTCCTGCACCTATTGTCTATTGTCTATTGTCTATTGTCTATTGTCTATTGTCTATTGTCTATTGTCTATTGTCTATTGTCTATTGGCCCATCGAGTCCGTTCCGATCAATGATCACCTGTAAGAAATATGGTATTGGTCAGAACGGACTCGATGCGCCAAAGAGCTTGTTTCTACGCTGTATCTCTAAACTCACACTAGGGGCAATTTACAGAAGCCAATTAACCTACAAACCTGCACGTCTTTGGAGCATGGGAAGAAACTGGATCACCAGGAGGAAACCCATTTTAAAAATTGATCTAAAATTGACCTCAATCTATTCACGTAACCAGGATTGGGCGGCACAGTGTCACAGCAGTAGTTACTGCCTTACAGCGCCAGAGACCCGGGTTATATGTGCTACCCTAATCCTGGTAGCAGGAATAGATTGAGGAAGAATGGCAAACTATTAGATGATGGAGTTTTTAAAATGTGTGTCCATCTTCAAAGCCATTTCTCCTCACATTGCAATGGAATATTGGGGATCAAACTAATTCTCTTGTATGAAAACTTTAGATAATTATTTTTAATTGAGTTTAGATTTAGGGTTATTATTGGCATGTGTAGCAAGGGACAATGTAGAGTGTTGTTTTACATGATATCCAAACAACTCACTCAATACTATACCTAGATTCAATCAACTCAAACTCAAGTACAGTAGGTAGACCAAATGGAGAGATATAAAGTGCAGAATATTTTTCTCAGCACTGTAGCTCATCAGTTCCAGGGACAAAGTGCAATGTCTGCAGTGGGGTAGAGGTGAACCAGAGAGCAGCATAGCTTATGGAAGGACCGTTCAGAAGCCATTCATAAAGCACAGCGAGGCAGCTGCCTCACAGCGCCAGAGTCCCTGGTTTGACCCTGACTACGGGTGCTGTCTGTACGGAGTTTGTACGCTCTTCCTGTGATTGTGTGGGTTTTCTTCCCCTCTCCCTCCCCCACTTTGACATTTTCGTGGTGTTGAACGGATCAATTAAGCCTTTCAATATTAGTTTGTTGGATCAGCAATGCTTCATTTAAGGTGATTACTTCCATTATACCAGCAGATAGTCCTCTTCATACGAGTACATTTAGTACTGCTATATTTTCCCATTTTCTCAGAATGCTTCAGTGCAGAAGAAAGACCTTTGATCTCTAGTGTCAAACACTGGTCTTTGAAGAATCAATCCAATCAGTTCCAAACCAACACTCTTTCCCCACAGCATTGTATTTTTTTCTTATTAACTTTACACCTAAACTTACCATTAAAATCTGCTTCCACCACCATTTCAGGCAATGCAACTTTACTTTTGTATTTACATGCAAGTGAGAGGTGGATTCAGGTGAGGAGGGTTTGATTAGCAGATAGATGAACAGAGACTGGCGATGAAAAGTAAATAAAAGGATAGGGTGAGAAGAGGAGTGAAATATAAAGCCAGAGAGAGGGATACAGGTGGAAGGGAAGGGAAGAGGCAGGGGTGGGATAGTGGGAGAAATAGGAAAGGTATGGGGGAGCAGAGAGAGCGGCAGAGGGGTTGTAACTTAAAATTATAAAGTTCAACGTTTTTACCATTGAGGTGTAAGCTTTAGACTTTAAAAGGCACAGTGTGGAAATAAGCCCTTCGACCCACTGAGTCCACACTGATCAGCGATCACCTCGTACATTAACACTACTCTGCACACTAGGGGCAATTTACAATTTTTCTTAAGTCCAATGAACCTACAAACCTGCACGTCTTTGGAGTGTGGGAATAAAACTGAACATCCAGAGAAAACTCACGTGGTCACAGGGAGAACATACATGCTCTGTACAGACAGCCCCTGTAGGTAGGATCGAACCCAGGTCTATGGCGCTGTAAGGTAGCAACTCTACCACTGCGCCACTGTACCGCCTGACTGCTAAACTGCTGGTGTAGCCTGTGCCACCTTGACAAACAGAAGGACAGCTAAATTCTGAGAAGTATTGGACTTAGAAATATTTAGGAAAAAAAATGACCATTAGCAAATCATACTCAGTCACTGGCTATATTAATTAATTAATTGGTTACCAAATTGTTGCCTTAATGTGCCACTGGTACAATATAACATCTTGCCAAATTCTGTTCGTATTCCACTTGAGTAGCTTGGGGCATGCGATGGTGCAGCGGTAGAGTTGCTGCTTTACAGCGCCAGAGACATGGGTTCGATCCTGACTATGGGTACTGTCCGTACGGAGTGTGTATGTTCTCCCTGTGACAGTGTGTGTGCTCCTGTTTCCGATTTGGCCCACATCCCTTTAAACCTTTCCTATCCACGTACCTGTCCAAGTATCTTTTAAATGCTATTCTAGTACCTGCCTCAACTACCTCCTCTGATAAAGTTTGGCTTGTTGGTTTAGTTTAGTGGAGGAGGAGGAGGAGCCAGCGCTGCCGTCGCAGCTGCGGCTTGCCTGCAGTCCGTCTGTCTTTTGTGTTTTTTGTTGTTTTTGTCTGAATTGTAGTTTTAATATGATGTAGTGTTGTATGTTATGTTTTGGGGGGGGGGGGGGGTGGGAGGGAACGGGAACTGTAACATTATCTCTCCCGAACGGAGACGCGACCTTTGTTTCTGTGTCGTGTCTCCGTTCCCGTTGCGGCCTACCACCGGCCATGCACCTGGGACCACCTGGGGCTCTGGTTCGTAGAGCCCGCGGCCCGGACTCACCACCTGCGGCGCTGGCTGCCTGCGAATGCTGCGGGAACGGCTGCGACTCGTCTCCGGAGGCTCCGGCGCGGGCCGCGTTGACGTCGGAAGCCCGCAGGCCCCTGGATGGGGGCCGACATCGGGAGCTCCGGCAGCGGCAGAGGCAGCGTGTTCGCCCGCCCCGAATCGCGGGGCTTGGGTCGGCCCGCCACGGACCTTTCACCGTCCGGCGCGGCCTGAAATAGGCTGTGGACCTTTCACCGCCCAGCGGGGGCTTCAATATCGGGAGCCCCGACCGCCCCGACGTGGCAACTCCAACAGCATGACCGGCAGGGAAGAGAAAAAGACATTTTTGGCCTTCCATCACAGTGAGAAGGGACTGGAGGAGACTCACTGTGATGGATGTTTCTTTTTGTTTGGTGTTAGTTGTGATTGTATGTGTTATTGGATTTTTATTGATTAATCTTATTGGTCTTATTGTTCAACTGCGGGTAATGTTTCATTTTACTACACATTTATGTGTATGTGACAAATAAACGACTATTGACTATATTGAGATACAGCGTGGAAATAGGCCCTTCGAACCACCAAGGCTACGCCAACCATTGATCACCCATTCACACTAGTTCTGTGTTTTGCCACTTTCTCATCCACTCCCTACACACTGAGGAATTTTACGGAGACCAATTAACCTTCATATTCAGAGACCGCTTCTTCCCAACTGTTACTCGGCAACAGAACCATCCTACCAATAACTTGAGAGCAGTCCTGAGCTAATATCTACCTCATTAAAGACTCTCAAACTATCTCTAATCAGACTTTATCTTGTATTAAACATTATTCCCACTATCGTGTATCTGTACACTGTGGATGGCTCGATTGTAATCATGACTGGTTAACACGCAACAAAATGTTTTTCCACTGTGCCTTGGTACATTCGTCAATAACTTCAACGAAGCTAAACTTAACTAAAGTAACCTAACCTAAAAATCCCCAGTCTTTGGGATGTGGGATGAAACCAGAGCACCCAGAGGAAAAACACGCAGTCACAGGGAGAACGTACAAACTCCACACAGACTCTGTACAGACAGCCCCTGTAGGTAGGATCGAACCCGGGTCAATCTCGGGTCAAGATCGAACCGGGTCTCATGCTGTATGAGGTAGCAGTTCTACCCGCTGTGCCATTCTATCACTCACGCAGGCTCCTAGTTTCATTACCTGGTTGAAGAATTAACAATAAGAAAACAGTGGATGTTAAAGCTAAAGGTAGTCCTGAGAACAATTTGGAAAATGCCAACATCAATCCAGCTACCAAAGCTTCCTGCATTGTCATGCATCAAAGCCCCTAATGTCTCCCACAAAAATGTCTTGTATAAAAAGTAGAATTAGCTGGCAGTAAAAATTGCAAAACATTAACTCCTCCACGAATCTGGTTCAGTTGTTGTAAATCTCGACAGGGCAGAGGTAACTTGATAGGTACCACTATCTAGTCAACGGAATCTGGATTTTCAATGTAACTCGTAAGCGCTCCTTGCTGTTTGGTTGCGTGAACAGATTTGAACTCAGCACGGTAGCGCAGCGGTAGAGTTGCTGCTTTACAGCGAATGCAGCGCCGGAGACTCAGGTTCGATCCTGACTACGGGTGCTGCACTGTAAGGAGTTTGTACGTTCTCCCCGTGACCTGCGTGGGTTTTCTCCGAGATCTTCGGTTTCCTCCCACACTCCAAAGACGTACAGGTATGTAGGTTAATTGGCTGGGTAAATGTAAAAATTGTCCCTAGTGGGTGTAGGATAGTGTTAATGTGCGGGGATCACTGGGCGGCACGGACTTGGAGGGCCGAAAAGGCCTGTTTCCGGCTGTATATATATGATATGATATGATAAGTCTGCTGGGCGATTCCACTCCAGACTGGAATGAGGATTGACTGCAAAGCCTTTCACCATGTGCAGCCAATGAAACCAACACAGTGAGTTCCCCTGCCCAATGTAAATGTTATACAGAGCCAAGATTTACCTCAGTGATTTTCTTTTCTAGCCCAAAGTCGAAAAATGACAACCATAATTAGACTTGAGGTGTTCAAAGACCTAAAAACGAACTGTCATTAATCAAGCTTTAAATTGGCAAGGATTTGAAATCAGCTCGTACACGATTAACAAAGTGCTTAGAAAGGAACTGGAGATGCTGCTATACACCGAAGATAGTCACAAATTGCTGGAGTAACTCAGCAGGTCAGGCAGCATCTCTGGAGAATCTCTCTCTCGGGTTGCTACTTGACCCGCTGAGTTACTCCAGCACTTTGTGTCCAGCTATTAACAAATTGCATGTCCAGTTGCCAGTGAGACAATTGATATAAAAAACAAGTCACAAAAACCCAGAAACTGAGCCGAAGAAGGGCCCTGACCTGACACATCGCCTGTCCATTCCCTCCACAGATGCTGCGTCACACTCTGAGCTCCACCAGTTTTACGCTCAAATTTCCAGCATCTGCAGTTTCTTGTTTATAAAAGAAATCGATGCATCACTTGACACTCGAAATGCATTCTTTCCACGCGTGTGTTGACTCTTTTCAACCCAATCTCCATCAAAGCTGCTGACCCAGAGGAGAAGGCACAGACTGATTGATTGATTGATTGATTGATTGATTGATTGATTGATTGATTGATTGATTGATTGATTGATTGATTGATTGATTGATTGATTGAATGATTGATTGAATGATTGATTGATTGATTGATTGATTGATTGATTGATTGATTGATTGATTGATTGATTGATTGATTGACTGATTGATTGAATGATTGATTGATTGATTGATTGATTGATTGATTGATTGATTGATTGATTGATTGATTGATTGATTGATTGATTGATTGATTGATTGATTGATTGATTGATTGATTGATTGATTGATTGATTGATTGATTGATTGATTGATTGATTGATTGATTGATTGATTGATTGATTGATTGATTGATTGATTGATTGATTGATTGATTGATTGATTGATTGATTGATTGATTGATTGATTGATTGATTGATCGATCGATCGATCGATCGATCGATCGATGGATGGATGGATGGATGGATCGATTGATTGATTGATTGATCGATCGATGAAACAGGCCCTTTGGCCCACTGAGCCCATGCCGACCAAGAGAAGAGCAACATTTAAGAGGCTTTTAGACGGGTATGTAAACAAGCAGGGTATGGAGAGATACAAACCCTTGCAGGCTGATGAGAATTTTGTAAATTAGAGTCATATTCAGCACAGGACTTGTAGTGCTCTACTATGTTCTATTTTTTGTCATAATATTTTCTTTAACATACAGTATTTATTTAAAGCATTGAATTATAGTGAAAGGAATTGGCATAATGCCTGTTGAAGCTGGATCTGGACTATTGTCTTCAGAAAAAATAAGATCTGGACTGCCGACTCAGTGTCCGATCCTCACCAACTTCTACAGATGCGCCGTAGAAAGCATTTTATCGGGATGGATCACAGCACGGTTCGGTAAAAGCTCCATCCAAGACCGCAAGAAATTGCAGAGAGGTGTGAACATAGACCAGCTCATCTTGCAAACCAACCTCCCTTCCATTGACTCCATCTACACTTCACATTGCTTTGGCAAGGCCACCAGCATAATCAAGGACCAATCTCTCCCACTTCTCCCTTCTCCCATCAGGCAAGAAATACAGAAGTTTGAAAATGCATAACTCCAGATTCAGGGACAGCTTCTTCCCGGCTGTTATCAGGCAACTGAACTGTCCTCTCATCAACCAGAGAGTGGTCTGATCTCCCATCTCCCTCATTGGAGACCTTCAAACTATCTTTAATCAGACTTTACTAGACTTCATCTTGCACTAAATATTATTCCCTTTATTCTGTATTGGTACACTGTGGATGGATGGCTTGATTGTGCATCTGCCAACACCACAGAAGACTTTTGACTGCTTTGTTTGGTCTTCTCATAAATTCATGCCATAGGACCAGAATTAGGCTATTCGGCCAATTGAGTCCATTCCGCCATTCAACCATGGCTGATTTATTGAAAGAAATAAAGAAGGGATGTTTGTCGTGTTCTTACTGGTTAAATGTGATTTAGCTGCTAACCACTAAACTCCAAAAAAGTGTTGTTTCAATAGAAGTCTTGATTGCTGCCAAAGGATATCTATCTGAACATCAACTGAAAGAAAAACAGTTTCCTATTGTACAATTTAGTCCAGCACAGTGTGTCAACCAGCATCTGTGGCTCCTTCGCTTAGTACATTATCAAAGTCAAATTAGAAAAATACATTAAATACAAACCATAGAGAAATTATCAAAAACTCACAAGGAACTGCAGATACTGGTTTACACAAAAAGACACAAAGTGCTGGAGTAACATATCGGGTCAGGCAGCATCTCAGGAGAACATGGACAGGTAACGTTTGGATCAAGACCCTTCCTCAGAATGGGATGCTGCCTGATACACTAAACTACTCCACCATTTTTTGTCTTTTTAATTTTTTTTGTAAACCATCATCTGCAGTTCCATGTTTCCACAATTTTAACATCCTGGTGGGTCTCTTTTCCATCCCTTTCAATTTAGGATAAAATGTTGAAAGAAGGTATAAACAATGCATTGACTACGGTGAAAATGCCATGGTCCTCTGGCAGGTTTGAGATCGGATCTCAAATTAATATTAAAATGAGCTGTTGTTGCTCTGCGGAAGTTTGCCCCACACAGGGCAGCACGGTGGCACAGCAGTAGAGTTGCGCCAGAGACCCGGGTTCGATCCTGACTACGGGTGCTGTCTGTACAGAGTTTGTACATTCTCCCTGTGACCTCGTGGCTTTTCTCCGGGTGCTCCGATTTCCTCCCACACTCCAATCACTTATAGGTTTGTAGGTTAATTGGCTTCAGTGAAAATTGTAAATTGTCGCTAGTGTGTAGGGTAGTATTAGTGTACGGGGTGATCGCTGGTCGGCGCGGACTCGCTGGCTGAAGGGCCTGTTTCCATGCTGTAACTCTAACTGAACTAAACAAAGTGAACATGGTGGAAAGGAGTTGCAAGCAACACTCATGGAGAGCAAGAACCCCTGCCTTTACACCCTGGTGTCCCCACAACCACCATGTTCAGCATGGGATTCACTCTTGGATCCTACACGTTTCATCAATAAAAACACAAAGTGCTGGAGTAACTAGTGGGTGAGTCAAGGACCAGAAGACACCGCTTCAGAATAAAAGGACGCACTTCTAGAAAGGAGACCAGGAGGAATTTCTTTAGTCAGAGGGTCGCGAATCTGTGGAATTCATGGCCACAGACGGGCTGTGAAGGCCAAGTCAATGGATATTTTTAAGGCGGAAATTGACAGATTCTTGGTTAGAAGGGTGTCAGGGGTTATGGGGAGAAGGCAGGAGAATGGGGTTGAGAAGGAAAGAGAGACCAGCCATGGTTGAATAGCGGAGTAGACTTGATGGGCCTAATGGTCTAATTCTGCTCCTAAAAGTTATGAACTCAATGGGTCAGGCAGCATCTCTGGGAGAACAGACCTTTCTTCGGGTCTGATGAAGGGTCCCGACCTGAGACGTCACCTATCCATGTTCTCCAGAGATGCTGCCTGACCGGCTGTGTTACTCCAGCACTCTGTGAAACGTCACCTATCCATGTTCTCCAGAGATGCTGCCTGACCGGCTGTGTTACTCCAGCACTCTGTGTCTTTTTGTGTCAACCAGCATCTGCAGCTCCTTTGTTTAGTACATTATCAAAAAGTCAAATTAGAAAAAAATATTAAGCTGGATTGCTCAGCTAGTTCATAAGCAGGACCTGTAAGATGAAGAATGTAATATAAAAGCGCCGCCACTCTGCTTGCAAATGCATCTGGACCTGATGCCTCGGTTAAACGTTCAGCCATTACAGCTGCAATAATACAGTACAGCAGGCTTCAATAGCCAGCTCACAAAGCAGACAGGATTTCCTCTTCTCGGAGATATCTCCATCAAAACACAGTCAGAATGCCTCGCATTACTCACCAATGAAAAGCATGCCATGAGCACCATCACAAGGGCAGCTGCAGAAGGATGCGACCTCGTAACAGAGGCTACGAATAGTTGTTTGTAAAAACAAGGATCCTCTCGGCCCACCAAGACCCGATGGACCTTCTGGTTGCGAGCCATTCCAAGTCCCCTTCCCATTCCCGCACTGACCTTTCTGTCCTGGGCCTCCTCCATTGCCAGAGTGAGACCACACGCAAACTGGAGGAACAGCACCTCGTATTCCGCTTGGGCAGCTTACAACCCAACAATATGAACATTGAGAAGGAGAAACAAGGAACTGCAGATGCTGGTTTACAAAAGAAAGACACAAAGTGCTGGAGAACTCAGCAGGTCAGGCAACATTTCTGGAGAACATGGGTCGGTGACATTTCAGGTCGGGACCCTTCTTGATATTGAAACAGGCCCTTCAGCCTAACTTTCCCATGCTGACCAACATGCCCTATCCTGTGGCTGAACAAATCTAACCACAGACATACTTGTACCTTGCTATCCTTTTAAGACACGTTGACGTAAAGTCATATCAGCACAAGAATTCAAAACCACTGATGTCTTGCGATGCTCAAGGTCACTTATTTGTTCTCAGCATTCCATTACAGAAGCCATTTTTCAATACAGCTTCTGCTATACAGCTTTTCCAGTAAAGTCTCTGCTAATTCCCTTTGTTGTCGGATATACCACTTAGTTCTGGCTCCTCCCAGTACATTATGCCCATAGATGTACTCATCTCACAACAGCTCCCAAGTGTCCAAAATAATACGGCAAGATATCTAGACAAAATAATATAATTTGCTAAAGCAGCAAGCACAAACTCAAATGGCTCCAACAGTCCACATCACCTGGCTCCAAGGTGGACAACTCTGCAGGTGTGTCTGATTTTAAACAAACGTTCCACTACCGTGCGATCTTATAACTAGGCCTCAATTTCCAAATCTTATATCGTGTAATATTGGGGCTGGTAGAAAGCAACAGGTACTTACTTACAAAGAGAAATATTCCATTCACACAGTGTTTATGGATAATTTCGCTTGTGATCCAGACAGTTTAATGCGGGGAGGGGGAGGGGGAGGGGGAGGGGGAGGAGGAGGAGGAGGAGGGGGAGGGGGAGAGGGGGAGGGAGAGGGAGAGGGTGGAGGGGAGGGGGAGAGGGAGGGGGAGGGGATAGAGGGAGAGGGAGAGGGAGAGAGAGAGAGAGCAAGAGAGAGAGAGAGAGTGACAGAGAGAGAATGGTAGAGACACAGAGATAGAGAGGAGAAAGACAGATAGAGAGAGAATTCCAGAGAGAGTGGGAGAGAGAGAGAGTCTGAGAGAGACAGGTGACAGGGGGAGAGAGGAAGTGAGAAACTGACGGAAAGGGAGAGAGTGACAGAGAGAGAGAGAGAGAGTGAGGGAAAGAGAAAGAGACAGAGAGAGAGTGAGGGAGAGAGAAAGAGACAGAGAGAGAGAGGGAGAGAGAATGAGGCAGAGGCAGGGGAAAGAGAGAGATGGACTGACAAGAGGGAAAGACACGGAGGGAGAGGGATTTAAACTCTGTGCTGCAGAGGTGGGTGTTGGGACAGGGGGGAGCGGGGGGGGGGGGGGGGGGGGGTAATATGCCAAGAAGAAAAAAACAACAGTTACAAATTTACAACTGTCTCATCATCCAACCCTTGGCATTTGGCCTTAGAACCTAAACCCATGTTTAATATTTATAGATAATTTAATAAAGTGCCTTTGTATTTCAATCTGTGCGAATAACTTGATTATAATGATATTTCATTGAAATAATCATTATTAAATAATCGTCTAAAATCAGCAAAACACTGGAAGATGCAGCTGGAATCCAGTGTTTGAGAGACAACTTTTTAATACAAGATTGTCCATTTACAGAGAGAGGGTGACAGAGAGGGAGAGAGAGAGAGAGAGAGAGAGAGAGAGAGAGAGAGAGAGAGAGAGAGAGAGAGAGAGAGAGAGAGAGAGAATAGCAGAGAGAAAAAAGAAGTGATAGAGCAAGAGAAAGAGAAACAAAGAGAGAAAATGACAGAAAGAGAGAGAGTTTGATAGAGAATGGCAGAGAGAGATAGACAGAAAGGGAGAGAGAGAGAGAGAGAGAGAGAGAGAGAGAGAGAGAGAGAGAGAGAGTGTCAGTCAGAGAGACAAGGAGAGAGATGAGGAGAGAGGGATATAGAGAGTGAGAAAGAGAGAAAGACATGGAGAGAGAGTGTCAGAGAGAGAGAGGAAGAGAAAGAGATTGAGAAAGAGAGTGACAGGATGGACTAACAAGGGGGCCTCTTGGCTGAGTTTCCTCCTTGTCTTCCAGGAATCACAAACCGCTACATCCGACTGCAAACCACTGTCTCAGGCACACTGCATCCTTTCCTCATCAGTCAGGGTATTGAGTATAGTTGGGAGATCATGTTACAATTGAATTAGACATTGGAGAGACACAAGCCCTTCGGTCCACAATATGTGCGTCGAACATGATGACAAAATAACTAAGAGACAGACACAAAATGCTGGAGTAACTCAGCGGGTCAGGCAGCATCTCTGGAGATGCCTCACAGCGAATGCAGCGCCGGAGACTCAGGTTCGATCCTGACTACGGGTGCTGTACTGTACGGAGTATGTACGTTCTCCCCGTGACCTGCGTGGGTTTTCTCCGAGATCTTCGGTTTCCTCCCACATTCCAAAGACGTACGGGTTTGTAGGTTAATTGGCTGGGTAAATGTAAAAATTGTCCCTAGTGGGTGTAGGACAGTGTTAATGTGCGGGGATCGCTGGCCGGCGCGGACCCGGTGGGCCGAAGGGCCTGTTTCTACGCTGTATCTCTAAATCTAAATCTAAAAAGGATGGATGACGTTTCGGGTCGAGACCCTTCATCATTCTGATGAAGGGTCTCAACCCGCTGAGTTACTCCAACATTTTGTGCCTATCTATGGTGTAAACCAGCATCTGCAGTTCCTTCTTAGACAAGATAAACTAATCTCATCGACCTGCATGTCCCACTATTCCCTGCATATTAAAAAAAAAGCCTTTTAAATGCCACTATCCTATCTGTCTCTATCACCATCCTCTGCGTAAAACTAATTTGATACACACATATCTTTAAACTTTTGTGCTTCTCACCTTCAAGCTATTTCCTCTAGTATTTCATATTTCCACTCTGGGATAAAGGCTCTGACTGTCTGCCCTATCTATGCCTTTCATAATGTTATATGCCTCCATCAGGTTTATCCCCTCAACCCTATTCACTTCAAGATTACCCATCATTTGATCTGAGCATTGCACAGGATGCATGGCTTTGGGATAAAATGACGGAAAACAAAATGGTTAAAGAATGCACAGTTTAAAATGGCTGGAAATTACATCATAACAGAGGAAACATTTAGATTATGTTTTGCATTTAGAATAACCCCCAGAAGGATTAATGCTGCCAGCAGGGTCTTTGCAAGGCCCTGCCGACATCTGATCAATTAATTAATATGGTTCCTCGGGTCAACTTGTCAGCTAAATGGCACACGCAGAGAATGAGATATTAGTAACCTGCATTTGTATGATTGTTGGCTGGTACCTCGGGAAACAACGTGATCTACTTTGAATGGCAGTATTTCTTGGAGGTATTTAAATTATGCATGACTTGGGGAAACCAAGTTTATTTGTTTCATCTGGAATGATGGAAAGCAATTCCTTTCAGCTGGAAAGGGCGCAGAGAGGTTTTACGAGGATATTGCCAGGACTCGAGGGCCTGAGCTGCAGGGAGAGGTTGAGCAGGCTAGGACTCTATTCCTTGGTACGCAGGAGGATGAGGGGTGATCTTATAGCGTGTACAAAATCATGAGAGGAATAGATCAGGTAGACGCATAGAGTTTCTTGCCCAGAGTAGAAGAATCGAGAACCAGAGGGCACAGGTTTAAGGTGAGGGGGGAAAGATTTAATAGGAAACTTGAGGGATAACTTTTTTTACATAAAGGTGGTGGGTGCATGGAACGAGCTGCCGAAGGAGGTAGTTGAGGCAGGTACTATTGCAACATTTAAGAAACATTTACACAGGTACATGGATAGGATACGTTTGGAGGGATATGGGCCAAACACAGGCAGGTGGGACTAGTGTAGATGGGGCATGCTGGTTGGCGTGGGTAAGTTGGTCTGAAGGGGCTGGACAGGCAACATCTCTGGAGAGAAGAAATGGGTGGCATTTTGGGTCGAGACCCTTCTTCAGACTGTGTCAGACTATATCAGCAACTATGATCTTCCATAGACTGTGTCTTTGGTAGCACTACAGACCTGGATTTTGCACTATTATGGCTATCTAGTATTACGGCTATTAATTTATCGTATTATTAACGATTATATATTTATTTGCATCTTTTTGCATTAATAAGCCTCTTAGCAAGTAAGTCTGAAGCATCAGTCTGAAGAAGGGTCCTGACCCGAAACATCACTCATCCTTTTTCTCCAGAGATGCTGCCTGACCCGCTGAGTTACTCCTGCACTTTGTGTCTATCTTCGGTATAAACCAGCATCTGCAGTTCCTTTCTCCGCAAGTACGAATTTCTTTGTTCTGTTGCCGGTGCTTCTGACAATTAAACACTCTTCACTCTCGACATTTAATTCCCCTTTTACTCTGCTGCTTTTAGAATTTAATTCCTTCCAGTGGCTACCAATGAATCAATTCACAAAGTTTAGAAATCAATATTAGTTAGCATTCCACGGTAATGATTTTACACCCTGTAATTCATTCACAGCACAAAATTAATATAGTCTAACTGGTCAGCCTGTTAAACTAAAAGTACTGGAAAAATTATTGGCCTGTCAGCCAGGAATGTAATGGAAGTCGCTGTGTTTTTAATATATTTATTCATTGGGCCTGATCATGGAAATGAATGCAAAAAAAAAAATCCTTCACTGTATCTGTTTACGGGAAAGATTTAAGGTCACCAAACAGATTAGATTTATGCTTCAATTGATTCCAGTTGGAGGAAAGGCGTTTAATGTTATCAGTGTCTTGCTTATGATAATATAAATTAACAGCTGGAGGCCGGCACTGTGACACAGCTGGCAGAGTCGCTGCCTCGCAGCTCCAGGGACCTGGGTTCAATCCTGTCTGTGTGGAGTTTGCACCTTCTCCCCTGTTGATTTTCCTCCATATCCCAACGACGAGTGTTGATGGAAGAGGTTGCTTCTCATTCTTCCAAAATAAAACAGGTAGAGGCACCACCCAACTTGTGTAAAGGCTACGTTCTGTGAAACCCTTACGTAAGTCAGATTTTACTTAAGTCGGACTCACCACCCCCATCCCCCAATAACTCACTGAGTCTGAAAAAGGGTCCCGCCCCAAAACATAGAAACATAGACAATAGGTGCAGGAGGCACGGTAGCGCAGCGGTAGAGTTGCTGCTTTACAGCGAATGCAGCGCCGGAGACTCAGGTTCGATCCTGACTACGGGTGCTGCACTGTAAGGAGTTTGTACGTTCTCCCCGTGACCTGCGTGGGTTTTCTCCGAGATCTTCGGTTTCCTCCCACACTCCAAAGACGTACAGGTATGTAGGTTAATTGGCTGGGTAAATGTAAAAATTGTCCCTAGTGGGTGTAGGATAGTGTTAATGTATGGGGATCGCTGGGCGGCACGGACTTGGTGGGCCGAAAAGGCCTGTTTCCGGCTGTATATATATGATATGATGATATGATAGGAATAGGCCATTCAGCCCTTCGAGCCTGCACCGCCACTCAATATGATCATGGCTGATCATCCAGCTCAGTAACCTGTACCTGCCTTCTCTCCATACCCCCTGATCCCTTTAGCCACAAGGGCCACATCTAACTCCCTCTTAAATATAGCCAATGAACTGGCCTCAACTACCTTCTGTGGCAGAGAATTCCACAGACTCACCACTCTCTGTGTGAAGAAATGTTTTCTCATCTCGGTCCTAAAAGACTTCCCCCTTATCCTTAAACTGTGACCCCTGGTTCTGGACTTCCCCAACATCTGGAACAATCTTCACGCATCTAGCCTCTCCAACCCCTTAAGAATTTTATATGTTTCAATAAGATCCCCCCTCAGTCTTCTAAATTCCAGCGAGTATAAGCCTAGTCTATCCAGTCTTTCTTCATATGAAAGTCCTGCCATCCCAGGGATCAATCTGGTGAACCTTCTCTGTACTCCCTCTAAGGCTAGAATGTCTTTCCTCAGATTAGGAGACCAAAACTGTACACAATACTCGAGGTGCGGTCTCACCAAGGCCCTGTACAACTCCAGCAGAACCTCCCTGCTCCTATACTCAAATCCTCTTGCTATGAATGCTAACATACCATTCGCTTTCTTCACTGCCTGCTGCACCTGCACGCTTGCTTTCAATGACTGGTGCACCATGACACCCAGGTCACGTTGCATCTCCCCGTTTCCTAATTGGCCACCATTCAGGTAATACTCTGCTTTCCTGTTCTTGCCGCCAAAGTGGATAACCTCACATTTATCCACATTATATTGCATCTGCCATGCATTTGCCCACTCTCCTAATCTATCCAAGTCACTCTGCAGCCTCCTAGCATCCTCCTCGCAGCTAACACTGCCACCCAGCTTCGTGTCATCCGCAAACTTAGAGATATTGCATTCAATTCCCTCGTCCAAATCATTAATATATATTGTAAATAACTGGGGTCCCAGCACTGAGCCTTGCGGTACCCCACTAGTCACTGCCTGCCATTCCGAAAAGGACCCGTTTATTCCTACTCTTTGCTTCCTGTCCGCCAACCAATTCTCTATCCACCTCAACACTGAACCCTCAATACCGTGTGCTTTACCTGGGTCTTTGGTGCTGTGAGGCAGCTGCTCGACCAACCGCACCACTGTGTGTTCTATTAAGTTAAAGCTTAGACAATTTATCCTTAGTTTATTATCATTAATACTAATGAATAAGCGAGCAAAAATCTAAATAAAAGACAGAATCTCTTTTTGTGGCAGACCTCTTCCCAAAATGAATATAATCCTTTGGTTTTAATACCAACACACTCAGTATATTTGTCTAGAACATGTTTTGAAAAATAAAATGATACTTTCTTTTGCACAGATGATCTGGTTTTGAAATAGCTAAGTACTCTAAATCATGTTTCTATTAAAATTAAGAAAGGGTGGCCAAAACTCATTACATGAATCTATCAATTATTTATAAATAATCTATAAAACTCTTGCCTGTTTTTCAGGAATGGCTAAGAATAGGCAGATTAATCTAAATTCTTAATGGCACAATAAATTTGCTTGAAACATGCATATGTCAATTGTGACTACGTCGCTTCATTAAAAATGCCCTCTTATTTTGAGATGGCATCAATTGAAAATCGCCTACCCGACTAGGTTCAGGGTTATTGTTGTCACGTGTATCGAAGTACGGAAAAGCTTTATTTTGCATGATGACCAATCAAAATCAGATAATACTCTTCATAAATACAATCGAGCCAAACTCAAGTACAAAATGTTGAGCAAAGGGGAAGATACAGAGTGCAAAATATAGTTCTCAGCATTGTCGCGCACCAGTTTCTTCGACAAAGTCCAATGTCCGCAATGGGGGAGAGGTGAATCGGACGGTACCCTGGCTAAAGGAAGGGCCGTTCAGAAGCCTCACAACAGATGGGTTGAAGCTGTTCCTTAGTCTGGTGGTGCGCACTTTCGAGCTTCTGTATCTTCTGCTGGGCGGGAGCAGGGAGAAGAAGGAATGACCACAGCGGGACAAGTCTCCGATTATGGTGGTGATGTTGTTATCAATGTGCACTGTTGTTACATGCCAATGATGCTGCTGCAAGGCAGAATTCCATTATTGCATTGTCACTACATATGAGAGTTCTATGTTGTCCCTCTTCCCACGTTCTCATCCACCCACCGACGCACTGGAGGCAACGTCCAGAAACCAATTAATCTACAAACCCGCACGTCTTTGGGATGTGGGAGGAAACCGGAGCACCCGGAGAAAACCCACGCGGTCACTGTAAGAATGTGCAAACTCCGCAAGCAGACAGCACCCGAGTTTAGGGTCAAACCTGGGTCTCTGGTGCTGTGAGGCAGCAGATCTACCCACTGTGCCACCCTTATTCAATGCTCTTATCTTGACTCTTGATTTTAAATATACTTGTGTGGATCAGAACTGCAGGCTTTAATGTTATATGTTTTACAGAAGGTTTAGTTATGATTCTACGGTGGCACCATGGCGCAGCGGTAGAGTTGTTGCCTTCTAGCACCAGAGACATGGGTTTGATCCTGACTACGGGTTCTGTCTGTACAAAGTTTGTTTGTTTACCCTGTGATTGCATGGGTTTTCTCCTGGTGCTCCAGTTTCCTCCCACAGTCTAAAGACATACAGGTTTGTATGTTAATTGGCTTCAGTAAAAATTGTCCCTAGTAGGTAGGATAGTGTTAGTGTTGGGGGTGATCATTGGATGGCGCGGACTCAGTGGGCTGAAGGGCCTGTTCCACCTCAAAAATCATCAATAAACTTCAATACATTCAAAACTCCGCTGCCCGTCTACTCACCCACACCCCGATCCGTGACCATATCACCCCCGTCCTTTACAAACTCCACTGGCTCCCCATCCCCCAGAGAATCCAGTACAAAATCCTCCTCATGACCTACAAAGCCCTCCATAACCTGGCCCCATCCTACCTGACTGACCTCCTCCACAGGCACACTCCCACCTGCACCCTCCACTCTGCTGCTGCCAATCTCCTATCCCCCCACATCCGGACCAAACTCAGATCCTGGGGGGACAGGGCTTTCTCCATCGCTGCTCCCACCCTATGGAACTCACTACCCCAAACCGTTAGAGACTCCTCCACACTCACCACATTCAAAACATCGCTGAAGTCTCACCTGTTCAGTACTGCCTTCAACCACTGAAGGTCACCTCACCTTCTGTCTCCTTTCTCTGTTCGTTTACTTATTTATCTATCTATTTATTCACTTCCCTATGTTCTTTAAATCCCTGTAAAGCGTCTTTGAGTGTATGAAAAGCGCTATATAAATGTAATACATTATTATTATTATTATTATATCTCTAAGGTCGAAAGTAAAGATTCAATTGCACAGCCGAACACTGTTAGTTGAGGGGCAAGAATCCTCGTCTCGAGAGCAAGCAGTGCGTCACGATCTATTTTGATGTGTTTTCATTTAACTCTGCAGTCGGTGAGAGGGGAAGACTGGAAGGAACAAACATCCAGAAAACATCTGTCCGGATGAAGGAAGAGTGACCCTGTCAACAGGAAGTGTTCGTGGGCTTCTGTCAGGATTTAACTGCAGGTGGGAGATGGCAGAAAGTAGAGTCTAGCAAGAAGGGGAAAATGTACAAAATAAACAAGTCTGCAGCCACTAATACACCCACTCCTCTCTCCGCTGCTGTGTCTGGTATGGGACTGCTGGACTTGCCCAGTGGAGTTTTATTTTCCTGAGCAAGAACTTTAGTTTAGTTTGGAGATACAGCGCGGAAACAGGCCCTTCGACCCACCGAGTCCGCTCCCACCAGCGATCCCTGTACACTATCCGATACACTGGGGACAATTTACAGAAGCCAATTAACCTACAAGCATGTTGTCTTTGGAATCTATTGTAGAGATAAAGTGCAATTTTATGAGTCGTCTTCCTAAGGTGTGCTCCAATCCCTGGCACTGACAGACAGGCCAGCAGAAGCTAACCTGGCTGCCGGGAAACACCGGCACTGAAACAAGCTCAGGCCACGGCCAAACCAGCCGCAGCTGGGGTCAGTTAGTGATCAGCTCGCCTGTACCTCGTCAGCTCTGCACCTTATTAACCCAGGAGTTCCTGCCAAAGAGAAGAGTTAGGGGTAGAAGGGGGGGGAGAGAGGGGAGGGAGGGGAGGAAAGGAAGGCAGGAGGGGGAAGGAAGGGGAGAAGAAAGGGGGAGGAGGAAGGAAATGGGAGGGGGATGGAAAGGGGGAGGGGAAAGGGAAGGAGGGAGGACACAGCAGGAAGAGGGATGGGAAGGAGGGAGGACACAGCAGGAAGAGGGATGGGAAGGAGGGACGAGGGGACGGAAGGAGATTGCGAAGAAAGTAGAACAGGGAGGAAGATCCCTTCCTAATTGTCCCTCCTCAGTGGTGATGAATGACTAAGCTCCAGTGCTGGCTGACCTGGACCTCCTTGTCGCTGAAGTGCTGGAGTACCTCAGAGGGTCAGCCAGCATCTCCAGAGAAAAGGAACAGGTGACCTTTCAGGTTGAGACCCTTCTTCAGATTGCCGCCTGTCCCGCTGAGTTACTCCAGCATTTTGTGTCTATCTTGGGTGTAAACCAGCATCTGCTGTTCCTTCCTACACATACCTGCTTGTCACGGTTGTTCGACATTGGGAATGAAGCCGATCGGGTGCGTTCACCTTACTACGAGTGCCAGTGTAGTCTTCGCTGATCTGGTGTCATGAATGATGGTACAAGAAGATAACTGCAGATGCTGGTACAAATCAAAGGTTTTTATTCACAAAATGCTGGAGTAACTCAGCAGGTCAGTCTGAAGAAGGGTCTCGACCCGAAACGTCACCCATTCCTTCTCTCCCGAGATGCTGCCTGACCTGCTGAGTTACTCCAGCATTTTGTGAATATGATGGCACAAGAGTCGTGCAGCACAGAAACAGGCCCTTCGACACAACTCGTCCAAGCTGACCGCGATGCTCCATCTAAGCGTGCCCCCTTTCCCGCCATTTGGTCCATATCCCTCTAAACTCATGCAGTCACAAGGAGAACACATAAACTCCACACAGGCAGCACTCGAGGTCAGGATTGAACCTGGGTCCCCAGCGCTACGAGGCAGCAGCTCTACCGCTGTCCTAATGTTAAGGCTCTAAATTAGATATGATCTTTTATTTTCAAATCAGCACAAAAAGTACAAATTGCTTTCCTTTGTATTCAATTCACAACAAAGGCATCTTTTAAAACAGAATTATTTCAATCGAACAAAATGGAATGCTCGAAATTTCAGGCAAGTCAGACAGCATCTGTAGAGCGGAAAAAAAGTCATGGCCGAATGTCGGAGGAAGGGTTCCGACCCGAAACTACTCCTTTTCTCCGGAGATGGAGCCTGATCTGCTCAGCTACTTCAGCAGTTTGTGTAATGTCTAGATTAGTAAGGGTGTTTCTTGATTACTAAGGGTGTCAGGGTTTCTGGGGAGCGGGCAGGAGAATGGGGTTGAGAGGGAAAGATATATCAGCCATGATTGAATGGTGGAGTAGATTTGGTAGGCTGAATGGCTTAACCTTGCTCCTATAACTTATGAACCTTTGAACTATCCATCACTGAATGCTGTTAAAAATGTTTAATGACTGTGGATGCTGACAATGCAAAACAAAATAAATATCAAGGTAATTCTTTTCTTTCATTACATGGAATTATAGAGCTGTACAGCACGGAAACAGGCCTTTCGGCCCACTTTGTACATCCTGCCCAAGTTGGCATACTGGGCTGGTCCCATTTGCTTGCCCACAGCCCTGTAAAGCCAAGCCTGTCCACATATCTCCCCGTGTTTGTCCAACCTCTACTTACAGCTAATACCCTCTAATGCAGGCAGTATTCTAGCAGACCTCTTCTGCACTTTCTGCAAAGCCTCCGCATCCTTCCTGTAATGGGCCAACCAGAAACACACACAATACTCCAAATGCAGCAGAAGCAAAGTCCTATAATGCTGCAACATGACTCCTTGACCCTGACCGATGAAGACAAGATTTCAAAAGGTTCTTTAATAAATCGGTTCTTTTAAGATTCTTTCATTTAAAATCGCGAATGGCCTGGGTAGAATGGACGTGGAAAGGATGACTGCACTGGTAGGAGAGGCTAGGGCCAGAGGCCATTGCCTCAGAGTAAAAGAACGTACCTTTAGAAGGGAGATAAAAAGGAATTTATTTAGGCCAAGGGTGGTGAATCTGTGGGATTCATTGCCACAGGAGGCTGTGGAGGCCAAGTCAGTGGATATTTTTTAATGTGGAGATTGACAGATCCTTGATTTATAAGGGTGTCAGGGGTTATGGGGAGAAGGCAGGAGAATTGGGTTGAGAGAGAGAAAGGTAGATCAGCCCTGATTGAATGGCGGAGTAGACTTGATGGATGGAATGGCTTAATTCTGCTCCTGGCAGAACTTATGAAAATGACCAATTTCAGTCCTCACGTACAAGACATTGATAGATTTAATTGAACTTGTGGTTCTGCAGATAATAGAAATAAATTGACTAGTCCTATTGAGCACATGACCATTGGATTTACCCAAACATTATACTCTGACTTTACAAGCTGGAGATATTGCCTCTATAGCACAGACTATTTTCTTTTGATGGATGTTTTATTTCATCGCAGTTGTATGTGAATTCAATTATTGATTACTGGTAAAAATGGTTGGTCCATCTTGAAAAGATTTTTCATTTTTCGTTATAATTAAATGGACCTGTTAAATTTAAATTGAGCTTGCAAAGATGCCACATCCTTTACTGTCATTACCAGTCTGTTCTCACCAGCTGGGATACGCATTAAATCTCAGACAGCGCTCTGTTCTAAATGCTTCGAGTCTGACCGAGAGGTACTCAGTGTAAATTGAGAATGCCAGACTGATTTAATTCATCTTGAACTGTAAATCTTGTGTCCGTTGCCTGCATTAACGGGTCAGGGGGAGGTTATGGTCTGATTCCTGCCATAAGCTTCTGCTGCAAAGGCAAAGGGATCTAAATATAACAAGGGTTCAATAAGCAAATGTCAGAAAATTAAGTTGTCCCTATCGCTGATGCCTGCAGCGGTTTACACGTTATCGCATCTCCGAACTCAACGTAGATGTCATTGTTCAGAGTGGGATGCAACCGGTAGGAGACGGCCAAAACAGGCAATGGGACACACCGTGAGCAACACACCAAGTGGTGGAAGAAGTCACTCCTGCAGGTCAGGCAGCATCTGTGGAAGGGAATGGACAGAACCCTTCTTCAGACGGGTGCAACCTTCTCCAAAAGCATACCAGGAGAAGAATGCCGTCTTAGAGTCGTAGAGTCATAGAGCTGCACAGGACAGGAACAGGCCCTTCGGCCCATCTTGTCCATGCCAACCAGGATGTCAAATTGGGCTCGCCCATTTGCCTTCATAGGCCTCTGAACTCATCCTACCCATGTGTTCCTGTGACTTGTGGTGTGTGCCTCAGGTTTCGATGCCGGGCCCATTGCTGTTTGTCATCTATATTAATGATTTAGATGAAAACGTATATGGCATGATTAGCAAGTTTGCAGATGGCACAAAAATGGGTGGTATGGTAGATAGTGAAGATGGTTGATGAAGATTACCGCAGGATCTTGATTGGTTGAGCAGGTGGGCTGAGGAATAGTTACTGGAATTTAATGCAGAGTAATGTGAGGCGTTACAAGTTGGGGGGTCTAACATAGGCATGAGCTACACAGTGAATGGTGGGGCTCTGGAGAGTGTTGTAGAGCAGAGGGATCTAGGAGTGCAGGTGCATAGTTCCTTTAAAGAGGCGTCACATGTGGATAGGGTGGTCAAGAAGGCCATCATCAGTCAGAGTATTGAGTAAAGAAGTCGGGCAGTCATGGTGCAGTCCTATGAGACGTTGGTGAGCGCAGGAGGATGAGGGGTGATCTTATAAAGGTGTATAAAAGCATGCGAGGAATAGTTCGGGTCAACGCACAGAGTCTCTTGCCCAGGGAAAGGAATTTAGAACCAGAGGACATAAGTTTAAGGTGAGGAGGAAAAGATTTAATAAGAACCAGATCTGTGGAAAACTTGTTTGTTGCATGCAATCCAGTCAGCGGAAAGACTATATATAATTACAGTCGAGCCATCCACAGTTTACAGATACATGATAAGTGGCAAAGTGCTTTGTGCTATTTATTTTGTAAAACACCATTTGCAGTTCCTTGTTTCTATAACTGGACAAGTGTATTTTTTTCAACATTAGTTAACACTGATTAATACAGGCGGCACAGAGGCATCGCAGTAGAGTTGCTGCCTCACCGCACCAGAGACCTGGGTTCGCTCCTGACTACGGGTGTCGTCTGTACGGAAGCTGTACCATCTCCCCGTGACCGCGTGGGTTTTCTCCGGGTGCTCCAGTTTCCTCCCACACTCCAAAGACCTGCAGGTTTGTAGGTTAATTGGCTTTGGCAAAAATTGTAAATTGCCTCTCGTGTGTAGGATAGTGCTAGTCGCTGGACGGCATGGGCACGATGGGCCGAAGGGCGTGTTTCCACAATGTATCTCCAAACTGTACTAAACTAAATTGGCCTTGATTAAAAAATAAATTACACTTAAGAGTGATGTCTGCATTGCTGGGACACGCAGCACACACACTACCCACAGGCTTTTAGCCCCAACTTGTCGGGTCATGGTGGGGTTGAATATTCCTGGTAAAATATATTAACCTGAACCGATCGGAAATTAATTATGCATGTTGCAGGGACTAATGAAAATCACGTGACGTCCCATCTGTCAGAATGCATGGACTCAGCGGGATCATTATTTTGGAAGTCCTGCTTTCCACAGAGATATTTGCACTTAATTCGCCCCAGGAAGAGCAAAAACCCGGAGGCAAAATATGGATCTCCCACCGATGCGTCTGAGAGCATCTCCGTCACTCGCCCCCATCTGAGGAGATGTCCCTTGTTCAGTTCACCGCTCAACAGCTGGAGGTCAGAGTAAGTGAGGTTAAAATGTGTGCGAAGAATCCTCTGGATCGCCTCGAATTACATGCATGAAAACTTATCCTTCCTCGCCCTCTGTTCAAAATCCCATGCTTACGACATGTTCAATCTTTTGCTGCATTTCACGTAATCTAATAGGACAATTTGACATCCATTGATTCTGAAGGAGGCGAGAAGTGACGGTGCATATATTAAATAAAGATTGTTCTTGGATAAATTCCAATTATCTCAGATATCCTCTCTGCAGGCCGAGGGTCATACAGTGTGGAAACAGGCCCATCGGCCCAAATTGCCCATGCTGACCAACATGACCCATCTACACTAGTCCCACCTACCTGCGTTTGCCCCATATCCCTCTCAACCTATCCTATCCATGTACCTGTCCAAATGTTTCTTAAATGTTGTGATAGTAACTGCCTCAGCTACCTCCTTCGGCAGCTCATTCCATTTTCCCTACCACCCTTTGCGTAAAAATGTTATCCCTCAGTTTCCTATTAAATCTTTCTCCCCTCACCTTAAACCTATATCTTCTGGTTCTTGTTTCCCCTACTCTGGGTAATAGACTGTGCGTTTACCCGATCTATTCCCCTCATGATCTTATACACCTCTGTAAGATCATACTGCAGCCTCCAGTGATTGATATTAGTGCAACACTTATGAGTGGTAAGCTAATTTCAAGACAAGGAGGCTTGAGGTTCAAAACTCTCTGAGGCAGGACGTACATACAGCGTGGAAACAGACTCTTTGCCCACACCGACCAACATGCCCTATCCACACTTGTCCCACCTAACTGCGTTTGTCCCGTATCCCTCTCCACCTATCCTATCCATGTACCTGTCTAAATGTTTCTTAAACGTTGTGATAGCACCTGGATTAACTACCTCCTCCGGCAGCTCGTTCCGTACACCCACCACCATTTGTGTAAAAAAGTTGCCCGTCAGGTTCCCATTAAATCTTTCCCCCTCCTCACCTTAAACTTATGTCCCAACTTTAGCATAACTTGCCGAATCCCCACTGATCAATAGCATCATAATTTGAAAGTTTAGTTTGGTTTAGAGATACAGCAATGGAAACAGGCCTCTCCGGACATAGAGTCCATGCCGACCATCGATCACCCATTTAACATCGACAGATACAGACGGCCGTATGCAAAAGAATGCTTCCCCTTGCATTTGTTTCATAGATTTGATGAGAAAATGTCACTGTCCTGTTGGAACCAGAGTTAAAGGTCAAGATTAATTAGTTTAGTTCAGTTTATTATTGTCACGTGTATCGAGATACAGTGAAAAACTTATGTTTACGTGTTATCCAGTCAAAGACTATACTGTACATGAATACAATCAAGGGATAAAGGAGGATAAAGGGTACAACATTTAGTGCAAGATAAACTCTGATCAAGTCAGATTAAAGCTACTTTAAAGGTCTCCCACGAGGTTATCACCTCATGCCAGCCAACAAAGGATCATTGTGGGCTCCACCTTTCCTGAGTCAGCAATGCAGGCTCTGCTTTGTTCTGCACCTTCTCATACCTCTAGTTTCCCTCCCCCCTGACTCTCAGTCTGATGAAGGGTCTCGACCCGAAACGTCACCTATTCCTTTTTTCCAGAGATGCTGCCTGACCCGCTGAGATACTCCAGCATTTTGTGTCTATCCCCAATGAGATAGATGGGAGGTCAGGTCCACACTCTAGTTGGTGAGAGGATGGATCAGTTGCCTGAAAACATCCCTGAATCTGGGTCAATGGGGGACATGGATCATATGTATCAATAATGGGACAATATATTTCTTATTTGCAGCAGCTTAATAGATCTATAAATGGAAAATCACACAGATAAATAAATAATAATCAATAGTATAATAAATGAAGAACCATAATACCAGGTAACCATAACAGTGCAAAATCAAAGTCCACAGTTCAACCAAAAACACAGTCCACAGAAGAGTATACTTGACGAGGTTAGTGTTCAAGAGCCTGATGGTTGCTGGGAAGAAGCTGTTCATGAACCTGGACATCACAGACCTCAGGCTCCGGTACCTTCTTCCTGATGGTAATAGCGAGATGAGAGCGAGGAATTGAGGGAGGAAAATATCGTACCACAAATTGATCAGAGACTGGAGAGCATATTGCTGTGGAAATTAACTCAGAAGGCAGTGGAGGCCAACTCTCTGAATGCATTCAAGAGAGAGCTAGATAGAGCCCTTAAGGTTAGCGGAGTTAGGGGGTATGGGGAGAAGGCAGGAACGGGGTACTGATTGAGAATGATCAGCCATGATCACATTGAATGGTGGTGCTGGCTCGAAGGGCCGAATGGCCTACTCCTGCACCTATTGTCTATTGTCTATTAACTAGTGTGAACGGGTGATCGATGGTCAGTGTGGACTCGGTGGGCTGAAGGGTCTGTTTCAATGCTGCACCTTCCAACAATCAATTCCTAACAAGAACATTTCCAATCATAAAATCCTTTTCAAGAATTATTTTTTAAGCATTATTTTTTTCTTAGTTTCACCATGTTTAAAACCTAAGATGACTATCTAACCTGCTGCAAACTCCTTATGAAATTCTCCACAGGATTTCCCGAAGGATCAGTGAAGCAAAACAGTTGTAAATGACAAGATGTGACCGATCTCTCACACCCTCTTACACTGCAAAATAATTAAACTCAAAATAACAAAATAGTTGCCACAATAGTGGCAAAGCATTTCAGAAATATCACCACAGTCCAATTTTCACTTTGTCACAAGGATTAAATTTACAACAAATCTTGCAATTAGGAGCTGCAACGCAAAAATAAAAAAATCCAGTTTGCAAAATCAAACAAAATGTAATTTCTAGCTGCCTTGATGTACTTACTTTCCCACATACGTTTAGACATGTTGCTATCAATATATTCTACAAACACTACTCTTGAATCTGCCTCCACCACCACCCCTGGCAGCATATTCCAGGCATCTCTGGAGAGAAGGAATGGGTGATGTTTCGAGTAGAGACCAGGTCTGATGAAGTGTCTCGGCCCAAAACGTTACCCATTCCTTCTTTCTAGAGATGCTGCCTGTCCTGCTGAGTTACTCCAGCATTTTGTGTCTAGCAGTTTAGTTTAGTTTAGTTTAGTTTAGTTTAGTTTAGTTTAGTTTAGTTTAGGTTAGTTTAGTTTAGTTTAGTTTAATTTAGTTTAGATTAGTTTGGTTTAGTTTAGACAGAGATACAATGTGGAAACAGGCCCTTTGGCGACTGTGTCCGCGAAAACCATCGATCACCCGGACACTACACTATTTTATCCCAGTTTCGCATCCTGCACACTAGGGGCAATTTACAAAGGGCCAATTAACCTATTCCTAACATGTCTTCGGGATGTGAGAGGAATCCGGAGTACCCGGAGAAACCTCATGTTGTCACAGGGAGAACATACAAACTCCGTATAGAGAGTACCCGAGATCAGGATCAAACATGGTCTCTTGTGCTGTGAGGCAGCCACTCTACTACTGCGCCACTGCTCCGCCCAGTAGGTTTTGACTTCAAACACTAAACTAGAAAACAGAATATTTCTACTTTGTGAGACCCGTCCGCGGGCAGCTGCAGGGGTTGAGCAAGGGGCACCCAGAACAAAGAGGGACCGGTGGGCCGCGTCCTGCCACGTGCAGCGCCAGGCCTGGTTCACCGCTGCGAGAAGATGAGACTGCACTAAGAACTTGTGAAAGTTTGTCAGCGCCAGACACGTGACGACTCCTTACATATTGCCTAGCTGATGTCTCCTGTATGATTTACCAGATTGTATGCAAAAATCAAAGAATGTCACTGCACCTCGGTACACGTGACAATAAAGTATCATTGAATAGCAGCTCATGCATAAAATAATCTATTTGATTATCGAACTTCAGAACTAAACAAGCAACCATCATAATTAGCGCATATTAGACAACTACAGCTGGCCAGTAACCAATGTATGCTACTCAGATCCCATTAGTGCAATGTTTACAACAATCCATTTCTCAGATTTTTCACGGCATTTGCCTCATTATTTGTTTCTGTCTCCAGGCAAGCCACTTGCACTGAGAAGCTGTGGGGTGCCATGCTTGCAATGCCGGCCATGCACCAGGCTCAGTCAACAGGGACTCCACATGCTGCAGGCAAGCTGGACTCGCTTAGTTAATTAGAACATAGAACATAGAACGGTACAGCACCGGAACTGGCCCTTCGGCCCGTAATGTCCAAGCCAAACTACAGCATGAGTAGAGTTTTGAGTTTGAGCTTGTGTTTAGTTTACTGTCATTGTCATGTGTACCGAGGTACAGTGAAAAGCTTTTGTTGCGTTTTAACCAGTCAGAGGAAAGACAATACATGATTACAATCGAGCCATCCACAGTGGTAGAGATACATTATAAAGGTAACAACGTGAATACCATTTAGTGCAAGATAGTCCAGTAAAGTCCGATCAAAGATAGTCTGAGGGTCTCCAATGAGGTGGATAGCAGCTCGGGACTGCTCTCTAGTTGTTTGTAGGATGGTTCAGCTGGGAAGAAACTTTAGACTTTAGAGATGCAGCGTGGAAACAGGACCTTTGGCCCTCAATATCCACGCCAAACATCAGACTTTAGACTTCAGCGGTACAGCATAGAAACAGGCCTTTCAGCCTACCGAGTCTGCGCCGAACAGCAATCACCCCGCACACTAGCGCTATCCTACACACTAGGAACAATTTACAATATACAGAAGCCAACTAACCTACAATTAACCACATGTCTTTGGAGTGTGGGAGGAAACTGAAACATCTGGAAAAGACCCATGTGATCACAGGGGGAATGGACAAACAGCACCCGCGATTAGGATCAAACCCAGGTATTTGGCTCTGTAAGGCAGCAACTCTACCGTTGCACCCCTGTGCCGCCCTGAACATGATGCCAAATTGAACTAATCTCCTTTGCCCACCTCCATGTCCCTCCATTCCCTGCATATCCATGCACCTATCTAAAAGCCTCTAAAATGCCACTGCCGTATCTGCCTCCACCACCACTCCTGGCAGCACATTCCTGGCACCCACACCGTCTGTGTAAAAAAGCTTGCCCCGCACATCTATATACTAAAACTCTTGTTTGTTTGTTTGTTTGTTCCTGTACTATAGCCAAAACGGTAAACGATAGCGCGACAATTTTAGGCCCATCTTATTCACCATCATCCCTTTGGTGCTAATGGAAGAAGTTTCACTGAAATCGGTGTTATATTTTTAAAGTTATTCACATTTTAAAGTTTAAATCTATCTCCTGGGGCGGGAGGGGGGGAGGGAGGGGGAGGAGGGAGGATAAGGATGGTTGAGGGGGATGGAGTGGGGGGGAGGGGAAAGGGGAGGGAGGGGGGGTGGGAAGGGGGAGGGGAGGGGGGATGGAGGGGGGTGGGGGCGGGGAGCGGGGGAGGGGGAGGGGAGGGAGAGGGTGCTGCGCCAATGCAGGAGAGGTTTGGGCCCAACGGGTCCACTTGGTCTAGTCTTCTTTAAACATTACGCTATGGCCTCTAGTCTGATATTTTCACCCTGGGGAACGAAGGGTCTGACTATTTAAGACACAAAGTGCTGGAGTAATTCAGTGGGTCAGGCAGTATCTCTGAGAAAACATTATTCCTCGCATAATTTTAAATACTAACACAATGTACTGTATACATAATAATACCATACACTGTAGTCACAGTTGGCAGCAAAAGGGAAGAATTTCCACGAGTTTTCCAGGAGAAATCTCTCAGAAATCTGACAACCTGATGGAAAAGATTATAGAATATTCACTGTAAATCGTGTCTCCGGAATTTATCGCATTGGTTTAACAAACATTATTCGAGGCAATGGAAAACTTCCCAGTTTGAATTAATCACCATGGCTAGTTGTTTATTATTCTATCTCTTTGCGGGATTTCCAGGAAATTCCAAAAATAATTTCAGGCACATAACGAATAATGTGTAGGACGGCACGGCGACGCAGCGGGAGAGCTGTTGCCCCACGGCGCCAGAGATCCGGGTTCGATCGACCCCGGGTGTGCCTGTATGTGGAGCTTGCATGTTGATGAAAGAATGGATCGACTGGGCTTGTATTCATTGCAATTTAGAAGGATGAGAGGGGATCATAGAAACATCTAAAATTCTTAAGGAATTGGACAGGTCAGATGCAGGAAAAATGTTCCCGATGTTGGGGGAGTCCAGAACCAGGGGTCACAGTTTAAGAATAAGGGGTAGGTAATTTCGGACTGAGATGAGGAAAACAAATTTTCATCCAAGAGTTGTGAATCTGTGGAATTCTCTGCCACAGAAGGCAGTGGAGGCCAATTCACTGGATGTTTTCAAGAGAGAGTTAGATTTAGCTCTTAGGGCTAATGGAATCAAGGGATATGGGGAAATAGCAGGAACAGGGTATAGATTTTGGATGATCAGCCATGATCATATTGAATGGTGGTGCTGGCTCGAGGGGCCGAATGCCCTACTGCAGCACCTATCTTCTATGTTCCTATGTTTCAATGTTTCTCCCTGTGACCACGTGGGTTTCCTACGGATGCTCCGGTTTCCTCCCACGTCCCAGACTTGTGGGTTTGGAGGTTAATTGGCCTCTGTGGGGAAAACAATTGCGCCATAGTGTGTAGGGAGTGGACGAGAGAGTGGGATAACGGAGAACTGGTGTGAACAGGTAATCGATGGTTGGCGTGGACTCGATAGGCCGAAGGGGCCTGTTGAATTGTCTGTCAATTCAATCAATAAACAAAGTCTGCAGCATGATCATAATTGGTTTGAAGAGGAGATAGAGTCGTAGACTTGACCCTATCATGACCATCGGTTTTCCTCTGAGAAAAGAGCACTCCAGATGGATAACCCGAGGCCACATTACTAATGGAATGATAGTTTAATCGCAATAAAGTCAGCATGTGCTGAGATACTTGTGACAGTCATAGAAGAGCGTTTATTTTTCTTCTGGCTTCTCAGTGATCAATGATATGAATTTTAGCTAAAGGCATTTTGTGATGACTATAATAATTTCTCAGCTTTCTAAGCATTGGCAAGTGTTTGTGCTCATAAAGATTCACCACACACTTACTGATTGATTCAAAGATACAACGTGGAAACAGGCCCTTCAGCCCATCAAGTCCACGCTGACCATCGATCACCCGTTCACACTAGTTCTATGTAATCCCACTTTCTTATCCTCTCCCTGCACACTAGGGGCAAGTTATCAGGGGGGGCAATTAACCTAAAAACCTGCATGTCTTTGGGATGAGGGAGGAAACTGGAGCACCCATACGGCCAGGGTGAATGTGCAAACTCCACACACTGACAGCACTTGCACTAAACGCTATTCCCTTACACTGTAAATGGATGTATTGTCTTTCTGCTGACTGGTTAGCAAGCAACAAAAAAGCTTTTCACTGTACCTCGGTACATATGGCAATAACCTTAACTGAAGTGGATGATCAGCCATGATCATATTGAATGGCGGTGCAGGCTCGAAGGGCCGAATGGCCTACTCCTGCACCCATTTTCTATGTTTCTATGTTTCTATGAACTGTGCCACTGTAACACGTTTATAAAAAACAGCAAATGTCAGGTTAAAAATAGAAGCTTAGATAATTCAATTAGTTCGTTTTACATGCTCAAATACATTTAACGTTGAAGCAAATCTATTTGATTTCAGTCAATAGAGTCTCCCTTTGTGCTAAATATAGATAAGTGTGAGTTTGGGTGAACGAGACCGTATAGAACTGACGGATACAAATTATATCACAAGTCTTACATTCAAACTTTAATTAGATTTGGAAATGACCTTTAAATAATCCTATGGGTTTGTCCTCTCAACCCAGAGAGTGGGTCAGAAGCTTGACTCTTCCTGTCGCTGTGGGCCCATCCCAGTGGTGGGAGGATTTTAAAAAAAATAATCACAAATATTTATTCAAATATTAAAATAATATATACAATACCATAAAACCAAAACAGAGCCCACCACCATAATACAATACTGTGGCGCGTCGGTAGAGGCCCGAAATAAAGGCAAGGAGCCAGGTATTTTGGGGGCGTTTTGGTTTAATACTCGGTTATCAGACGGGTCGAGTCTGCCGGAATGGCTTCGCGCCCAAAACCTTGTCCTTATATCTGTAGTACCGGACCGCCCCCATGGACTGGTCCATTCCCGTGCCGAGGGGTCGGTAGTGGTATGGCCCGACCCTTGGGAGCCGCCACAGGACCCCCCCCCCCTAGAACCGGAGGCACAAAGCGCACTGGTGGTCGCTGTCTAAGTGGGCCGGCTTCAGGCGGTCAATTGACACGGCCTCCGGCCGGCCCCCCATGTCCAAGATAAAGGTTGTCTGTCCGTGCTCCAGCACCCGGTACGGGCCCTCATACGGCCTCTGGAATGGCGTCCGGTGGGCGTCACGGCGCAGGAACACAAAGGCGCAGTCCCGGAGGGCCGATGGCATGTAAGGGCGGAATGTCCCCCTGGACTGGTCCATTCCCGTGCCGAGGGGTCGGTAGTGGTATGGCCCGACCCTTGGGAGCCGCCACAATACCAACAATAAACTATTATACAACTATACTACAATCCTTGTCAGGGATGCATTCAACCCCCTGCGGTGCCCAGCGGTCCCGGAAACCCCCCAGGGTGCCTGTGGACTGTGCGTAGTCCCTCTCTAACCCCACCCGGGTGCGGACGTAACCCCGGAAAAGGGGCAGGCAGCCGGCTCGAGCGGAGCCCTCTTCCGCCTGGCGCCGTGACTCGTGGATGGCCAGCTTGGCCAGGCCCAGGAGCAACCCAACCAGGGCATCTTCGGATCTATCCTCTCCCCTACGCACAGGGTGTCCAAAGATGAGGATGGTGGGTGAGATAATGGAACAGGGGGCTGCAACGTCACGCACTCCGTACACACGTGACGTACGTACGCACTACTCCCGCGACATAAATTCATTGACTGCCAGTAAATTCTCCGAGGCTCTCACAGCTGCCCCCAACATCTGCACTATTGAGGCCTCTCCCCCCCATCTCAGCACTGAGGATCTCGCCTCTTTATTTAATATCACTTGCTCTTCCATCCTGGATTCTATCGCTCCCCTTAAAATGAAAAAGCCTAAGCCCAAAGGTCGGCCGTGGCTCAATGACTCCACCAAAGCCCTAAGAAGGGAGTGCAGAAAATCAGAAAGGAGGTGGAAATGTGACAAGCTTCAAATTTCCTTCGAAATTCTGAGAAACAATCTTCTCAAATACCAGGAAGCAGTAAAGTCTGCTAGAGCACAATACTTCTCCCGCCCCCAGTACCAGCTTAGTTGGGTCCCCTGCTAAGTGCAAAGAATTCGCTAAATTTTTCACCAACAAAGTTGAGAATATTAGAATGAACATTTCCCCTCCCACCCGTGACCTAGCTGTCTCACTAGTCTGTTCATCTAAATTGGACTGCTTCCAACCCGTCACTCTATCCTCCCTTGCAAAGCTTGTCTCCGCTATGAAACCTGCAACCTGCCCCCTTGATCCAGCCCCCACTGCCCTTCTGAAGGATGTCATTGCAATAGCCGGTCCCAGCATCCTCTCTATTATCAACAGTTCTCTGGCCACTGGCACTGTTCCAACCAGTTTCAAGCACGCGGTAGTCCAGCCCCTACTGAAAAAACCTAACCTAGACCCCACCTTGCCTAGCAACTACAGACCCATTTCCAAACTGCCATTCCTGCCAAAAGTCCTTGAAAAGGCAATCCTAAACCAATTAGTGCCCTACCTGCACCAAAACACCATCCTGGAAAGTTTCCAGTCAGGTTTCAGAGCCCACCACAGCACAGAGTCTGCCTTGTTGAAGGTACACAACGACCTGCTTCTCGCCATCGACACCGGCGACTGTGCAATCCTGCTCCTTCTCGACCTCAGCGCAGCGTTCGATACAGTGGATCACACCATCCTTATTGACCGTCTCCGGTACGCGGTTGGCATTGATGGCACTGCCCTGAGCTGGTTCGCTTCGTACCTCAAAGATAGGAGTTTCGCCATCAACAAAGGCAGTTATTCCTCTGCTCCAGCTAGCCTCTCCTGCGGAGTTCCACAAGGCTCCATCCTAGGCCCCATTCTCTTCTCTCTATACATGCTCCCCCTTGGCCAAATCATTCAAAGGCACGGCATTTCTTTCCACTGCTATGCCAATGACACTCAGCTTTACCTCCCCCTGAAACCCAACAACCAGTCAAATTTAAACAGCCTCTCACACTGCCTTGAGGACATAAAATGTTGGATGGCCCAGAACTTCCTCCAATTAAATGAGAGCAAGTCTGAGGTCATCCTATTCGGCCCCCCCGACTCCATCAAATTGATAACAGGCAGTCTTGGAAGCCTATCCTGCCTAGTCAAACCGCATGTCAAAAACCTCGGCATGATATTTGACTCTGCATTAAAATTTGATAAGCAAGTCAACGCTGTGGTAAAAGCCAGCTTCTTCCAACTTCGAACCATAGCTAAAATCAAACCTTTCCTCCAATTCGACGACACAGAAAAAATCATTCACGCTTTCATTTCCTCCCGCCTAGACTACTGCAACTCCCTATACACTGGGATCAGCCAATCTTCCCTGTCCCGCCTGCAACTGGTCCAAAACGCCGCAGCGAGACTCCTGACGGGTACCCGTAAAAGGGACCACATCACCCCGATTCTGGCCTCTCTCCACTGGCTCCCTGTACGGTACAGAATCAACTTCAAGCTCCTCCTATTCACGTATAAAGCCCTAAATGGACACTCCCCCCCTACATCAAAAATCTTCTAACCCCCCTCTCTAACTCCAGGTCCCTCAGATCGGCCGACTTGGGGCTATTCACTATCCCGCGGTCTAGGCTTAAACTCAGGGGTGACCGCGCTTTTGCGGTGACAGCTCCTAGACTGTGGAACAGCATCCCTCTCCCCATCAGAACTGCCCCCTCCATCGACTCCTTTAAGTCCAGGCTCAAAACATATTTCTACTCCCTAGCATTTGAGGCTCATTGAGGAGGCGCTGTGAACTGTTTGCGTGCTACTGTATGTTTTCATTTTTTTTCTATTGGAACCTAATCAAATGTACAGCACTTTGGTCAACGTGGGTTGTTTTTAAATGTGCTATACAAATAAAATTGACTTGACTTGACTTGACACGTGGTACACAGACTCACACACTCCGTACACACATGGTGCACAGACTCACACACTCCGTACACACGTTGTACACAGACTCACGCACTCCATGTACACATGGTACACAGACTCACACACTCCGTACATATGTGGTACACAGACTCACACACTCCGTACACACGTGGCACACAGACTCACACACTCCGTACACACATGGTACACAGACTCACACACTCCGTACACACGTGGTACACAGACATCCAGCCCATAAACGTGGCAGGTGGCTGGCGAGTCTGTGAACCGCGACAGTGGTGGTGTTGGCGGAGGTAGCCGCGGGAAGTCCTACAGCAGCCGGGTGGGCGAGCGAGCGAGCGGATCGAGCGCAGCCTGCGGCAGGTGTGTGGAGCGGCGGTGGAAGGAGCCGCTGGCTTCGCGCTGGGCCCGGCCACCCTTTCTTCACCCGTCCAGTGCCGCCGGGACACCGGGCCTTAATGTGAGGAAATATGAAACTGCAGATCTCCTTGGGCCAAGGCCGGACTTTCCAGAGACTCGGAAGTTGTGAGATGGTGCGGGAACATAGTGACCTTCTGCGTGCTGTTCCAGAAGGGAATCCATTGTAATCATGGATAGTATGATTTAGATACAATACAGCACAGGAACAGGCCCTTTGGTCCACAATGTCTGTGGTGAACACATTTGCAAGATAAACTAATCTTCCCTGCCTGCATATAGAGTCATAGAGTCACGCAGCCGACCAACGTACCCCATCTACACTAGTCCCGCCTGCCTGCGTTTGGCCCATATTCCTCTGAACCAATCTTATCCATTTAAGGTATCTGTCTAAATGTTTTTTAAACATTGTGATAATATCTGTCTTAATTAACTCCTCCAGCAGCTCGTTCCACACACTCACTGCCCTTTGTATTAAAAAGTTACTCCACAGGTTCCTGTTAAAACTTTCCCTCCTCACCTTAAACCTATGTGCTCTTGTTCTCCAACTCTGGGCAAAAGACTCTCTGCATTTACCCGATCTATTATTCTCATAATTTTATACACCTCAAAAAGATCATCCCCCCATCCTCTTGTGTTCTAAGGAATAAAGTCCTAGCTTGCCCAAACTCTCCCCATGGCTCAGGCCCTTGAGTCCTGGCAACATCCTTGTAAATCTTCTCTGCACCTTTTGCAGCTTGACAACATCTTTCCCATAACATGGTGGCCAAAACTGAACACAATCCTCTAAATGTGGTCTCACTAATTTAATTTATTACTGTAACATGACATGTACATGTCTGTACAGAGTTTGTACATTCTCCCTGTGACCAAATGAGTTTTCTCCGGGTGCTCCCGTTTCCTCCCACACTCCAAAGATTTACAGATTTGTAGGTTAATTAGCTTTGGTGAAAATGTAAATTGTCCCCAGTTTGTAGGAAAGTGCTGGTGTGTGGGGTGATCACTGATCGGCACGTGCCCAGTGGGCCGAAGGGCCTGTTTCCGCACTGTATCTCTAAAGTCTAAAGTCTAAAGAGTGGTGAGTGCCTGGACTATGCTGCCGGGGGTGGTGGGGGCAGATACAATCATAACATTTAAGAAGCTTTTAGATAGGCACGTGGACATGCAGGGAATGGAGGGATATGGATCACGTGCAGGCAGAGGAGATTATCTTAACTTGGCATGATGATCGGCACGGATATTGTGGGCTGAAGGGCCTGTCCCTCTGCTGGCTTGTTCTACATTCCAAAACCCGTTTCCTTACATTGGCATGTGGGAGTAAGAACTTGTAGCAGCTTAAGATAGCAAGAGAGGCAGGCTCAGTATTAGCTGCAGAAAATGGGCAGAAGCAGATGGCACTTATATATTGCAGAGTTAATTTCCTTTCCAGAGGCAAACCAAAATTGATACAGACGCATCCTTCCAGCTTCCTTCAGCGCTCTCGTACAGCTATCATTTCCCCTTTACAATAAAGTGCTTGACAAAGGTAACATACATTATCCCCTGATTAAATTTTTATTATTCAAAATCCCTGCAGTAATGGGTTTTTATAGAAGAGGCCACTTATTACATCGGTGACACTGGGCAGATGTCATCCACTGATTGAGTTTGAATATTTGGCACATAACGGGAAATGACAACTAGGTCACAGGAAATATGATACCGAATGTTCACCTGGAAGATTAACACAGTTTCTGCTTGGAAAGTGGAATGTATGATTTGAGTTGGAATATCACACTGTTTCCTTCACGCTGCCTCAGCAAGGCCACCAACATGATCAAGGATGAGTTTCAGGCCGGCCACTCCCTCTGTCTGAGGTACAGAAGTGTGTAAATACACATGTCCAGATTCAGGGACAGTTTCTTCCCAGCTGTTATCAGGCAACTGAACCATCCTACCGCCAAGTGGTCCAAACCTACCATCTACCTCACTGGAGACCCATGGACCAGGGCCGTTTTTACAGCATTATGGGCCCCCGGGCAAAGCAGTGTACTGGGGCCCCCACCGTTACTCTCCCCCACCCCCCTTTCCCTACCAGCCCCCCCCCCTGTCGTGCCGGCGAAAAGCACTTACCGAAAAGCACTTAGCGATGGACTTAGGGTGCTACATTGTTGCGAAAAGCACTTATTGAACCTACATTTTTAAAGTAGTATTTATTTATTGCAAGTCACTTAACATACACAGATCAGCATGGGGCCCCCGGGCAAGTGCCCATCAGGCCCATGCGTTAAGACGGCCCTGCCATGGACTATCTATAATCGGACTTTACTGGACTTTACCGTGCACTAAACTTGATTCACTTTATCATGTATCTGTGGACGGCTCAATTGTAATGATGTATCTATACACTGTGGAAGGATCAATTGTAATCATGTACAGTCTTTTCGCTGACCGGTTAGCAAGCGACAAAAGCTTTTCTGTGTTCCTGTGACACGTGACAATAAAGAAAAAACTAAAAGTTTATAGAGCAAGGATTTGAAAATTTGTGCTGTATATTGACAGAGTCCACAACATTTTCTGTGACGGTACATTTATGGATCGTAGTTAGCTAACGGATAACATAAGCGAATGATTTAGAACATTTATTTGTTCCAACTTAGAGCTATTATATTACAGAATCGGAGGTTGAGGGGAGACCCGATAGAAGAGAACAAAATTATGAGAGGCGTAGATAGGGTAGACATTGAGAATCTATTCCCCGGGGTGAAAATATCAAAGACTAAAGAACATGGACTTTAGACTAGACATTGTGGGCTCCACCTTTCCCTGATCATCGTTACCATCGAAGGATAAGGGGGGTTGAGGGGGATGGAGTGGGGGGGAGGGGAAGGGGGGAGGGAAAGGGGAGGGAAAGGGAGGGGGAGGGGGGTGGAGGGAGGGGGTGGAGGGAGGGGGGAGGGTAGGAGGGAGGGGGGGAGGAGGGGAGGGGGGAGAGAGGAGGAGGAGGGGGGGGAAGAGAGGATGCTGCACCAATGCAGGAGAGGTTTGGACCCAATGGGTCCACTTGGTCTAGTTTATTCTATATCTCTCCTTATCACCGTCTATCTCTCTCATTAACCTTTCCCCTGACTCTCAGTCTGAAGAAGAGCCTTGACCCGCAACGTCACCTGTTCCTTTTCTCCAGAGATGCTGCCTGACCCGCTGAGTTACTTGAGCTTTTTGTGTCTATTTTCAGTTACTTTTCTAACTGGCCATCATTTTCTACATCCAACTATTTGATATCAGTGGGCGTGGTAGTGTTCTAATATTTTTCACATGAGTAATCAGCTCATGTAATTGTTAATTTAAGTATTTAAATATTTACCCCAGTACTTTCTTATCTCTGGGAAATGGTTCCAGAACCAGGGGCCACAGTTTAAGAATAAGGGGTAGGCCATTTAGAACAGAGATGAGGAAAAACTTTTTTAGTCAGAGAGTTGTGAATCTGTGGAATTCTCTGCCTCAGAGGGCGGTGGAGGCCAATTCCCTGAATACATTCAAGAGAGAGCTAGATAGAGCTCTTAAGGATAGCGGAGTCAGGGGGTATGGGGAGAAAGCAGGAACGGGGTACTGATTGAGAATGATCAGCCATGATCACATTGAATGGCGGTGCTGACTCGAAGGGCCGAATGGCCTACTCCTGCACCTATTGTCTATTGTCTATTGTCTATAAATGAGAATTTTTAACCCAAGTTAAAAAAGGATCCAAGTTCATGCGAAAATTGAATTTTAACAGCAATCAAAGATAGATACACAAGAAACAGCAGATGCTGGAATCTTGAGTAAAACACAAAGTGCCGGAGAATCTCAATGGGTCAGGTAGTATTTGGGGAGTCTGCAGAAGACTTCCGACACAAAACATCACCCGTTCTTTTTCTCCAGAGACGCTGACACGTTGAGTTACTTCAGCTCTTTGTGTCTGTAGGATAGAACTACAGCACTTGAGGAGGAAACGGACAGGTGGCGTCTCGGGTCGGGACCCTTCTTCACACTGATGGAGGAGTGGAGAGAAAGCTGGAAAGGGGAGATGGGGAGGACAATGCCTGGCAAGTGATAGGTGGATACGGATGAGGGCGGGAGGTTTGATTGGCAGATTAGTGGAGCAAGTGACAAAGGCTGAAGGTGAAAAAAAAGACAAAAGTGTGTCAGGTATGGAGAGAAGAAGAACTGTGAATTGTTAAGTTCATAAGTCTATAAGTTCTAGGAGTAGAATGGCCAACAAGTCTACTCCACCATTTAATCATGGCTGATCTATCTTTCACTCTCAACCCCATTCTCCTGCCTTCTCCCTGTAATCCCTGACACCCTTTCCAATCAAGAATCTGTCAATCCCTGTCTTACAAAATATCCATTGACGACCTCCACAGCTGTTGATGGCAATTAATTTCACAGATTCACCACCCTCTGACTAAAGAAATTCATCCCTATCTCCTTTCTAAAGGTACATCCTTTTATTTCAAGGCTGTGGCCTCTGGTCTTGGACTCTCCCACTAAAGCTGGATGGAGGGAGGGATATGGGTGAAAGGGGTGGTGACGGGGTGGGGGTGTGGGGGTGGGGGGCTGGAGGTCTATGAGGTAGTTTACAATGACTGTGAATGTTCCATATATAGGAAGTGGAATCATCTTCATGTGCAAATTGATGTTGAACCATTGTGTTGCAATATCAGCAGCATTTTACTCGTTGAAGGACTAATCTTTGGGGAAAGCATGATACTCCAGTCAGTCACGAGCATGAGTTTGCCCCTCATGAGCAGCATATCGTTTAGACAACTTATTGCTCCCCAATGCATCAGTCACTAATTACCTTTGTGCCCAGCAGTAGAGTTGCTGCCTTGCAGCTCTTGCAGTACCGGGAACCCGGGTTCGATCCCGACCGCGGGTACTTGTCTGTACGCAGTTTTGTACGTCCTCGCTGTGACCGCATGGGTTTTCTCCGCGATCTTCCCCCACACTTTAAAGACAGGTTTGTAGGTTAATTGGCTTGGTATAAATGTAAATTGGCCCTAGTGTGTGTAGGATAGCGTTAGTGTGCGGGGATCGCTGGTCAGTGCGGACTCGGTGGGCCTGTTTCCGCGCTGTATCTCAAAACTAAACTAAACCTTTGTGCAAGTGGTGTGTGAAATCAAAACACTTCTCCCACCCCTGGTTCAAATAGAATTAGTCATCAGTGCTTGTTTTTAATCTACATTCAACAAAAACGAGGCATAATGGAGGAAGACGGAGGGTGGAGAGAGTTTAATTTTCACCACACCTTTTCCTATCTCACATAGAATCAATATTGTTGTTATTCACATTGGAAACATTTTTATACGCGTGTTTTCAGTTCATTGCCAAATCAATTTGCAGTTGTTATTAAAATCTTAAATGATGTGAATTAAAAGGCAAAGGATAAAGACCAAATGCAGGGAATATGCTCAGGGAAAGGGAAGATGGAAATTAATCCAAGCAAGTGTGAGGTGTGGCACTTTAGGAGGTTGAATGTAAGGAGAAAGTATCCAGTTAATGGCGGGACCCGAGATAACATTGGTGTGCAGAGAAATCTTGGGGTCCATCTCTATAGCTCCCTGAAAGTGGCAACACAAGAGAATAGATTTTACACTTTGTAGATATAGTGTGGAAACAGGCCCTTCGGCCCACCGAGTCCGTGCCGACCAGTGATCCCCCGTACACTAGTTCTATCCTACGCACTAGGGACAATTTACAGCCAATTAACCTATATACCTGCAGGTCTTGGAATGTGGGAGGAAACCAGAGCACCCAGAGAGAAACCCACGTGGTCACAAGGGGAATGTGCAAACTCCGTGCAGACGGCACCTGTAGTCAGGATCGAACCCGGTCTCTGGCGCTGTGAGGCAGCAGCTCTGCCGCTGCGCCACCGTCCCGCCACAACAAGTAGGCAGAGATAATCCCTAATCCGTTACATTCCTGTGGTCGCTGGGCTGGGATATTGCAGCACATACAAAATGATGAAAGGGATCAGTTCACTCTGAATGTAACAGGACCTAGAGCAAGATATCCAGAATTTGCAACCTGTAGGTTTGCAGAAATAAAACTGAAAATGTTCATCAGTTCGGACAGAATCTACAAATAAACATGTCTAACCCTTCAAGTAGTTAAATCTTTCATTAGAACTCATAGAAGGTAGAACATAGAACAGCCAGCACAGGAACAGGCCCTTCAGCCCACAATGACAGTGCTGCAACATGATGCAAAGTTAAACTACACACCTCTGCCTGAAGGTGATCCATATGCTTCCATTCCTTGAAAACCCACGTGTCTTTCTAAAATCTTAAATGCCACTGCCATATGTCCTTTAAATTTTCCCCTTCTCTCCTTCAAGTTATAGCCTCTAGTCCTTGACATTTCTAACCTGGGAACCTTTTAATGCTGAATTATTTCAGAAATTCGGCACATCCATCTAGAACTATGATTGAACATAGAACAGTACAGCATGGAATGGGGCCCATCCTAAGTTTTATAAAGCTGCAACATGATTTCCTGACTCGCAAACTCAATACACCTCCTGACTTGTATTGTTTTAAAATCTACACTTTCTCTTTAGCTGTAACATGGAATCATACAGCCCAACAAAAAGTGCGGCACGGTGGCGCAGTGGTAGAGTTGCTGCCTTACAGCGAATGCAGCGCCGGAGACTCAGGTTCGATCCTGACTACGGGTGCTATACTGTACGGAGTTTGTACGTTCTCCCCGTGATCTGCGTGGGTTTTCTCCGAGATCTTCGGTTTCCTCCCACACTCCAAAGACGTACAGGTATGTAGGTTAATTGACTGGGTAAATGTAAAAATTGTCCCTAGTGTGTGTAGGATAGTGTTAATGTGCGGGGATCGCTGGGCGGCGCAGACTCGGTGGGCCGAAGGGCCTGTTTCCGCGCTGTATCTCTAAATCTAAATCTAAAAAAAAAATTGCCCATGCCAACCAAGATGCTCCATTTACATTAGTCCCGCTTGCCTATGTTTGCAACATGTCCCTATGAACCTTTCCTATCCATGTACGCTATCCATGTATCCTTCCAGCTTCCGGCAACTTCCTGTCCAGCACCTCCTTTATTATGAGAGCACATTTGATAAAATTGTGAGAGAGCATTTGAAATCTGCTCCGGAAGTCCCCCTGAAAATGTGGTGCCTAGGCTGTGCGAGGCGGCCAATCTCGACCTCAATGGGATCTCCGCTCTGATCGGCGGGTTGAATTTGCCCCCTGTGGCCTGGGCTCTGGAACTCCGGCCCGGCCGGAGCCGGCAGATCTGTTCCCACAGCCGACATCCGAGGCCGACTTTGCGGGCTGGTAGCTCGATCCTTCAGCGGCCTAGATAGAGCTCTTAAGGATAGCGGAGTGAGGGGGTATGGGGAGAAGGCAGGAACGGGGTACTGATTGATAGTGATCAGCCATGATCGCATTGAATGGCGGTGCTGGCTCGAAGGGCTGAATGGCCTACTCCTGCACCTATTGTCTATTGTCTATTGTCTATTGACTCCTCTCGGAGGCCGTGACCTCTGCTGGACCGACAAAACGGATAATCCAGAAAGGTTCTGGAACCAAGGGTGCCGGAAAATCGGTGGTGGATCCGCACTACGATATGGTGAACTCTCATTTCCTATCTGACTCGATGACTATATTTCTTTTACACACTACCTGCTGTATTCGTTTGTGGTTTGAGTGTAATTATATATAGTATGCCTTACCTGGAAAGCATGCACATTTTTTCACTGTATCTCGGTACAGGTGACAGTAATAAACCGATATCGAATACAAAATCTCACATAAACTGAACCTCTACAAATTAAAGATAGTCTGAAGAAGGGTTCTGACCTGAAACGGCACCTATCCCTTTTCTCCCGAAATGCTGCCTGACCAGCTGAGTTACTCCAGCACTTTGTGTCATGTTTTTCTCCTCTACAAATTAAACACTGTTTTAGGAGGAATAATCTGTACCTTGAAAGCACATACCACCAGATTCAGGAACAGCGTCTTCCCTGCTGTAATCTCTTGAAAGGACCGCTCATAAACTCAGGATCCCGTCCCAATCCTTAGTAACTCGGTGTTCCCTCAATGTCAGCAAAACAAAGGAGATGGCCAATTTCAAGTGGAATGCAAAGCAACTTCTTAATCTATTAAAGTTGCTGACTTATAGACACCAACAGCGGGATCTGGCCCAAACCTTACTAGGCATCCAACCACATTTTACAGAGCATTATTAAAGTGATTATGAAGATTAGTTTTTTTATTTTAGTTTGTGTTCTCCCATTCCATTGGGGCTGGAACAGTAAACAAATATATTGTGACTTCTTGACATTTAAGAATCACTTCAATATCAATGCTTAGGTTTAGGCCACGCTATCCTGTATACCTGCACTGTCATCATCACCATACTGGGCTGCATGGCGGTAGAGTTGCTGCCGTATAGTGCCAGAGATCCAGGTTCGATCCTGACCACGGGTGCTGTCTGTACAATTTTGTACCTTCTCCCCGTGGCCACGTGGGTTTTCCCCGGGTGCTCTGGTTTCCTCCCACACTCCAAAAGATGTACAGGTTTGTAAGTTAATTGGCTTCGGTAAAAATTGTAAATGATCCCAAGTGTGTAGGAGGGTTCGGGGATCGCTGGTCGACACGGACCCTGTGGGCTGAATGGCCTGTTTCCACTCTCTATTTCTAAACTAAACTATACTTTTTATGGCTCACTTCTAGAATAAATAAACTGCGTTGCTCGGTTCCACAAGAAAAGTGTTTAAGTTTTCATTTCTGAATCAGTAAATCCATTAATCATAAGAATCTGAAAGATCAGTAGGAAAAAAAAATCAATAATAACAAATTAAGGAATAATGGTTCACTTCTGCCTTGTAGATCAATGTACACACTAATTCATTCTCAAAGTCTTTTTTTTGACAATGTCAGATAAATGGATACATTTTACCATGGAAATTCCACCCACATCCAGTACAAAATCATCAAAGCATAAGCTTCAATTGGTTTAATTGTAAACTCGTCAATGTATTGAAACATTTCGGTTTTGAACTAGTTTAGTTTAGTTTAGAGATACAGTATGGAAACAGGCCTTTTGGCCCACCGAGTCCACGCCAACCAACAATCACCCATTCACTAGGTCTAACCTGCACACTAAGGACAATTTACCGAGGCCAATTAACCCACAAACTTGCACATCTTTTGAATGTGGGAGGAAACTGGAGCACTTTGAGAAAACCCATTCAGTCACAGGGAGAACATGCAAACACCGCGCAGACAGCACCCAAGGTCAGGATTAAACTCAGTTCTCTGGCGCAGTAAGGCAGCAACTCTAAAGACCGGGCCTGAAGAAGGGTCCCGACCCGAAACATTACCCATCATTTTGCTCCAGAGATGCTGCCTGACCTGCTGAGTTACTCCAGCACTTTGTGTCTATCTTCAGTGTAAACCAGCATCTGAAGTTCCTTTCTATCCATATTTGAATTAGTTGAAAAATGACGAAATATCATTATGCATTATGAATATTTAGGATATCACTGGATAGGTTTGAATTCAAACCATGAACCGTGTATCATAGGTGGAGGAAACACGCTGGGACAGGCAGTAAAGAGTGCAGCCTCACTCCTTCAGCAGCACAGTGTTGATAATTTCGAGTGCATTTGGCGCTCTTGTCTGCAATACACCGCTTGCCAGCAGAAACAAAACATTGGACCAACTTCATCTTACTACTTCCCAATGAAATGCGTGTGCAGAAGCCAATGACTTTTCCATACATACTCTGTGGTCACAAAAACAATCGAAAGCCAACAAGCTGGTCTTGTTATATTATTTCCAGGTTTCTAAGAATTTAACAGAAGCACTGGGTTCTTTGAACAAAACGGGTTAATGTTTGCGTTAAAGCAGTACATCGGGGAATTTTACATGACCCAGTATCAGTTTGGCGGTATTGTTTCTTGTATAGTAAAATCTCTTCTGATAAAGGCCAACGTAACATTTCCTTTCCAAAGTGCTTGCTGAGCCAGTCTTGTTGGCTTTCAGTGTTGTTAACAAGAATGGCACAGTGGCGCAGTGGTGAGTTGCTGCCCTACAGCGGCAGAGACCCAGGTTTGATCCTGACTACGGCTGCTGTCTGTATGAAGTTTGCATGAAGTTTACCCCTGTGACCGTGTGGGTAAAATTGTAAATCACCCCTAGTGTGTAGGATAGTGCTCGTGTACAGGGTAATCGTTGTTCGGCACAGACTCGGTGGGCCGACAAACCTGTTTCTGCGCTAATGTAAAGGCACCTGTATCACTATGGCCATCAACATTATCCCATCTCATTAGAAGTAAAACACAAAGTGCTGGAGGAATTCAGCAGGTCAGGCAGCAGCTGTGGAGGGAGATAGACAGACGACGTTTCGGCCGGGACTCTTCGGAGAGATGGAGTAAGGGGAGGGAGAAAGCTGGAAAAGAGAGGTGGGGATGGGGCCAAGCCTGGCAAGTGATAGGTGGAAATGTGTAGAAACAAGTAACTGTAGATGCTGGTCATACCAAAGATAGACACAAAGTGCTTGAGTAGCTCAGCGGGTCAGGCAGCATCTCTGGAGAAAAAGAATGGGTGACGTTTCGGATCTGAAGAAGGTCCCGACTCGAAACGCCACCCGTCCGTTTTCTCCAGAGATGCTGCCTGGCCAGTTGAGTTACTTCAGCACTTTGTGTCTATAAGTGATTGGTGGGTACAGGTGAAGGGTGGGGGGGGGGGGGGGGGGGGGGAGTGGGGGTGGCGATTGGCAGAAGGGTGGAGTAAGTGACAAAAGTAGAGGTGAAAAGAGACAAAAAGGTGTCAGATATAGAAAGCAGGAGCAAAATGTGAAGCTGGAGGTAGAGGTATGGGTGGAAGGGGACAGGGGGTAGGGGAACAAGAGGGATAAAAGGGAAATGTGGGACTCAGGGATGGGAGATAAGCATTCGGAGGTGGGGAAAGGATCAGCGCAACGGGGTGATGGGAGATGGAAGAAATGGGTGAGGGAACAGGAGGAAAAATAGGTGGGGGGGGGGGGGTTGAAGGTATTACTTGAAATTGGAGAATTCAATGTTCATACCATTGGGTTGTAAACCACCCAAGCAAAATATGAGGTGCTGTTCCTCCAGTTTGCACGTGGCCTCACTCTGGCAAAGGATGAGTCCCAGGACAGAAAGGTCAGCGTGGGATTAGGAAGGGGAGTTATAATGGTTGACAACTGGCGGACCCAGTAGGCCTTCACGGATATTTCTTGTCTTCTTATATTCTAAATTGAAATATTCCTCACGTTTCAGAATTCCCACTTTGAAATCAGCTGCAGTAGACTGAAAGGAACAATTTAATGTATTAAATTATTTAAAATAGACAGATATTTTATACGGCACGGTAGCGCAGCGGTAGAGTTGCTGCTTTACAGCGAATGCAGCGCCGGAGACTCAGGTTCGATCCTGACTACGGGTGCTGCACTGTAAGGAGTTTGTACGTTCTCCCCGTGACCTGCGTGGGTTTTCTCCGAGATCTTCGGTTTCCTCCCACACTCCAAAGACGTACAGGTATGTAGGTTAATTGGCTGGGTAAATGTAAAAATTGTCCCTAGTGGGTGTAGGATAGTGTTAATGTACGGGGATCGCTGGGCGGCACGGAATTGGTGGGCCGAAAAGGCCTGTTTCCGGTTGTATATATATGATATGATATGATATGATATATACTTGGAACAGTACAGTACAAGAACAGGTCCTTGAGCCAACAATGTCCATGCTGAACATGATGCCAAGCCTATCTCTTACCTGTGCATAATCCATATCCCTCCATTCTCTGCATAGCCACATGCCTATCCAAAAGCATCTTAAATGCAACTATTGTATCTGCCTCCACCACCACCCCCATTCCAGGCACACCACCCTCTGTGTAAAAAATTGCCCCGCCCTTCCCCTTTAAACTTTGCCCCTCTCAATTTAAAGCTATGCCCTTTAGTCTTTGATTTTTCCATCCTGGTGGGAAGGATAATAATGTTTAAATATATTATATTATTATGGTGTCGTTAGTGCAATTTTAAAACAACATTATTCAACATGGAAAGGATTGATTTTAAATTCCTGAACCTATCACTCTGTTGTTTTGATGTTTCAATTTCATGGCTGATTGTTAATCTCAACCCTCTTTCCTGCATGAAAACCCATTCCCTCAATTTCCTTAATATTGAAAAATCTAACGACCTTTCTCTTGGATATGCTCAACTGTAAAACATATGGGTAGAGAATTTCTCTCATGGGGAGAGAATGTCAAAGTTTGACCTCTTATTCTGACCCCTTATTCTGACACTGTGGTCCCTGGTTCTAGAATGCACAGATTTTGTGAGCACAAAATTTTTGCATCATGGTCGTCAAGGTCCGTAAGAATTTTGCACGTTTCATAGGTTCCAGGAGCAGAATTAGGCCATTCAGCCCATCAGGTCTACTCTGCCATTCAATCATGGCTGATCTGTCTTTCCCTTTCAACCCGATTCTCCTGCCTTCTCCCCATAACCCGTGCTAATCAAGAATCTCTCAATCTCCGGCTTTAAAATATCCATGGACTTGGCCTCCACAGCTGTTTGTGGTCATGAATTCCACAGATTCACCACCCTCTGACTAAAGAGTTTCTTTTTAATCGTCCTCATAAAATAAAGCACCCCCATCTTAGAAATCAATTAGGTGAATCTTAATTATTAACTTATTGTATTTATTCTATATTTATTTTTGTGTTATTGCATTAATGGGCATGTTAGCTGCAGCACCTAAGGATTTCATTGTTCTATTTATTAGTGGGTACATATGACAATCGAACCCTCTTGGTTCTTGACTCCCTTTATTGCATTTTATGTCATCCTTAGTTTTGGAGACCAGACCTGTGAAAAATAATACATGTGCAATCCTTGTTAATTGCATTAAGGCATCTCTACTCTTGTTCTCAAATCTACGTGTAATAGTGCTTACCTGAAATTCTCTGCCTCAGAAGGCAGTGGAGGCCAATTCTCTGACTGCATTCAAGAGAGAGCTAGATAGAGCTCTTAAGGATAGCGGAGTCAGGGGGTATGGGGAGAAGGCAGGAACGGGGTACTGATTGAGAATGATCAGCCATGATCACATTGAATGGCGGTGCTGGCTCGAAGGGCCGAATGGCCTCCTCCTGCACCTATTGTCTATTGTCTATTGTCTGTCTGTTGAGCCAACAGCATTCTTTTTAGTTTGATTCAGAGATACAGTGTGGAAGCAGGCCCTTCGGCCGACTGAGTCTGTGTCGATCAATGATCACCCATACTGGTTCCACTTTACACACTAGGGGCAATATACAACTTGCAGAGGCCAATTAACCTACAAAGCGGTCCATCTTTGCAGTGTGCGAGGAAACCGGAGCACCCGGAGAAAACCCATGCGGTTTTCACAGGGAGAAAGTACAAACTCCGTACAGACAGCACCCACAGTCAGGATTGAACCTGGGTCTCTGGCATTGTAGTTTAAAGATACAGCGTGGAAACAGGCCCTTCAGCCCAGCGAGTCCATGCTGACCACAATCACCCCGTACTCTAGTTCTATCTTACACACTCGAGGCAATTTACAGAAGCCAATTAACCTACAAAGCCGCACGTCTTTGGGACGTGGGAGGAAACCGGAGCACTATGTAAGGCAGCAACTCTACCACTGCACCCCCGTGCCGCCCCCTCTGTTTGGGATGAGATAAAGGTTGCCTGACTCCAGGATGTGTGTGTCTTGCAGCTGCACTGTAGCGGAGACAGGAAGTTTTGCACGCATTGCTAATGCTTTCTCATCGTTTTATTTCCGCTGGCTGTCAGCACACTCCCAGATCAAGAGAACGGCAACAAATAAAATTGGAAAAACATAGCAATTCATTAATCTTTTTTTTTAAACTGGCTGGTTTTTTTTATCGACTTCTGTGGAGCTTCCAGACTGGGAGTGTAATAAACACTGTGATAATAGCCTTGCAGGGGGAGTAGATTCATCTTGTTCTGCTTCAAACACCCACTGAATCCCAGCAGATAACTTTCCGCATCGTCCCTCATAGGCCTTTGATTATTACTCGAAAACCATTGCTTCAATTCGATATAACGATCCAAAGACCACTAAGTAACGCGCTGAGTTACTCCAGCATTTTGTGTCTATCTTCAGTGTAAACAAGCATCTGCTGTTTCTTCCTACACATTACTACTAAATGGAACCATGATCAAATTAAGTTTAGCTTTTAAGGCTTTAAACTGATATAAGTGAAATACGGCCTGATTAAACTGGAAAAATAAAATTATAATTAGTTTAGTTTAGTTTAGTTTAGTTTAGTTTAGGGATATAGCATAGAAACAGGCTATTCGGCCCACCGAGTCTGCTCCGACCAGCGATCACTAGTTCTATCCTACACACTAGGGACAATTTACAGAGGCCAATTAAACTACAAACCTGCGCCTCGTTGGAAAGTGGGAGGAAACTGGAGCACCCGGAGAAAACCCACGCGGTCCAAAGGGAGAATGTACAAACTCCATACAGGCAACACCTGTGATCAGGATTGAACGCGGGTCTCTGGCGCTGCAAGGCAGCAACTCTACCGCCGTGCCACCATGCCGCACAGAATTCAAAGTTCAATTGATAAATCCTGAATGAAAAATCATAGATCTGATGCCTTCTGTGGACACACAAGTGGTTAGTTTTTTTTTGTGCATGGTATCCAGTTATACTACACAAAATAAAAGTATTTTTAGTTATTTCAATAGAAACAATTATTTCCAAAATATGTCTGCCATCTTCAAAAATGAAACAGTGAGTTACTAGAAAGCTGCTGTAGTATTTGCAGTTAACCGAAGCTGCTGTGTGGTCTTGTTCGTTGAGTTAATGCTGAACTTTGTAATGATTAATTGATAGTTTCAATTCAGATTGAGGGCCAAAGTACTGATGTTGAATTTGTGTTGATTGCTGGGCGCTGGCTTTTGATTGAGTAGATGTGTAACATTAGCAAATTGTCTCTCTGGAAACATTGTGATTGATTATCCTGTTTCTGTAAGGCGAGCGCATGAGTTAATAGATGGCCTTAAAGAAACAAAAATACCGTGGTGAATTAAACATAGTACATTTTTCAGGTCCACCACTGATTTTCCGGCACCCTTGGTTCCAGAGCCTCTCTGGGTTATCCATGTTGCCGGACCAACAGAAGCCACGGCCTCCGAGGTGAGTCCAACTGTACCGGAACCATCCGCCTCGACCGCCGAGATACCCGGCCCACAAAGTCGGTCTCGGACGTCGGCTAAGGGAATGGATCCGCCGGCTCCGGCCAGTCCAGAGTTCCAGAGCCCCGGCCGCAGGGACAAATTCAACCCGCCGATCGGCCGCGGAAGTCCCGTTGAGTTCGAGATCGGCTGCCTCACCCGGCCTAGGCTGCACATTTTTGGGGGGACTTCCGGGAGGGGGGGGGGGGATTTCAAGTGCGCTCACGTGACTTTAACCCGATTAAAGGAGGTGCCGGTTCATCAGTTGCTGGAAAATCAGTGGACCTGTATTAATAAAATCCCTATCTACCCTCTTTAATTCTACAATTTGCAGCATCCACGTTGAGAATACTTGACGCCCAACAATAGTCAATTGAATTAATTAGTTGTACAGTGTTCTGTTTTCATCCTGTTAAGACATTGATAAAGGGAGCATCTCTTTATTAGTTGGTTAATTTTGCCGGAATCACGTGGCATCTGTTCCTACGTTTAGAAGATTGCTATTGAATATCAACAATCTTTGCCATCTGATTCTCTGCAGAAAGCAACTGACATTTACAGAGCTGGTCTCCCCAGGCACACACACACACACTGTGAATGTAACACAGAACGTAAGGCTGCTGGCTCTTTTACAAGACTGAGAGACTTGAAGGCATCCTGGCCAAACCCGAAGTGAAGACCCGGCTGTGTCTTCAAGGTTATCGCAGTCCCAACGTGGAGCGCAGAACCAATGTCACTGAGATGTCACTGCACGCGGGGAAGACATAAATCACATCCACTCAACACTGAACTAAACTGAAGGGATTGTCCTTTGGTGCTGAACTGTTTATGATTTCACGAATGGAACTCCATGGGCGGCACGGTGGCGCAGCGATAGAGCAGCTGCCTTGCGGCGCCGGGTGCGATCCTGACTAAGGTTGCTGTCTGTACTGAGATTGTACGTGACCTGCATGGGTTTTCTCCAAGATTTTCAGTTTCCTCCCACACTCCCAAGAAGTACAGGTTTGTAAGTTAATTAGCTTGGTATAAATGCAAATTGCCCCTGGTTTGTTTAGGATAGCGCTAGTGTGTGGGGATCGCTGGTCGCTGCAGACTCGGTGTGTCGAAAGGCCTCTTCTCTAAACTAAACTTCCCGAAACTGTTCTCTGTATCTCTAAACTAAACCGAAACTAAAAAACTCCAATTTTTCCAAATGCATAAACAATTTGGGCAGGGACATACAACCTAGAATATTAGGGTGTGGCACAGGAACAATCCCTTAGACCCACAATGTCTGTGCTGAAAGAAAGTGCAGAGAATTGTGGACGCAGCCCAGACCAACACACCTCCCTTCCATTGACTCCACCTGCACTTCACGTGGCCTTGGCAAGGTCACCAGCATAATCAAGGTCCAATCTCATCCCGTTCACTCCCTCTCCTCCCATCTCCCATCAGGCAAGAAGTGCAAAAACGCACACCTCCAGATTCAATGGTAGTTTCTTTCCAGCTGTTCATGCAACTGAACCATCCTATCACCAAGAGCTACTACCTACCTTATTGTAAGCGCATTGTATTGGTGCGTGTGACCTTGAAACCTTGAAACCTTGGACTATCTTTAATTGGACTTTACTGGACTTTATCTTGCACTAAACGTTATACCCTTTTTCACTTCTCTGTATGCTGTGGATGGCTCGAATGTAATCATGTACAGTTTTTCCCCTGACTGATTAGCATGCAAAAAAAGCTTTTCACTGTACCTCAGTACACATGGCAATAAACTAAACTAAACTGAACTAAACTAAACTAAACTAATCATGAGGGAGGGAATGATGGGGGGGGGGGGGGAGGGGGGGGAGGAGAGGGTGCTGCACCAAATCAGGAGAGGTTTGGGCCCAACTTGGGGTAGTTTCCTCTAGATGTTGCCTCTCTCATTTTAAAGCTATGCTCTCTCGTCTTTGACATTTCCGCCCTGGGAAGAAGATTCTGACTGTCGACATTAACAGTTAGAGAGTTGAGACTAACATCACAATTTGGCAACACTGGGCTTACTGAGAGAAAGAAAGCACAATTGATGCCTGGAAGCAGATAGGTGTTGAATGCAACTCAATGCGCATGGATGGGAAATATTATATTGTGTAGCAATGCCCAAGCATGGAAATATGCCGTAACAGTAACATTATCATTGGCATGGGTTAATGGAAACATAATGGCAAAAATATAAATCCACTAATCCTAAGAAACAGAATTAGTTGGAATTAGTGTGTCCGATTATCTCATGATTCTAAATCATTGGAAAGTATCACAGAATATTTAATATCTTTCTAAGCAACCTAACCAAGGTTCAGTTTAATATGGAGGCACAAGGAACTGTAAATGCTCGAATCTTGAGCAAGACACAAAGTGCTGGAGGAACTCAGCAGGTCAGGCAGGATCTGTAGAGGGAAAGGGCAGACCGTTTCGGGTCAGGACCCTTCTTCAGACTCAAGAAGGATTGCGGCACAAAATGTCTTCTGCCATTCCATCCGCAGGTGCTGTCTGACCTGCTGAGTTCCTCTAGCACTTTACATTAGACTCCACAGATACAGCATGGAAACAGGCTCTTCGGTCCACTGTGTCCGCGCCGACCAGCGATCACCCCGTACACTAACACCATCCCACGCACTAGGGACAATTTACAATTTACAGAAGCCAATTAACCTACAAACCTGCACGCCTTTGTAGTGTGGTAGGAAACCGGAGCACCCGGAGAAAACCCACATGGTCACAGGGAGAACGTACAAACTCCGTACAGACTTTATCCCGTAGTCAGGAACAAACCTGGGTTTCTGGTGCTGTGAGGCAGCAACTTTATTGATGCGCTCTGCGCTGCCCAAGCACTTTGTGTTTTGCTCAGAATTCCAGCACCTGCAGTTCCTTGTGTCTCCTGGTCTGTTTATCACTCGTGCTTCAGTCACAGATAACTGTAAGTGAATGAATTAAAACATTTATTTGTTTAGTCTCAGAGTTCAGTTATTACGAGTTTAGTCCTGAACAATGGTTATATTATTGATAAATGAAGTTTAATTTCTTAATTTCTAATTGGTATGTGCACCTGCACCTTTTGTCTACAAAAAATCTGATGTCAATACAATCTCACTGCAGTCTACACATTCACAAGTCGTAGTTATTCGATTCTGTACCTTAACTTTTATAGCTATGTCTTCTATCCCCTCATCACTGACAACATAGATTCATAGATTCCAGAACAAGGGGCCACAGTTTAAGAATAAGGGGTAGGCCATTTAGAACTGAGATGAGGAAAAACATTTTCAGTCAGAGAGTTGTGAATCTGTGGAATTCTCTGCCTCAGAAGACAGTGGAGGCCAATTCTCTGAATGCACTCAAGAGAGAGCTGGATAGAGCTCTTAAGGATAGCGGAGTCAGGGGGTATGGGGAGAAGGCAGGAACGGGGTACTGATTGAGAATGATCAGCCATGATCACATTGAATGGCGGTGCTGGCTCAAAGGGCCGAATGGCCTCCTCCTGCACCTATTGTCTATTGTCTATAGTCATAGAGTCATACAGCGTGAAAACAGGCCCTTCGGCCCAACTTGCCCATGCCGACCAACATGTTCCATCTACACTAGTCCCACGCCTGCATTTGGCCCATAATCCCTCTGAACCTATCCTATTCATGTACTTGTCCAGATACGATAGACCCTGCCTCAACTACCTCCACTGTTAGCTTGTTCCAAACACCCACCACCCTTTGTGTAAAAATGTTACCCCTCAGGTTCCAATGAAATCTTTGCTCTTCACCTTAAAATCTTTTCCCCCTCACCTTAAATTTAATTAAAATTCTCAAACATTGCAATACCTTCACATTCATGAGGAGCCATTATGAAGTAAAAACAGGAAATGTTGGAAATACCCAAAAGAACAGACAGCATCTGCGGAGTCCGAATCAGAAGTAAGATCAGTTTCAGTGACATTTCATTATTACTCATTAGAAGATTGCACTCAGATATTTTTACACGCAAGATTTTTTAAAGATTTATTTGAAATATATTCATTTGTGGGGGCATAGTGGCACAGATGCAGAGTTACTTCCTTACAGTGCCAGAGACCCTGGTTCGACCCTGACTACAGTGTCTGTACAGAGTTTGCATGTTCTCCCTGTGACCGCTTGGGTTTACGCCAGGTCCTCTGGTTTCCTCTCACAGGACAGAACTAGTGTACAGGTGTTCACTGGTCAGAAGGGGCTGTTCCTGCGCTGTATTTCTAATGTCTAAAGTCTAAAGTTAGTGTTGCATAGAGTTCAAGAGCCTAGTGATGTATAGAGTTCAAGAAGCTCTTCCTAAACCTGGAGGTCACAGTTTTCAGGCTCTTGTACCTTCTTCCCGATGGCAGGAGTGAAATGAGAGCGCGGCCAGGGTAGTGTGGGGTCTTTGATGATATTGGCTACCTTTTTGAGGCAATGCCTCCTATAGATCCATTCAGGAGGTCAGTACCCATGATAGACCGGGCAGGGTCCACCACTTTATGTAATCTTCATTCCTGGGTGTTTGACGTCATGCATTTTGCAGAAGTAACTCAACTCCTTTAACTTGAGTTACAGAATAGTTATCAACTCTACCGCTTGTATTCTCAATGTTAAACACTGCAATTGTGAACGCTTAAACTAATATGCAGGAAATTATTTTTAAATTGAGGGAACACAAAGGAGTGAAACTGAGTAGATCCAGATGCAGTAAAATATAGAAATATATATAGTACTTAGAATCTTTGCTCAAGACTTTTAATTCCAGTAATATTAGTTTAGGTTTAGGTTTAGGTTTATTATTTTAACGTGTACCGAGGTACAGTGAAAAGCTTTGACATTTAATGAAGGCTATAGTGTGGCACAGTGGCGGAGCAGTGGTAGAGTTGCTGCCTTACATCGGCAGAGACCAGGGTTCCATCCTGACTATGGGTGCTGTCTGTGCGGAGTTTGTTTGTTCTTCCTGAGACCGCGTGGGCTTTCTCCGGTTTCCTCCCACGCTCCAAAGACGTACAGGTTTGTAGGTTAATTGGCTTCAGTAAATTGTATATTGTCCCTGGTGTGTGTAGGATAGTGCTAGTGTACGGGGTAATCGCTGGTCATCGCGGAAAGAAGATGAGGAGGAGTTTCTTTAGCCAGAGGGTGGTGAATCTGTGGAATTCATTGCCACTGACAGCTGTGGAGGCCGTCATTGAGAATCTTTACAGCAGAGATTGACAGGTTCTTGATTAGTGAGGGCATCAAAGCTTATGGGGGAAAAGGCAGGAGAATGGGGTTGAGAGGGAAAGATAGATCGACCATGATCAAATGGCGGATCAAACTCGATGGGCCGAATGTCCTAAGGGGGATGGAGTGGGGGGGAGGAGAAGAGGGGAGGAGGAGGGGGAGGGGAGGGGGAGGGGGGAGGGAGGGAGGGGAGGGGACAGGGGAGGGGAGAAGGAGGGGGGGAGGGAGGGAAGGGGAGGGAACGGGAGGGGAGAGGGGGTTTGTGGGAGGGGGGTTGGGGGGAGAGGGGGAGGGGCGTGGGGGAGGGGGAGGAGGGGTAGGGGGGATAGGGGGAGGGGGATACGGGAGGAGGGAAGAGGGGGAGGAGAGGGTGCTCTACCAATGCAGGAGAGGTTTGGGCCAAACGGGTCCACTTGGTCTAGTTATTTCTAAATAGCAAGCAATACTCTGTGATTTATTCTGATATCCTTTAAACGTAATAATGTTCATTGAGTGTTTTATTCTTCTGAAAAGAAAGGGTACTCAGATTCCTGCAAATCCCCAGTGATTTAACTGAAATTTCTGATAGTTTTCCTCTTGTCTGAGCTCATTTGTTATTAGAGTACTTTCCAACTTTCCACATTCTGCTCACTACTAATATGTTGTTTCTTCCTCACATTCTGAGGTATTTCATTTCAAGTACTGATTAGTCTGGTTTAGAGATACAGCGTGGAAACAGGCCCTTTGGCCCACTGAGTCCACGCTGGCCATCAATCACCCATTCACACGAGTTCTTTGTTAACCCATTTTCTCATCCACTCCCCACATGCCAGGGGCAATTTACAGAGGCCGATCAACCTACCAACTCGCACGTCTTTGGAATGGGGGAGGAAACCGGAACACGTGGAGGAAACCCACACGGTCACAGGGACACTACGCAAGGCTTCCCTTCCCCTTCATTAGTATTTGACCAGCACAATATCGTATGTTATTACTGCTGGATCAAGCCGGGTGACAGGGGACTGCTGTGGAGCACGTGTGATCACTTGGGTTGGAAGCGTTGTGAACAGTTTCTAACATTAAGTTTAGGTTTGTTATTGTCACAGGTACAGTGAAAAGCTTTGTTTTGCACGCTATCCAAACACATCAGTTATACCATATGTAGATGCAATCAAGTCAAACTCAAGTACCCATAGGTAGAGCAAAGGGGAAGATACAGAGTGCAGAATATAATTCTCAGCATTGTAGCGTTTTTTAGGCCAGCGCAGTGGTACAGTTGCTGCCTTACAGAGACCCGGATTCCATCCTGACCACGGATGCTGTATGTATGGAGTTTGTACGTTCTCCCCGTGATCGCATGGGTTTTCTCTGGGTGCTCAAAGCTGGGTGGCAGTGTAAACTGTGAAGAGGATGTTAGGAGTTTGCAGGGTGACCTGGACAGGTTGAGTGAGTGAGCAGATGCATGGCAGATGCAGTATAATATAGATAAATGTGAGGTTATCCACTTTGGCGGCAGAAACAAGGTGGCAGATTATTATCTCAATGGAGTTAGGTTAGGTAAGGGGGAGGTGCAGCGAGACCTGGGTGTCCTTGTACACCAGTCACTGAAAGTTGGCGTGCAGGTACAGCAGGCAGTGAAGAAAGCTAATGGCATGTTGGCCTTCATAACAAGAGGATTTCAGTATAGGAGTAAAGAGGTTCTTCTGCAGTTGTATAGGGCCCTGGTAAGACCACATCTAGAGTATTGTGTACAGTTTTGGTCTCCTAATTTGAGGAAGGACATCCTTGTAATTGAGGCAGTGCAGCGTAGGTTCACGAGATTGATCCCTGGGATGGCGGGACTGTCATATGAGGAAAGATTGAAAAGACTAGGCTTGTATTCACTGGAGTTTAGAAGGATGAGAGGGGATCTTATAGAAACATAAAATTATGAAAGGACTGGACAAGCTAGATGCAGGAAAAATGTTCCCAATGTTGGGCGAGTCCAGAACCAGGAGCCACAGTCTTAGAATAAAGGGGAGGCCATTTAAAACTGAGGTGAGAAGGAACATTTTCACCCAGAGAGTTGTGAATTTCTGGAATTCTCTGCCACAGAGGGCAGCGGAAGCCAAATCACTGGATGGATTTAAGAAAGAGTTAGATAGCTCTAGGGGCTAGTGGAATCAAGGGATATGGGGAGAAGGCAGGCACGGGGAATTTGATTGGGGACGATCAGCCATGATCACAATGAATGGCGGTGCTGGCTCGAAGGGCCGAATGGCCTCCTCCTGCACCTATGTTTCTATGTTTCTATGTTTGCTCTGGTTTCCTCCCACGCTCCAAAGACATGCAGGCTTGTAGGTTAATTGGCTTCGGTATAAATTATAAATGGTCCCTAGTGTGTAGGATTGTGCTGGTGTACATGGATCGCCGGTTGGTGTGGACTTGGTGGGCCGAATGACCTGCTTCCACGCTGTGTATCTCTAAACTAAACTAAACAAAAGGATCAGCTCCATAGACAAAGTCCAATGTGGTAGAGGTGAATCGGACAGTACCCTAGCTTATGGAAGGATGGTTCAGAAGCCTGATAGCCTAACATTGTCTATCCATTCCTTCCACAATTGTCTGACTCGCTAAGTTAGTCCAGCACTTTGCCTAGTAATCTCACCTACCTAAGTAAGTTCACCAGACAACAGTAATGTAAAAAATAACCTTAAAATACTTTCAGTGGAAGTATTGAAGAGAAGGTTACTTTCTGGGTTGGAAGGAAGGAAGGCAAGAACACCCACGTACATTATAACTGGGGATAGACATTAAATACTGGAGTAACTCAACGGGTCAGGCAGCATCTCTGGAGAAAAAGGAATACCCTTTTTGGGTCAAGACTCTTCTTCAGACTCTTCTGAAGAAGGGTTCCAACCCGAAACGGCACCTATTCCTTCTCTTCAGAGACCCGCCGAATTACTCCAGCATTTAAAGTCTATCTTCGGGATGAACCAGCATCTGCATTTCCTTCCTGCATATGTTGTAACTAGACTGGTTTGTTAATAACGACATGGGAGTTTGATCCCGGAAATTGGAACGTTCCACAATTCCAGTTGAGTGGGAAGTCAGTGTTATCTGAAATCAAAATGTTTCGAATTTCAGTGTGCTTTCTGGGCTTTTTTTTGTCTTCGTTTGTACTTCCTGTTTCTTCCAAGAATTGTTTTACATTCTTTGTTTTTTGTTGCACATATTCCAGTTCAGCTAATGTAAAGTTTCCGGTATTAAGTGAATAAAAACTAGACCAGACCAGGGCTCACAGTCTCCAAGTAAGGAATTAGTCATTCAACAGGTCAAGTCAGAGAAAAAGGTCAAATGTGGTTCATTGTCATATGTACCAACAACGGAATAATAAAATTCTTACGGGTAGGTCTGCAAACACAGTATTCACGGCTGATATATAATAAACATAAATAAAAATCAATAAATTAATAACCCAAATACTATTGCAAAAAACCCCTGAAGTCCTTCGTGCCACCAAGGCAGTACATAGTTGATAGGTTAGTTTGTGTTTTGTCATATCTAGCAGCATCTCTGGAGAACATGGAAAAGTGACGTTTCAGGTCGTGACCCTTCTCTGGTATGAAGAGGGTCCTGACCTGAAACGATAATGATATGATACGATACGATGTGATAGAACTTTATTTATCCCAGGAGGGAAATTGATCTGCCAATAGTCATAAAAACACAAAATACATGAAACATTAAATTCAAGTGACAAGTGGAAAGGATTGGTGATGTGCAAAGATTGGGGAGGGGGGTGAAGGGGAGGTGGGGGGGGGAGAGGAGTCAGTCTCAGTCTCAGTCTACCCCATGACAGAATTGGGAGTTTGATAGTTGTACAGTTTGATAGCCACAGGAAAGAAAGATCTCCAAAACATCGACTATCCATGTCCTCCAGAGATGCTGCCAGACCCATTGAGTTACTCCAGCACTCTGTGTCTCTTTTTGTAGACCAGCACCTGCAGTTCCTTGTGCCTTTTAGAACAGAACGGGAAAAGAAGGAAGATATGAAAATCAAATAAAAATAGACTGAAGGATCTGGCAATCTGAAATACAAGCAACAGATGCAGGAAATATTCAGTAGGTCAGACAGCATCAGAGTAAAGGCAAACAGAGTTAATGATGCAGAATGTGAGAAAGTTGATGAAATATTGTTGGCAAACAAACTGTGACCATATTCCCTAAACATTTACACTTTGCATTTGAATTAAAGTAAATGGAAAGTTAACACCTCGGAGTTGCAGTCTGCCAACTTTGTTCTTTTATAAAGAGAATAAAAATAAAACAGATTGGCTGCTATGAAAGACAGCTTTCTTCTCCTGCATACTTTTATTGTATCCCCTTTTGTTACTTAATTAAGAAAGAAAATATTCCAGCAGTTTATCTAAGCGCCTGGGTTCGATTGATTTAATTGCAGTGAATATGATCTGAGATGGTAATAATTGGTGAATAATCTTTTTATCCTCTCTGCCTTTAATCGTAGATTGTTCTAAAACACTTCTGCTTTATTAAAATTCAAGAGTAGATTTAGTTACGTGTTTATCTTTTGTGCATTGTTTGTACCACAGAAGAAAAAAAATGTCCATAAAAAAATAGACTATTTATTGTAGTTCTCTAATGGTTTGGTAACACATCTGAAATAGCAACTGGGACATTTTGAAATGGTGATTGTCGAGCAGCAACAATTGTGTATGTCGAGCGCGAAACAACACAGGGAATGGAGGGGTACGGATGGCACATCGATAGACTTGCTGCCTTACAATAGACAATAGACAATAGGTGCAGGAGTAGGCCATTCGGCCCTTCGAGCCAGCACCACCATTCAATGTGATCATGGCTGATCAGTCTCAATCAGTACCCCGTTCCTGCCTTCTCCCCATACCCCCTGACTCCGCTATCCTTAAGAGCTCTATCTAGCTCTCTCTTGAATGCATTCAGAGAACTGGCCTCCACTGCCTTCTAAGGCAGAGAATTCCACAGATTTACAACTCTCTGACTGAAAAAGTTTTTCCTCATCTCCGTTCTAAATGGCCTACCCCTTATTCTTAAACTGTGGTCCCTGGTTCTGGAATCCCCCAACATTGGGAACATGTTTCCTGCCTCTAACGTGTCCAACCCCTTAATAATCTTATATGTTTCGATAAGATCCCCTCTCATCCTTCTAGTGTCAGAGACCCGGGTTCGATCCTGACTATGGGTGCTGTATGTACAGAGTTTGTACGTTCTCCCCATCTCTACACAGGTTTTCTCTGGGATCTCCGATTTCCTCCCTCACTCCAAAGACGTACAGATTAATTGGCTTCGGTAAAAAAATTGTAATGTGCCCTTTGAGTGTTGGATAGTGCTAGTGTACGGGGATCGCTGGTCGGCATGGTCTCGGTGGGCCGAAGGGCCTGTTTCCATGCTGTACCTCTAAACTAAACTAAACTCAAGACGGTTTAGTTTAGTTTAGTATCCTTTATTATTGTCACGTGTACTGAGGTTCAGTGAAAAGCTTTTTGTTGCCTGCTATCCAGTCAGCGAAAAGATTATACATGATTACAATCAAGCTATCCACAATATGCAGATACAGGATAAAGGGAATAACATTTAGGGCGAGATGAGGTCCAAGAAAGCCCAATTAAAAACAGTTTGAAAGTCTCCAGTGAGGTAGCTGGGAGGTCATTACTGCTCTCTAGCTTGTGAGAGGATGGTTCAGTTGCTTGATAACAGCTGAATCTGGACGTATGCATTGTCAAACTTCTATACCTCTTGCCTGATGGGAGAGGGGAGAAGAGTGCATGACCAGGGTGAGACTGGTCCTTGAACAAGCTGGTGGCCTTGCAGAGGCAGCGTGAAGTGATATGGTGTGCTACTTTATTTGTCACATGTACCGTGGTACAGTGAAATTCCTTTTCCTCCAGCTCAGTACGAGTATCACTGTACATAATCACTTACATACGTCTTAGATAAGCATCTCAGATACAGTCCAATTGTATAGCAGTAGTACACTGAGACAGTATACACAGTCACCAGTTTGGCGCCATTTTCAAGTCCCAGTTGTTGTAAGTGCAGGGTTCTTGGCCTGACCAAGAAGGCCCGTTGTCCTGGCAGCATTGCAGGATCAGCTTGGGTAAGTGTAGCCATGGTGTCCACAGCCGCTGCTCCACCGCTGTAGGCCATGTGCAGTCCACGCGCTCAGCCTCTTGGAGCGGCGCCCGGTCCAGCCAAGCCCCAGGCTCTTGCAGGGCCTCCAGTGGCCTACTCCACTGCAGGGGAGGCTGGTTTGGACAAATGTTAATTTAATAAAGGCCAGAGGTGAAAAGACAAAATGTGTGAGATAAGAATAGCAGAGGTGTGAATTGTAAAAGCCAGGGCGGCATGGTGGCACAGCGGTAGAGTTGCTGCCTTACAGCACGCACAGCGCCAGAGACTCAGGTTCGATCCCAACTATGGGTACTTGTCTGTACGGAGTTTGTACGATCTCCCCATGACCACGTGGGTTTTCTCAAAGATCTTCGGCTTCCTCCCACACTCCAAAGATGTCCAGGTTTGTAGATTAATTGGCTTGGTATAAGTGTAAATTGTCCCTAGTGTGTGTCGGATAGTGTTAATGTGCGGGGATCGGATCGCTGGTCGGTGTGGACAAGGTGGGCCGAAGGGCCTGTTTCCGCGCTGTATCTCTAAACTAAACTAAAGGAAGGAATTGGATATTACTGGTATTTTGCAAATTGTTTAAGAGGAATCTTGTAATTTTAATGTGCTGTTGAATGGATGCAGAGGTGACCTCTCTGTTTAACCTTGATTTGAAAGGCAGACGCCTCAGTTATATTGCTACACCTCCTCCGTGCTATGTTGCACTGTCAACTACATTGCACAAGGGAGTGGCAAATTAATTCACAATCAAATAAAAATGCATTCAATTGTTACTCAGTCTGCAGTGACACTGGAGAGGTGGGTAGGGTACAATCAATTTCTGAATGAATTAGAGCACAATGGTCATTTATGTTCCACTGTTCAAGTTCTAATGGCAAAGTTCAATACTTTGTTAAAGTTAATTTTAGATTTTATTAAATAAAAGGGCGGGACGTTGGCACAGTAGTAGAGTTGTTGCCTTACAGCGCCAGAGACCCAGGTTCGATCCTGACTAGAGGTGCTGTATGTGTGGAGTTTGCACGTTCTCCCTGTGACTGTGTGGGTTTTCACCGGGTACTCCATTTTTTCCCCACATCCCAAAGACATGCGGGTTTATAGGTTAATTGGCTTCTGTAAATTATCTCTAGTGTGTAGGATAGAACTAATTTACAGGTGATCACAGGTCGGCACGTACTTGGTGGGCCGAAGGGCCTGTTTCCGTATTGTATCTCTAAAACTAAACTAAACTAAACTAAAATCCAACGGTGACAGTTTTTCTGTTGAAGGATTTCCGAGAAGAATGTGCTGCAATTATCTGAAGCTTCCCCCACCCCCCCCCCCCCCCCCCCCCCCCCCAACCTTTTATTGAATTAGAGGACAGATTGAGATTAATCCCTGGGATGGAGGGACTGTCATATGAGGAAAGATTGGAAAGACCAGGCTTGTATTCACTGGAGTTTAGAAGGATGAGAGGAGATCTTATAGAGACATATAAAATCATAAAAGGACTAGACACGCTAGATGCAGGAATAATGTTCCCAATGTTGGGGGAGTCCAGAACCAGGGGAGACAGTCTAAGAATAAAGGGGAGGTCATTTAAAACTGAGGTGAGAAGAAACTTTTTCACCCAGAGAGTTATGAATTTGTGGAATTCTCTGCCACAGAAGGCAGTGGAGGCCAATTCACTGGATTAATTTAAAAGAGAGCTCGATACTCTAAGGGCTAGTGGAATCAAGGGATATGAGGAGAAGGCAGGCACAGGTTACTTATTGTAGATGATCAACCATGATCACAATGAATGGCGGTGCTGGCTCGAAGGGCCAAATGGCCTCCTCCTGCAACTATTTTCTATGTTTCTATGTCAACAGATGTGCCTTACCATGTAGCCAGTATGTACTTGACAGGCCAAATGGCCTCTTTCCATGATGGGACACTCCCGATTCTGTAATACTGTGGGAGCTAATTATTGAAAGAAGCAGCCACTGACAGTTCATCAGTGGGATGCAGTTCAAATCCTGCTGAATAATGGGATTAAGTTCCCCCTCGGTTGTATAAAGGCTCTCTGTGAGAAGATTTTAATCCTGTTCCTGCTTCACATTGTTCTTTACAGTCCCTAATTCGAGCCTAATTAATAACGTTGCTTACAAGAGGCCGAGTAACGACTGCGATAGGAAGTGGAAGAATAAAAGCAATTAGGCACAAGGAATTGCAGATGCTAGTTTAATTTAGTTTAGTTTAGTTTAGTTTAGTTTAGTTTAGTTTAGTTTAGTTTAGTTTAGTTTAGTTTAGTTTAGTTTAGAGATACAGTATGGGGAACAGTACAATCAATTCCACAGATTCACCACCCTCTGGCTAAAGAAATTCCACCTCATCTCCTTTTATTCTGAGACTATGCCCTCTGGTCCTAGACTCTCCCACTACTGAAAACATTATCTCCACATCCACTCTATCCTGAGCTTTCATTATCCTTTTCAATGAGATCCCACCCCCGTCCTTCTAAAGTCCAGCGAGTATAGGCCCAGAGCCGTCAAACGCTCAGAATATACCCCTACATCCATCGTTCAGGCATTCAGTGAAAATACCAGAAATAACAATGAACAGCCATACATACAAACATACAGCCAAAGATCTCAGCCGAGTAGCATTACAGATAAACGTGCCACGTTAGTTCACCCGAGATACCAGGTTACTGCATTGCGAGGTCGGACTGCCAATGATGGGTGCCAGAGGTCGGTCGAGGATGTGCCACCGAGAGACCAAAGAGGCACCCCTATGCCAGGCAGTCGAGAACAAAGAGTTTAGTTTAGTTTAGAGATACAGCGTGGAAACAGGCCCTTCGGCCCATCGAATCCGCACCGACCAGCCATTCCCGCACATTAATCTATCGTACACAAACTAGGGACAATTTACACTTATACTAAGCCATTTTACCTACATACCTGTATGTCTTTGGAGTGTGGGAGGAAACCATAGATCTCGGAGAAAATCAATGCGGTCACGGGGAGAACATACAAACTCTGTACAGACAGCACCCGTATGTCAAGAGTGACCCGACATAGGGGGTCGCCGAGAATGAAGAGGGACCATTGGGATTACTTTGAATAGTACATTATCACATATGATTCACCTGTGAGTTAGATTTAGCTCTTAGGGCTTAGGGAATCAAGGGAAAAAGCAGGAACAGGGTACTGATTTTAATATGATCAGCCATGATCATCTTGAATGGTGGTGCTGGCTCGAAGCACCGAATGGCCTACACCTATCCCTGTTTTTTAATATTTCTATGTTTTTATGTGATGATAAAGTTTCATTCATTCATTCATCCTTGGAAACGTTTGATAGAACTCGTTGATAATTATGTCAGCATTGGCAGAAAAGAGCTTGCTGTGCCAAATTAGAGGCAAATGGAAGTCAAACATGGGCCACACAAGGAATGCTGATTGGGATATGATCAAACCTTGAGGCAAATACAGTTAATCTCACTGTCTGTGGTGGGTGGTATATGAAAATACAAGGAAGCATAGACGTGCATCATAATAAGTTATAAACCTCAATGCATATCTTTGATATGAAAAATAAATGAGTGCTTCTCATTAAAACATTCCTTCCATGGCCCATCACGTTTGATATGGTCTTTACTTGAATTCAAAATTCTTTGTATATGAATCAAGTCCAAATCAATGGGAAACTTCAGGTCGAGTAACTCTCAAATTCTTAATGTTTCGAAAGACATGTTGCTAATTTATTCTAAAGTGATGACCTTTATTTTAGTTTAGAGTTTAGAGATATAGTGTGGAAACAGGCCCTCAGCGCACCGAGTCTGCACCGACCAGCGACCCCCGCACACTCTCACTATCCTACGCACACTAGGGACAATTAGGGACAACGGTAGCGCAGCGGTAGAGTTGCTGCTTTACAGCGAATGCAGCGCCGGAGACTCAGGTTCGATCCTGACTACGGGTGCTGCACTGTAAGGAGTTTGTACGTTCTCCCCGTGACCTGCGTGGGTTTTCTCCGAGATCTTCGGTTTCCTCCCACACTCCAAAGACGTACAGGTATGTAGGTTAATTGGCTGGGTAAATGTAAAAATTGTCCCTAGTGGGTGTAGGATAGTGTTAATGTGCGGGGATTGCTGGGCGGCACGGACTTGGTGGGCCGAAAAGGCCTGTTTCCGGCTGTATATATATGATATGATATGATGATATGAATTTACAATTTTTACCAAGACAATTGCCCTGCAAACCTGTACATCTTTGGAGCACTCAGAGAAGATTCACGCGGTCACAGAGAGAATATACAAACTCGGTACAGACAGCACCCTTAGTCATGATTGAACGCTGGTCTCTAGCACTACAAGGCAGCAACTCTACCACTGCACCACCATGCCGCCATTATTTTTGTTCAATCCACAATTTATGCTGAATTGTTTTGAAGTTTGACAAGGCATGGAAATTAATGAGAGCTAAGCCAAATTCTCTGAATATTTCACCAAACGATTATGACAGATATTCTGTCTGATTGTGAGCTCACTGTTGTTTAAAAAAACATCAATAAAATATTGATTGCATGGCCCCCGAGGATGTTCAACTTCTGAAAAACATTTTTTAAACTTTTTTTTGCTCCAAAGAAAAGTGATTTTTTGAGGTTGACATCTCACAGTTCGACCTCGGTCACTTCGACCTCTTATGAATTCTTGAGGTTGAATCTTGCCGAAATATGATTACATTTCCAGTGGGTCTTCTCTGCGTAGAAAACAAAGCATTTATCTCTGCTTTTAAAATGCATTTGAATCTCATAGAACATCAAAGGTACAACGGGGCAGAACAGGGACAGGGCCTTCGGCCCACAATGTCTGTGCTGAACATGATAATAATAATAATAATGCATTACATTTATATAGCGCTTTTCATATACTCAAAGACGCTTTACAGGGATTTAGAGAACATAGGGAAGTGAATAAATAGATAAATAAGTAAACGAACAGAGAAAGGAGACAGAAGGCGAGGTGACGGTCAGTGGTTGAAGGCAGTACTGAACAGGTGAGACTTCAGTGATGTTTTGAATGTGGTGAGTGTGGAGGAGTCTCTGACGGTTTGGGGTAGTGAGTTCCATAGGGTGGGAGCAGCAATGGAGAAAGCCCCGTCCCCCCAGGATCTGAGTTTGGTCCGGATGAGGGGGGATAGGAGATTGGCAGCAGCAGAGCGGAGGGTGCAGGTGGGAGTGTGCCTGTGGAGGAGGTCGGTCAGGTAGGATGGGGCCAGGTTATGGAGGGCTTTGTAGGTCATGAGGAGGATTTTGTACTGGATTCTCTGGGGGATGGGGAGCCAGTGGAGTTTGTAAAGGACGGGGGTGATATGGTCACGGATCGGGGTGTGGGTGAGTAGACGGGCAGCGGAGTTTTGAATGTATTGAAGTTTACTGATGATTTTTGAGGGTGCGCCATAGAGGAGGCTGTTGCAGTAGTCCAGACGGGAGGTGATGAAGGCGTGGATGAGGGTTTCTGCAGCTGTGGAGGAGAGGGATGGACGGAGACAGGCAATGTTTTTGAGGTGGAAGAAGGCTGTCTTTGTGATGTGTTTGATGTGTTTCAAGTTAATCTCCTCTGCCTGCGTTTGATCCATATCACTCCATTCCCTGCATATCCACATGCATACCCTATCACCTCTTAAACACCACTATCATTTCTGCTCCACTATTTTACTCCTGCCATCGGGATGAAGGTAAAGTCTGAAAAAGATGTCCTCCAGATTTAAAAAAATCTGAACACAATACGCTAAATTTGGCCTCTCCGATGTCTTACACAACATCACCTCCCAACTTCTCCACTCAATACTCTGACTGATGAAGGCCAATATTTCAAAAGCCTTTTTGACCACCCTGTCTACCTGTCACACTACTCATGATGAAGTCCAAGAAGTAAACTGAGTTTAACTTGGGCTGTTGCCCTGGAAGAGGAGACAGATCTCAATGGTTGCTTATCTTTCCTGTAAATTGTTGGAATTTTGCAAAGGCAACGTTGATGGTATCTTTCCAATATCTTGAGGTACCTGTTGCATGCTTTTCCGAGACAGCGTGAAGTGTAGATGGAATCAATGGTGGGGAGTCTGTTCTGTGTGATGGACTGAGATACATCTACACCTCTCTGCAATTTCTTGTCTTCACCAACTCATCATGGCCATAGAGTCATAGACTTATACAGCGTGGACACAAGCCCATCAGGCATCTTCACATTCCACCTGCCCATGTATGGCTCATATCTTTTTAAACCTCTCCTATCCATGTACCCGTCTAAATGTTTCAGAGTAAAGGACGTACCTATAGAGGGAGATAAGGAGGAATTTCTTTAATCAGAGGGTGGTGAATCTGTGGAATCCATTGCCATAGTTGGCTGTGGAGGCCATTATTGGGTATTTTAAAAATTGAGTTAAATTGGTTCTTGATTAGTAAGGGTGTCAAAGGTTTTGGGGAGGATGAGGTTGAGAGGGAAGAATAGATCAGTCATGATTGAATAGCAGAGTAGACTCGATGGGCAAAATGGCCTAATTCTGTTCCTATGGCCTATGAACTTATGAACTTTCTTAAATGTTGTGATAGTACCTGGTTCAACTACCTCCTCTAGCAGCTCGTTCCATATACTTATCACCCTTTGTGTAAAAATGTTGCTCCTCATGTTCCTGTTAAATCTTTCCCCTCCTTTCAACTTAAAAACCTATGTCCTTTGTTTCTCGACTCCCAGATTCCCAGAGTGGTGAATCTGTGGAATTCATTGCCACAGAAGGCTTGGGAGGCCAAGTCAATGGATATTTTTAAGGTAGAGATTGACAGAATCCTGATTAGTAAGGGTTGCAGGGGATATGGAGAGAAGGCAGGAGAATGGGGTTGAGAGGGAAAAGATAGATCAGCAATGATTGAATGGTGTAGACATGATGGCCGAATGGCCTAAATCTGCTCCTATGATTTATGAACATGAACTTTCTTAAACATTGTGATAGTAGCTGCCTCAACTGCCTCCTCCGGCAGCTGCTTCCATATTCCTGCCACCCTTTTGTGTAAAAAGGTTGCTCCTCACATTCCTATTAAATCTTTCCCCCCTCCTCACCTTAAACATATGTCCACTGGTTCTCGATTCCCCTACTCCAGAGTCCCAGATATATGTTAGAAAATTGCGTGGGTAGTGTGGTATCATGGAACATGAAAGCACAGGTTTTCAGTCTCTTATCTGAGAATTTGAGCTGTTACATTGCCAATAAGCAGACAATTCTGGACTTTATTATGTGTTTCAGATGCATGAACAAATGACCTCCCATCAAAGCAACAATAGCTTGCATTCCATAATGTAGTACAAAGTCCCAAGGCACTCAATTAAAGTCTTACAACCAAACAGAAGGCCAGTCACAATTTCTAGTAGTTTCATATTCTAGCTTTCATTTAGTCTACCAAATTAAGTGTATATATTAAAGGGAAAAAGGAATAGACAATAGACAATAGACAATAGACAATAGGTGCAGGAGTAGGCCATTCGGCCCTTCGAGCCAGCACCACCATTCAATGTGATCATGGCTGATCATTCTCAATCAGTACCCCGTTCCTGCCTTCTCCCCATACCCCCTGATTCCGCTATCCTTAAGAGCTCTATCTAGCTCTCTCTTGAATGCATTCAGAGACTTGGCCTCCACTGCCTTCTGAGGCAGTGAATTCCACAGATTTACAACTCTCTGACTGAAAAAGATTTTCCTCATCTCCGTTCTAAATGGCCTACCCCTTATTCTTAAACTGTGGCCCCTGGTTGTGGACTCCCCCAACATTGGGAACATGTTTCCTGCCTCTAACGTGTCCAACCCCTTAATAATCTTATATGTTTCGATAAGATCCCCTCTCATTCTTCTAAATTTCAGTGTATACAAGCCTAGTCGCTCCAGTCTTTCAACATACGACAGTCCCGCCATTCCGGGAATTAACCTAGTAAACCTACGCTGCACGCCCTCAATAGCAAGAATATCCTTCCTCAAATTTGGAGACCAAAACTGCACACAGTACTGCAGGTGCGGTCTTCAGACCTGAAAAAGGGTTCTGATCTGAAACATCACCTATTCCTTTTCTCCAGAGATGCCTGATCAACTGAGTTACTCCAGCATTTTGCGTCCATCCTCAGTACAAACCATCATCTGCTGTTCCTTCCTACACTGAATATTGTTAAATCTGTCCCTATGAATCCTTCCAAAGAGCTGTTCCGCTCTGCAGAATTATGCATCAAAATTATGCATCTGGGTGGCACGGTGGCGCAATGGTAGAGTTGCTGCCTTACAGCGCCTGAGACCCGGATTTGATCCTGACTACAGGTGCTGTCAGTTTGGAGTATGTGCATTCTCCCTGTAACCGCGTGGGTTTTCTCCAGGTGCTTCGGTTTCCTCCCACACTCCAAAGACGTGCAAGTTTGTAGGTGATTGGCTTTGGTGAAATTGTAAACAGGTGTGTAGGACAGTGCTGGTGTATTGGGTGATCGCTGGTCAGTGTGGATTCAGTGGGCCAAAGGGCCTGTTTCTGCGCTGTATCTCAACTAAACTAAACTCAAACTAAACTAATTAACTGTAGGAATTGCAGATGCTGGTTTAAATCGAAGACAGACACAAAACGCTGGAGTAACCCGGCGGGACAGGCAGCATCTCTGGAGAAAAGGGATAGGTGACGTTTCGGGTCGAGACCCTTCTTCGGACGCCTTCTTCAAGCTCATTATCTACCTTGGGTTTTCCGAAGATTGAAATGCCAGTGCTTTTACCGGCTGGTTTTAAGAGTTATTATTTGGTTTCCCTTTGTAACTTTGAGCAGTCACTTCCTCGACACTCTTCCTGTTGTGGGGCTGGGAAGTCTAGCTGAAAGCCAACTTTGCAGATGACTTCACTGTGTTTATTGATTGCCTGCCAGCGAGCATGCAGGAACACTATCGCCCCTGTAGAAGTCTCCCCCCTCCCTTCCATTTCCACATGACCTAACGAAAGCTGTTATCCCCATGGGGGAAGCCCAAACGTAAATGTTAGCTGGAACTCCGACCGCACAACAAACAACAATGGTCTTGACCAACGAGTACAATAGCGTCTCTCAGCTATTTCCTATTTTGTAATTCTGCGTTGCATTTGTAGCCAACAAACAAAGCAGTTATTGTACCGTATAACGTCGAAAACACTTGAATTATAATCTGTGCTGACAGTGTTACAACTTCAAATTTGTAGAGCAACAATGAAAACAAGTATGAAACATATACAGTATGTAATAGTTGTTAGATTTTATAGACATACAGCATGGAAACAGACCATTCGGCCCACTGGGTCCACACCGGCCATCAATCACCTGTTCACACCAGTTCTCTGTTATCCCGCTTTCTCATCGACTCCTTACACACCAACGGAAGGTTACGGATGCCAACTAACCTACAAACCCACACTTCCCTGTTTAGCTTAGTTTATTATTGTCACGTGTGCCGAGTAACAGCAAAAAGCTTTGTGTCACATACTACCCCCGTCAGCGAAAAGATTATACATGATTACAATCAAGCCCAGTGTACAAAAAACGTGTGGAGTGATTGGAATGAATGATTGCAGATCCACTTCTGGGGCCAGCACGCAGAGAGTCGACTGGCTTTGAGGCCAAATGGGAGCACACGGAGGAAACCCACGTGGTCACAGGGGAGGACGTGCAAACTCCACACAGACAGCACCTGAGGTCAGATCAAACCTGGGTCTCGGGCGCTATGAGGCAGTAGCTCTACTCACTGCACCATTGTGCATCTGTACATTTAAGGCCTTTCTGATTTTACCAAGCAAAGTAGTTGTGCACTAATCCATGAGAGAAGCCATGTTCAGTACTTCTTGTGTTCCCATTTGAGGGAACTTTTGTACAAAGGGAATTTGAGAATATCAGAATGGAGTTAGTTATGGAATTAGTTATCAACAATGAATCTTTGTTGCTTCGGATTTCTTGTGGACCACACTAAATGGTGGAAAATGGTCACACCAAACGCTACAATTACATTCCAGTCAGTAACAGTGGTTGTGAAAAAAACAACTTTCAATTATGTATTGCCTCCATTAGATGTATTTAATCCAAGAAGGTCAGGCAGCATCTCAGGAGAGAAGGAATGGGCGACGTTTCGGGTCGTGACCCGAAACGTCTGAAGAAGGGTCTCGACCCGAAACGTTGCCCATTCCTTCTCTCCTGAGATGCTGCCTGACCTGCTGAGTTACTCCAGCATTTTGTGAATAAATATCTTCGATTTGTACCAGCATCTACAGTTATTTTCTTACACTCTTTAATCCAAGAAGTAATTGCTGTGATTGTGTCCGAAGACACTGAGAGGTTTAGATTTAGGTTAAGGTTTATCTTTGGCACTGTGAGGCAGCTGTTCTACCCGCTGCGCTCCGCCATGCCGCTGGTTGTGGGTTATTCAGTTGTCCAAGTCAAAATACGGGAAAGCATGACTAAATTATTGGAGGCAAAAGAGTGGAAATCGACTGTGTAAGGAGATCAAGGCTGCTTTTATTTGTAATGTCACCCAAGGCAACACTAATGGTTTATGAGCCATGGATTTGATGCTGCCAGCTCCAACCCAAAGGTTTGCCCTGTCCAATTTGCTGAAGCCAGTTGCCAGGAAGGGTTTAGTAAATAAACAATCTTCCCAGCTGACATGCTTGCACTTGGAGAAGTGGTTAGCTGCCAATGGCCCATGGATTCTGACAGCAGATGTATGGGCAGGGGTAGAGACACAGTGATTGTGAATTGATTAGAGGCACACTGCAGAAACAAGCCCTTCGTCCCATTGAGTCCGTGCCGACCAGCGATTACCCCATACACTAGCACTATCCTACACACTCTGGACAACTTCACCAAAGCCAATTAACCTACAAACTTGAGTAGAAAGGAACACACTGTTCACATCCTTGTCTCACTTCATTATCACCTCTTCCCCAGCCAACAATGGGCCATTATGGGCTCCATCTTGCCTTGGTCATCTGTTGCCAGACCTGATTTGTTCTGGCCTTTTCTTACCTCCAGTTCCCTCCCCTCTACTTTCAGTCTGAAGAAGAGTCCCGACCCGAAACGTCACCCATCCTTTTTCACCAGAGATGCTGCCTGTCCGGTTGAGTTACTCCATCACTTTGTATCTATCTAACCTATGAACCTGTGCGACTTTGGGAGTGTGTGAGGAACCCGGAACACCCGGAGGAAACCCACGCGGTCCCAGGGAGAACGTACAAATGCTGTACCGACAGTATCCGTAGTCAGGATCAAACCCTGGTGCTCTAAGGCAGCAACTCGATTGCTGCACCACTGTGCCACCCCTAAGCTGTTTATGAAATGCTATTAACGTAGAATGCCCTCTCCTTTGCCCATGTGAATGATAATCACCCCATGCTCTGAAAATAAATCACGACGTGCAGAAATTTTCGCAAGTTGCAAGATGTGATTTGAGGTCTGTAAATTGAAATATTGATTGCCATGGACTTATTTACTACTTCCACCGTCCCGTTCCGCACGCTCTCTGACTCCCTGCACCTCTATGGACTGGTGCGAACCGATGGCCAGCAGAAGGGCCAGTTTCCACGCTGTGTCTGTGTTGGAAGAATTCAAGTCATGGAAGGGCAGGAGAAGGGTGAGGTAAGCAGCTGAACGGAGGCTAAACACACTGGCACGGGTTCCCGAAGCCTTTCCTAGCGGTTGTGGCGTTCGGCTGTGAAGCTGAGCAGTCCTCACGTGTGCAGCAGGTGCGCCAACCACTGTCCCCTTTGCAAGCCGCCCTGGGAGCTGCAGCTTGTTCCAGTTGCAACTACCCAATTAAGCTGTCAGGAGACAGACTGGCAGGGAACAGCGGGGAGCATTAGAGAGACCTCAGGCGACCAGGTAGGCAGCACCAGTGGAGGGGTTTTCACCAATATTCCCACTGATGTTATCGAGGCGCTGGGACCCTCCCTTGCTCGTTCCATGGCGTTTTATAACAGCTAGCTTTAGGGAGACAGACGCCAGGAAAACCTTTAAACGAGGAACATAGAGATTTCCTTGTGGCACTGCACTCCACTCTGTCCTGCGTCTGAAAGCAGCTGTAGCAAAAATGAGAAGTAGATTCCCAGCCACGTCAACTCAAGAGGGTTTTATTGTCATAAGTCCCGGACAGAACGATGACATTCTCACTTGCAGAATATATGTAAACATAGTACTCTGTAAATAATATAGTAAATGAAAAAAACACACATGTATATGATATATATATATGTGTGTGTGTGTTATATATATATATATATATATATATAGTATAAGAAAATAACTGCAGATGCTGGTACAAATCAAAGGTATTTATTCACAAAATGCTGGAGTAACTCAGCAGGTCAGGCAGCATCTCAGGAGAGAAGGAATAGGTGACGTTTCGGGTCGAGACCCTGAAAACATCAGTCTGAAGAAGGGTCTCGACCTGAAACGTCACCCATTCCTTCTCTCCTGAGATGCTGCCTGACCTGTATATATATATATATGTGTGTGTGTGTGTGTGTGTGAGTGTGTGTGTGTGTGTGTGTGTGTGTGTGTGTGTGTGTGTGTGTGTGTGTGTGTGTGTGTGTGTGTGTGTGTGTGTGTGTGTGTGTGTGTGTGTGTGTGTGTGTGTGTGTGTGTGTGTGTGTGTGTGTGTGTGTGTGTGTGTGTGTGTGGGTGTGTTATATATATATATATATTCAGATCAGGCAGCATCTCAGGAGAGATGGAATGGGTGACGTTTTGGGTCGAGACGTCACGCATTCCTTCTCTCCTGAGATGCTGCCTGACCTGCTGAGTTACTCCACCATTTTGTGAAATAAATACCTTCGATTTGTACCAGCATCTGCAGTTATTTTCTTACACTATATATATATATGCTGTTTCCACACACTAAACTTTAAAAAAACTTTTGTAATGGCCAGCACCGTTGTGCAGCGGTAGAGTTACTGCCTCACAGCGCCAGAGACCCGGGTTCAATCCTGACCACGGGAGCTGTCTGTGCGGAGTTTGTACATTCTCCCCGTGACCTGCGTGGGTTTTCTCCATGACCCCCGGTTTCCTCCCGCACTCTAAAGGCGTATGGGTTTGTAGGTTAATTGGCTTCAGTAAAATTGTAAATTGTCCCCAGTGTGCAGGATAGCGCAAGTGTTCGGGGTGATCGCTGGTTGGCACAGACTCGGTGGGCCGAAGGGCCTGTTTCCGCACCGTATCTCTAAAATCTAAAATTCTGAATTCTAAAGTGTCAAGAGTGATAAGAGGAATAAGTAGATGCTAGTGCATTGCAAACTGATCTGCAGACATCACTGGATGATGCGGAAGGTCAAATGCCACTGAATATCTGAAAGGAACTTGGGGCTTAGCATTGTCACATTTCTTGGAAGGTAATCAGAAGACCACATCCTCTTTATGCAGAATTAAGTTCCGCGATAAATAAATTGTACTGAGGTAGGTTGTTTTTGTTGGCGATCTGTATCTCATGCAGATACAACTACAATTCGATAGGTTGTGCCATGCCACCATGTTATGATAACACTTATAGCTTGCCCGCCTATCATCTCTTCCACAGCCAACAATGGACCATTGTGGGCTCCACTTTTCCTTGATCATTGGTGCCAGTTCTAATTGGCTCTGAACCGTTACAAAAGTCTAGTTTCCCTCTCTCCTGACTCTCAGTTTGAAGAAGATTCTTGATCCAAAACATTACCTATTCCTTTTCTCCAGAGATGCTGCCTGAGTTACTCTTGCTTTTTGAGTCTATAATCATGTACTTACTGTGTGTTGGTGAATTATGCTGCTTGCCAAACCACTTGAGATGAGATGTGTCCTAATCGAGGTTCTTTTTGCCTAACCAAGTTACACATTCACATTTATGAGCTGTCTAATTTAGGTTCATGCATAGATCTAGGTTTATTATTATTGTCACGTGTACCGAGGTACAGTGAAAAGCTTTGTTTTGCATGCATTCTCCAAACAAATCAGATATACTATACATAAATATAATCAAGTCAAGCTCAAGTACAATAGATAGAGCAAAGGGGATGATACAGAATGCAGAATATAGTTCTTACTATTGTAGCGCATCAGTTCTAGAGACAAAGTCCAATGTCCACAATGGGGTAGAGGTGAATTGGACAGTGGCCTAGCTTGTGAGAAGACCATTTAGAAACCTGATTGCAGAGTGGAAGAAGCTGTTCCTGAGGCTGGTGGTGCGCGATTTCAAGCTATGTATCTTCTGCCTGACGGGAAACGGGAGAAGAAGAAAATGACTGAGGTGGGTGAAGTCTTTGATTATGTTGGCTGCTTTCCTGACCCAGCCTGAAGTACAGCGGTAGTCAATTTAAGAATTAAGCAGTTTAAGAATAAGGGGTCGGCCATTTAGAACGGAGATGAAGAAAAACTTTTTCAGTCAGAGAGTTGTGAATCTGTGGAATTCTCTGCCTCAGAAGGCAGTGGAGGCCAATTCTCTGAATGCATTCAAGAGGGAGCTGGATAGAGCTCTTAAGGATAGCGGAGTCAGGGGGTATGGGGAGAAGGCAGGAACGGGGTACTGATGGAGAATGATCAGCCATGATCACATTGAATGACGGTGCTGGCTCGAGGGGCCGAATGGCCTACTCCTGCACCTATTGTCTATTGTCTATTGTCAATGGTGGGAAGTCTGGTCTTTGTGATGGACGGAGTTCCTTCCACAACTGTCTGCAGCATCTACTTATTCACCTTCTTTTCATTTTCATATGAGATACAACTCACTTGGAGCACATGAACAGTGTGATAATAAAGGACTTTGTGGAATACCTAGCCGTCTTTTGAAATCAAGGAATGTGCAAGAAATATCACTGATGAACCTCAGAGCAATTTCAGATATGCAGTGACAATTTTAAAATATATATTTTCAGTGAATGGACACAACTATGATTAGCTTGGGCGGCACAGTGGTGCAGCAGTAGAGTTGTTGCCTTACTGCTCCAGTGACCCCGGTCCAATCCTGAATGTGGGTGCTGTCTGTGCGGAGTTTGTGCATACACTCCATGGTCGCATAGTTTAAAAAATATATATATATCAAAAAATGTATTCAATTATTTAAAAACAATATTTACAATGCAATAAAACAAAACAGACCCCACCACCAGAATACAATACAAACAAATATACCAAATGAAAGTATTATACAATTTTAGATAAGTGTAACTTGCCAAAATTGGATATCTTAGAACAAGAGGAATTAGGAACCCAGATTACAAGTGAAGAAATAAGAGAAACAATAAAAGAATTGAAAAATGGGAAGACTCCAGGGCCTGATGGTTTTAATAATGAATTTTATAAAAGATTTCAGGAGTTAATGGCCCCACGATTACTTAAATTATACAGGTACGCTTTTACCGATAAGAAATTACCAGAAACTTTAGCAGAATCCACAATTATGCTTATACCAAAAAAAGATAAAGATTTAGAAGATCCGGGCTCGTATAGAGCTATAGCACTGTTAAATACAGACCAAAAAATTTTAGCAAAGATTTTAGCAAGAAGATTGAGCAAATATATTAATAAATTGATAAATCAGGACCAAACGGGGTTTATACCCAAAAGACAATCATTTAATAATTTGAGACGACTTTATAATATAATGTATTCACATAAAGGGGAAAAGGAAGACTTAGCAGTTATATCTTTGGACGCAGAAAAAGCATTTGATCAGGTAGAGTGGCAGTATTTATACATAGTACTCCAAAAATTTAATATAGGAGATAATTTTATTAGATGGGTAAAATTATTATACGATAAACCAACAGCAAGAATATTAACTAATAATACGTTGTCTCAAAAATTCCAATTATCACGGGGCAATAGGCAGGGATGTGTTTTATCACCCCTGCTATTTGCCCTTATGATAGAGCCACTGGCGGAAAGGATAAGAACTCATCCGAATATTCATGGATACAATACTAAGGACTCTAATAATAAAATTTCATTATACGCGGATGATATACTTTTATATATTACAAATTCAAAAACGAGTATCCCGAACGTATTAAATGTAATAGAGGAATTTGGCTCCTTTTCTGGATATAGAATAAATTGGAATAAAAGTGAAATTATGTCATTACATCCTCAGAAAGCGAATCATCTATTAAAATTTCCATTTAAAATTGCAACGGAAAAATTTAAGTATTTAGGTATTCAAGTTACCAGAAGATATAAATCATTATTTAACGCTAATTTTAGTCCTCTGTTAAATAAATTGAACGCTTTGATTATATTTTGGAAAACGCTCCCACTATCATTAATTGGCAGAATAAATGCTATCAAAATGATAGTGCTACCACAAATATTATATTTATTTCAATCCATACCAATATATATACCAAAATATTTTTTTAAAAAACTAGAGTCAAATATTACTAATTTTATATGGGACTACAAAGCACATAGAATTAAAAGAAATCATTTGTGTAAACCTAAAGATGTAGGGGGACTTGCACTGCCTAATTTTTTATATGATTATTGGGCAGTGCATATTAAGAATATTATTTATTGGTTGGAGTGTCCTTCTCAACAGATGGAATGGATAAGAATGGAAAAAGAGGATTGTCTGCCTTATGATTTAGGAGCGATCCTCTTCTCCCCGATAAAATTGAATAATATATTATATAAGAAGAATCCAATTATACACAATATAATTCGAATTTGGAAACAAATAAAATTAAATTTAAAATTAAGAAACTTATCTTCATTAACACCAATAGTGAATAACCCGGTATTTAAACCAGCTATTATGGATAAAACATATAGACAATGGGAAAGACAGGGAATTAAAAAGTTGGGTGACATGTATGAAACGGGAAATTTATTATCATTTCAACAATTAAAATCAAAATTTAATCTCAATAATAACCAATACTTTAAATATTTACAGATATGTGACTTTATAAAAAAATATATACCAAGATCACAGAATATAACGATAGACCCACTGGAAGAAGCAATGAATATTAAGGCGGACTCACAAAAATTAATATCATATCTATATAACAGTATTCTTAATAGAGAATTGCCTTCCACAGAGGCAATTAGAGAAGACTGGGAAAAAGAATTACTGATAAAAATTTCTAAAGAAACATGGGAGAGGTATTTGATATACATACATAAATGTTCGATTAACTCTAGACATAATTTAATCCAATTTAAAATATTACACAGACTATATTACTCAAAAGTTAGGTTGAATAAATTTTATTCAAATATCTCACCCATTTGTGATAAATGTCTTTCACAAAATGCCAATCTTACACACGCTTTCGTTTCGTGCATAAAACTTCAAAGTTTTTGGGGTGATATATTTGATGTATTTACTAGTTTATTTAAGACAAAAATGGAACCTAGCATGGAAATGATTATTTTTGGAGATGTAAATAAATTAAATAAATTAAATATATCCCAAATCTCATTTTTGAATTATGGTTTAATAATAGCGAAAAAACTCATACTTAAATTGTGGAAAAAGTCTACTCCACCAACACTTAAAATGTGGATTGGTAATATGTTGGAAACAGCACATTTGGAAGAAATGAGACTCCTCCTAATAGAAAAAAAAGACCAATTCTTATCGAGTTGGTCTCCATTTATTGACCTTGTGGAATCATGCGGTGTAATATCAGCATAAAATTAAAAATTCTGGGTTTGATTGAAAATTGATTAAGAATCTCCTTTCTGCTTTACTTTCGCACATTTCTTTTTTTTTTTTTTTTTTTTTTTTTTCTTTTTTTTTTTTTTTTTTTCTTTCACTCTATACTCACTAATTTATTCTTTACTCTTCACTACCTCTTTCTTTCTCATTTCTTTTTAAAAAAGGAAGTTGTACAAATAATGTTTTAATAATTCTTGGCACCTGTAAAAAGGAACCATTAAAATGTAATGTGCTTACTTCCAAAGAAAATAAAATATTATAAAAAAAAAAAAAAAAAAAAAAAAAATGAAAGTATTATACAATTATATTACAATCCCTATCCAGGGGGAAGCATCCAATCCCCCGCGGTGCCCAACGGTCCCGGAAATCCCCCAGGGTACCCGTGGACAGCGCACGATCGTCTTGGGTGCGTCAGTTTTCTCCCACACTCCAAAGGCGTGCAGGTTTGTAGGTTAATGGGCTTCGGTAAAAATGATAAATTGTCCCTAGTGTGTAGGATAGTGTTCGTGTACGGGGATCGCTTTGTCGGTGCGGACTCGGTGGGTCGAAGGGCCTGTTTCCGCGCTGCATCTTTAAACTAAGCTAAACTATGTTATGTAACATAACTCTTGCGTAAAGAACCAAGTACAATCTCTCTGTTCTGTTGTTCATTGTCACACTGCATGTATTGTAGGTGTCATTTTCTCAGGGTAAAATGCTCTGATTTATCACAAAGTGGAAATTATGTTCTCCTCTATAACCTGCAGCTATAGTACCTGCAAGCAGGGGACTTGTAAATTGTTAGGCTCTTGTAAGAGCTTATTGTATTTTTAGAACCTTCTCTGTTTGGAGTTCAGGAAACTCCCAGATTGCAATGAATACCTATGTGTTTTGGCAAGACTCCAAGTAACAACTGGGAACTGGTAGAATTAAATCTATTTGTTATAAGATGTGACATTTCTTGGGCACGATTTAGGATTTTACGGAAAGGATTCAGTTCGTAACAGTTTAAAACAATTCCTGAGTTTGTGAAATGATCAATTTAAAAACAAGCGTGATTTGCACTTCACCAACAAACATTTTTTTTTTAGTTTAGAGCTACAGCATAGAAACAAGCTCTACGTCTCACAAGCGCATGTCCTACACACCTGGGGCAATTGAACCTACAACCCTGCACGTCTTTGGGACGGGATGAACCGGAGGATCCTTAGGAAACCCCAGTCACAGGGAGAACGTGCAAACTCCACGCACACACAGACAGCAGCCAAGGTCAGGGTCGAAACCAAGTCTCTGGTGCTGTGAGGCAGCAGCTCTACCAGCTGCGCCACTGTGCCACCCTGAATGGAGTATAAGGAGGGGAACTATAACTAGTAACATTGATCCAATGGGGTTGTTCTGTCATGCCAGCTATTGAAAGAGTCATAGTCATACAGCACGGAAACAGGCCCTTCGGCCCAACTTGTCCATCCCGACCAAGATGCCCCATCTACTCTAGTCCATTTGCCCATGTTTCGTCCATATCCCTCCAAAACTTTCCAATCCATGTACCTGTCCAAGTGTCTTTTAAATATTGTTATATTACTTGCCGCAACTACCACCTCTGGCAACTTTTTTTTTACCCACCACCCTTAAGGTGAAGAAGTTGCCCCTCAGGTTCCTATTAAATCATTTCCCCCTCATTTTAAATCTGTGTTCTCTGGTTATTGATTCTCCTACACTGGGTAAAAGACCATTCACCCTGTCCATTCTCCTGATGGTTGGGCAGACTCAGACTTTATTCCTTGGAGCCCAGGAGGCAGCGGTTTGATCTTACTGAGGTGTATAAGATCATGAGGGGAATAGATCGGGTAAACGCACAGTCTCTTACTCAGAGTTGGGGAATCGAGAACCAAAGGATATAGGTTTAAGGTGAGGGGGTAAAGATTTAATAGGAAACTGAGGGATCACTTTTTTACACAAAGGGTGGTGGGTGTATGGAACGAGCTGCTGGTGGAGGTAGTTGAGGCAGGTACTATCACAACGTATAAGAAACATTTGGACAGGTACATGGATAGGATAGGTTTAGAGGGATATAGGCCAAACGCAAGCAGGAGGGACGAGTGTAGATGGGGCATGTTGGTCGGTGTGGGCAAGTTGGGCCGAAGGGCCTGTTAACACACTGTATGATTATGTCTATGACACACTATGACTATGTCCTGCCCTGCAGAGTTTTGAACCTCCATGCTCCTTGTCTTGAAATTAGCTTAGTACTCAGAAGTGTTGGACTAATAGCAATCAAGTGCAAGAGTAGCTACTAATAGAAAGCCCTGTCACGGGCCCCCAGTAATGAACTATCGATGAAGTTAATTGTTTCCAGAGCAGCATATACTAACAGCAGAGTTTTAAATCGCGTCTCCTCATTTTCATGTAATCAAACAAAGTTTTCAACTCGATGGCATTGAGGTGAAGGAACCTTTACCGGCAAACACAAAAGCCTATTAATACCAGACGTTCCTAGCCAGGGCCTCCTTCTCTCAAGCCAACTGCGCTTCCAAAGGTAAATAGTGTGAGAAAATAACTGCAGATGCTGGTACAAATCGAAGGTATTTATTTCACAAAATGCTGGAGTAACTCAGCAGGTCAGGCAGCATCTCAGGAGAGAAGGAATGGGTGACGTAAATGATCCGTGAGGTTGAACCTGGATGTACAAGCTGAATTTATAATGAATCTAACTTGAAGAATTTTAAGCACAGACAATAGAAGGTAGAATGAGGAACCACAGATGCTGTTTTTCCCCAAAAAAAGACATGAAGCGCTGGAGTAACCTAATGGGTTGGGATCCTTCTTCAGACGGATTGTGGGGAGCGGGGCGGGAAAGAAAGCTGGAAGAGAGGAGGGGAAGGAAAGGCCTAATGGGTAATAAGTGAACACAGGCGAGGGGGGAGGTAGGTTGTTCGCAGATGGTTGGGCGAAGGCCAGAGATTTAAAAAATAGACCGCGAAAGGATTGTGAAGCCAGAGGATTGAATGTTGTTGGAAGGGGAGGGGGAGAAATTGGTGGTCCAGAGAGGGGGGCAGGAGAGAAAGGGAAAAAGGGGGTGTAGGTGGGAAAAGTGAGGTGGGGGATATGCTAGGGGAATTTTGTCTGCTTCAAAGAAACAAGGTTGTTGTCCGATACATTCATGAATGTTTCTATAAAGCTCTGAGCTGTAAATTGCCTTTTAACTAAATGCTTGCTAATTTTTTAAAGCTATAAGATTTTTTCCCCGGTCCATTAGCAGGGATTTTAGAGGCATGGGATTTTATTACCCAAAAAAACCCAATACGCTGGTTTTAAAAGGTGCAGAAAGAAATCCCTTTTCCTTTCTGAGAATATAAGAGGAAAATGCAAAGATATAGAACAATCAACAGATTATTTCCACACTCTGATAAATGTGGGATTATTTACATTGCAACTAATTTCAAATCATTCTTGCCAACAAAATAATATTGATGCTATGATTTATTTTTATTAAGAAGCGATGGCAGCTGTGATCGACTGCTGGAGGTGTTTGCAGCAGTTTGTGACGGAGTTTGTTAAGGATACTAGTTGGCATCCTCCCTTAAACTGGATTTAAGATTGGCTCCACAAATGCTTGGCTCATGAAATGGCTCTTACACAAGAGAGTTTTCCTGGAACACACCGAACAAGCGAATCCAAAATAAAAACCTACTCAGTAACACACTTGCGCTGGGACTTCTGTATTGGAACTGGTTTTGTGAGCCTGTCTTTTTCGATTTATTTTAGATTTGGAGATAGAGCGTGGAAACAGGCCCTTTGGCCCACGCTGACCATTGATCGCTCCTGCTCGCAAGTTCTGTTTTATCTCACTGTCACATCCACTAGGGTCAATTTACAGAGGCCAATTAACCTACAAACCCCCACGTCTTTGGGATGTGGTAGAAAACTAGAACACCCGGAGGTTACCCACTAAGTCATAGGGAGAACGTACACACACATATATCCATACACTCATTACTCGTTACAATTGCTCCACTCTTTTAAACCTCCACTCCAACAGCAGCTTTTTAAAAAACTAAACAGCAGGACAGACAAAGGAGAGTCAGTAGATGTTGTTTACTTAGATTTTCAAAAAGCCACACGTTAGGCTGCTTAGGAAGATGAGAGCCCACAGCATCAAAGGGCAGATACTAGCATGGATAGCGGGTTGGCTGGATGGCAGAAGACAAAGAGTAGCAATAAAGGGGGCTTTTTAAGGTTGGCTGCCAGTGACTAGTGGAGTCCCACAGGGGTCGGTGCAGGGGCCGCTACTCTTCACGTTGTATATTAATGATTTGGACGAGGAGATTGAGGGCTTTGTATCCAAGTTTGCGGATGATACGAAAATAGGTGGAGGGGCCGATAGTGTAGAGAAAGCATGGACTCTGCAGAAGGACTTGGACAGGTTGGGAGAGTGGGCAGAGAAGCGGCAGATGGAATATAGTGTAGCAAAGTGTGGAGTCATGCAGTTTGGAAGTCGGAATTAAGGCATAGACTATTTTCTAAATGGGGTGAGAATCCAGAAATCGGAGGTGCAAAGAGACTTGGGAATGCTGGTGCAGGATTCCCAAAAAGTTAATCTGCAAGTCGAATCGGCAGTAAAGTCTTGTTCACCTTGTACACTGCGGACTTCAGGCACAACTCTGCAGACTCCTATCTACTGAAGTTCTCTGACGACTCTGCCATCGTCGGCCGCATCACGGGCGACGAGGACAGGGCGTACAGAGAACTGATCAAGGAGTTTGTGGACTGGTGCCAGCGGAACTGCCTCTGGATCAACGCAGGGAAAACCAGGGAGATGGTGGTAGATTTCCGCAGGCGCAGCCAGGTCCCCCCGACACCGGTGAACATCCAGAGAATGGACATCGAGAGGGTGGATTCTTATAAGTACCTGGGTGTCTACCTCAACAATAAACTGGACTGGACTGAAAACACCGATGCGCTATACAGTAAGGGCCAGAGCAGACTTTATCTGCTAAGGAGACTCAGGTCCTTTGGAGTGCGGGGGGCACTCCTAAGGACCTTCTACAACATGGTGGTTGCATCGGCCATTTTCTATGGAGTGGTCTGCTGGAGCAGCAGCATCTCAGCGGTGGAAGGGAAGAGACTCGACAAGCTGGTCAGGAAGGCCAGCTCTATCCTGGGTTTCCCCCTCGACTCAGTGCAGGTGGTGGGAGAGAGGAGGATGATGGCAAAGTTAACATCGCTGCTGGACAACAACTCCCACCCCATGCAGGACACTGTCACTGCACTGAGTAGCTCCTTCAGTGACAGACTCCTTCACCCCAAGTGAGTGAAGGGGAGATATAGGAGGTCCTTCCTTCCCGCTGCTGTGAGACTGCACAACCAGCACTGTTCCCAGCAGACGAGTCGACAATAACAGCTAAGAACCCACAGAAACCTGATGACAATTTATGTATCTTTTATCTATAATGAATAATCTCTTGCTCTCTTGCTATCCACTTTGCTGCTGTAACACTGTAAATTTCCCTGGTGTGGGACGAATAAAGGAATATATTATTATAATTGAGAAATCAAACTCAATGCTAGCATTTATTTCAAGAGGGCTTGTATACAAAAACAGGGTTGTAATGCTGAGGCTCTATAAAGTGCTACGATACTGTGCAATACTGTGAGCAATTTTGGGCACCGTATCTGAGGAAGGATGTGCTGGCTCTGGAGAAGATCCAGAGGAGGTTTACAAGAATGATCCCAGGAATGAGCAGGTTAACCTATGATCAGCATTTGTCGGTACTGGGCTGTACTTGCTGGAGTTTAGAAGAATGAGGGGGGGGTCTTCATTGAAACATACAGAATAGTGAAAGGCTTGAATCGCGTGGATGTGGAGAGGATGTTTCCACTAGTGGGAGGGTCCAGGACTAGAGATCATAGACTCCGAATTAAAGGACGTTCTTTTAGGAAGTAGATGAGGAGAAATTTCTTTAGTCAGACGGTGGTGAGTCTGTGGAATTCATTGGCACAGAAGGCTGTGGAGGCAAGTCAGCGGATATTTTTAAGGCCGAGATAGATAGATTCTTGATTAGTATAGGGGTCAGAGGTTATGGGGATAGGAGGGAGAAATAGATCAGCAATGATTGAATGACAGAGTAGACTTGATGGGCTGAATGGCCTAATTCTACACCTATTCCTTTTGACTATCTGTAAACTGTGGATGGTTCGATTGTAATCGTGTATAGTCTTTCCGTTGACTGGTTATAGCAAGCAACAAAAAAGCTTTTTACCGTACCTCGGTACATGTGACGATAAACTAAACTAGACCAAACTAAACTGACTCCATTCCCCAAGTCCCTTCTTCTGACCTCCTTATGAACCCAGCCGCGTGTCTCTAAAGCATCCCTCACCCAATCTGCAGTGACAGAGTATGTAAACGATAGAAGTGAAGTCCTACAAGGATTTGTGCAGTCACACGGTGTAGGAAAGAACTGCAGATGCTGTTTTAAATCTGCACAAGATAACCACTTATGAGGTGTTTGCGCAGTAATCAACCAGAACCAGAACCAGAAGATAGACACAAAATGCTGGAGCAACTCAGCGGGACAGGCAGCAACTCTGGAGAGAAGGAATGGGTGATGTATCGGGTCGAGACCCTTCTTCAGACTGACACAGTCACACCTGTTGCCTTCAGCCCAGACCATTCTGACCTCAGCGGCAGAAGACACATCAAACGCATTGCCTCATTGGTGCCTTGATCAGAAGTTATTCCATTTTTGGGCCAGAGTCAATCTATTTTCAATTCTCAGAGAAGGAAATGCTGGTGCAGATCTTCCATTCATTTGTCCTAAGTTCTGTCTCTATCTCTCGTTCCCCTTCCCCCTGACTCTCAGTCAGAAGAAGGGTCTCGACCCGCAACGTCACCTATTCCTTTAAAGGTTACTATAGCTTTTTGTGTCTGTTTTTGGTTTAAATCTGTATTTTGCCATATCTCCCGACACTATTATCAAACCTGGTTGACTTTGGGACGTGGGAGGAAACCGGAAAACCAGGAGGAAACCTACACAGTCACAGGGAGAACGTGCAAACTCCACACAGACTGCACTCTCAGTGGCCAGGTCTGGCGCTGTGAGGCAGCAACTCTACCAGCTATGCCACTGTGCTGCCCGTTCTTCTGAACAGTTTCCTTACGTGCAACAACACTTCACTGGCTGACAATCAGGAACAGGACAATCAGGGCGGCACGGTGGCACAGCGGTCGAGTAGCTGCCTTACAGACCGGGTTCGATCCTGACTACAGGTGCTGTCTGTACGGAGTTTGTACGTTCTTCCCATGACTGCGATCCCCAGGTGCTCTGGTTTCCTCCCACACTCCAAAGACTGACAGGTTTGTAGGTTTATTCACAAAATGCTGGAGTAACTCAGCAGGTCAGGCAGCATCTCGGGAGAGAAGGAATGGGTGATGTTTCGGGTCGAGACCCTTCTTCAGACTGATGTCAGGGGGGCGGGACAAAGGAAGGATATAGGTGGAGACAGGAAGATAGAGGGAGATCTGGGAAGGAGGAGGGGAAGGGAGGGACAGATGAGCTATCTGAAGTTGGAGAAGTCGACGTTCATACCACCGGGCTGCAAACTGCCCAGGTGAAATATGAGGTGCTGCTCCTCCAACTTCCGGCGGGCCTCACTATGGCACTGGAGGAGGCCCATGACAGAAAGGTCAGACTGGGAATGGGAGGGGGAGTTGAAGTGCTCGGCCACCGGGAGATCAGTTTTGTTAATGCGGACCGAGCGCAGGTGTTCAGCGAAGCGATCGCCGAGCCTGCGCTTGTTTTCGCCAATATAAATAAGTTGACACCTAGAGCAGCGGATGCAATAGATGAGGTTGGAGGAGGTGCAGATGAACCTTTGTCTCACCTGGAAAGACTGTTTGGGTCCCTGGATGGAGTTGAGGGGGGAGGTAAAGGGACAGGTGTTGCATCTCGTGCGGTTGCAGGGGAAAGTGCCCGGGGTTGGGGTGGTTTGGGTAGGAAGGGACGAGTGGACCAGGGAGTTACGGAGGGAACGGTCTCTGCGGAACGCAGAGAGGGGAGGGGATGGGAAGATATGGCCAGTGGTGGGGTCCCGTTGTAGGTGACGGAAATGTTGGTGGATGATATGTTCCAACATATGTTCCAACATATCATCCACCAACATTTCCGTCACCTACAACGGGACCCCACCTACAACGGGAGGAGCAGCACCTCATATTTCGCCTGGGCAGTTTGCAGCCCGGTGGTATGAACGTCGACTTCTCCAACTTCAGATAGCTCATCTGTCCCTCCCTTCCCCTCCTCCTTCCAAGATCTCCCTCTATCTTCCTGTCTCCACCTATATCCTTCCTTTGTCCCGCCCCCCTGACATCAGTCTGAAGAAGGGTCTCGACCCGAAACGTCATCCATTCCTTCTCTCCCGAGATGCTGCCTGACCTGCTGAGTTACTCCAGCATTTTGTGAATAAATCGATTTGTACCAGCATCTGCAGTTATTTTCTTACACTACAGGTATGTAGGTTAATTGGCTTCGGTAAAGATTGTGAATTGTCCCTAGCGTGTATGATGGTGCTAGTGTACGGTGTGATCGTTAGTTGGCGCGGACTCGACCGGCCAAAGGGTCTGTATCTCTAATCTAAACTAAACTAAACTAAACTAAACTAAACTGAGCAAAAACACATTGTACCTTCCTCATTATATTGCAAAGATTGACATCACATCCTTTCCCTTGAATTACCGCAGTCTATCTGGTATTGATACCAAATTGCTTTATGCAACAGAGATCAGCCAATGAAACTGTAAACCTGGCAGTTCTGTACGACTTGCTGCTGCTGAATTAAACAGCAAAAAGTTGTGTCAGAAATTAAGATTGCAAAATACGAAGACAATGGTTTATTGGAGACACTCATTAGCCATGAGTATTGAGTATAGAAGTTCAGATGTCACGTTACAGTCGTGCAAGACATTGGTGAGGCCACATTTATGGTAGTGTGTTCAGTTAAGTTTTGGTCACCCTGAAGGATGTTGTTAAGCTGGAAAGGGTACAGAGACGTTTTACGAGGATGTTGCCAGGGAACGAGGCCCTGAGCTCTAGGGGGAGGTTGAGCAGGTTAGGACTCTATTCATTGGAGCACAGGAGGATGAGGGGTGAGAACGGTATATAACATCACGAGAAGAATAGATTGGGTGAATGCACAGAGTCTTTTACCCAGAGTAGGGGAATCAAGAACCAGAGGATATAGGTTTAAGGTGAGGCGTGAAACATATAATGGGATCCTGAGGGGCAACTTTTTTACCCAAAGCGTGGTAGGGAAATGGAATGAGCTGCCGGTGGAGGTAGTTGAGGCAGATACTATCACAATGTTTAAGAAACATTTGGGTATGTACATGGACAGAGTAGTTTTAGAGGGATATGAGGCAAATGCAGGAAGAGGGACTAGTGTAGATGAGGCATGTTGGTCGGCGTGGGTAAGTTTGGCCAAAGGGCCTGTTTCCACACTGTATGACTCTGTGACTCTGTGACTCTGTGACCCTGTGACCCTGTGATCCTATGAGCCCACTGCAGTGAAGCTTCACTGACCAATACTCTCTGTTAACTGCAGATGGAACACTCTGGCCAATAACATGGCTGAATGAGGTATCAAGGCGGTGCGATGAGAGTGCATGAACCAACACCAGGGCAGCACTGGAGAAGGGTCTCGACCCAAAAGATTGACTGTCATTTGCCTCCACAGATGCCGCCTGACCTGCTGAGAGCTTCCAGCAATTCCCCTTTATTTTCGGTCCAGATTCCAGCATCTTGTGTCTCAGTTTTTTTAAAGGATGTTGATATAAGCACATGCACAGTTTTAATGTCAAATTCAAAGCACAAGGACCTCTTTGTTATTGAACTGATGAGTCAGCCGGAATAACAGCAGTTTCTTAGTAAAGAGTTACATAATGATGGCAGGAAGTGGAAATGATAAAAAAATTAGGTGTGATTGGCAAATTAACAGAACAGATATAATTAAAAAAACACTTCTTTCCTCTCCCTCTATCTCGGCACAGCCACTGAGATGAACAATTTATCAACTGTTTTCTTCACTGCTTCTTCTAAAGTACTTTCCATTTTTCTACAAAACTCTGCCTTTTAGGTGAATAATATTTCTCCAGATGTGATGTTTAGGTCTACGTTTCTTATTGTCATGCATACCCAGGTACAGTGAAATGCTTTGTTTTGCATGCCATCCAAACAGATATACCATGCATAAATCTAATCGAGCCAAACTCAAGTACAATAGATAGAGCAAAGGGGAAGATACAGAGTGCAGAATATAGAATAACAGCATTGTCGCGCACCAGTTCCATAGACAAAGTCCAATGTCCACAATGGGGTAGGGATGAATCGGACAGTACCCTAGATTTTGAAAGGACCATTCAGAAGTTTGAAAACAGAGAGGTCTGAGGAAGGGTCTCGACCCGAAGCATCACCCGTTCTTCACTCCAGAGATGCTGCCTATCCTGCTGAATTGCTCCAGCATTTTGTGTCTATCTTCAGGAAGAAGCTGTTCCTGAGTCTGGTGGGGCACGCCTCCAAACTTCTGTACCTTCTGCCTGTTCTGAGCAGCAAGAAGAAGGAATGACGGAGTGGGCCAAGTCTTTGAATAGGTTCAGGAAGGAACTGCAGATGCTGATTTACACCGAACATAGACACTAAATGCTGGAGTAACTCAGCAGGACGAGCAGTCCCACTGAGTTACTCCAGCATTTTGTGTCTGTCTTTGATCTGTTGGCTGCTTTTCCAAGGCAGCGTGAAGTGTGATGGAATCAATGGCGGGGAGTTTGGTCTGCGTGATGGTTTGGGCTACATCTACAACTCCCTGCATTGTTTTGAGATCTCGGTCAGTGCTATTCCCAAACCCAGCTGTGAATCAACTGGATAGTATGCTTTTAAAACTTGGCATGACTTAATCTGGTATTATTGTGCACTTGTTATTTAGGTTCATGTTCATGACCTCCCTGACTTTACTGTAGTCTTTAGAGATATAACACAGAAACAGGCCCTTCGGCCCACCCTGTCCACGGCAACCAGCAATCACCCGTCCGTCTACTGGCACTATCCTACACATTAGGGACAATTTACAATTTTACCAATTAACCTACAAACCTTTACATCTTTGGAGTGTGGGAGGGTTATAGGGAGAGAATTTACAAACTCTGCACAGACAGCACCCGTAGTCAGGATCGAACCTGGATCTCTGGCGCTGTAAGGCAGCAGTGCCACAGTTATGTAAGGGCCACTGTGCCACCCCAAAGACAGTCCATATACATTTCTATTTTGATGACTTGTTAAATATTAACGTTAATAAATGAAATCAAAATCCTTTGTACTGGAAGGCAAGAATGAAAAGCTGCCATGTAAAAAATTAATCGACTCATAATACAGAGCGAATAATTCTCACGATAGATTGCATCGGCCTCTTTCAGCACTGGTCAGGTCAACAGCTGCCTTTGAAACGTTGCTACCTAATCCCGTCAAAAATAAGCAGTCATCTGTTCACTTAAACTGCAAATCGTTTTTACAAGCGAATTACAACAGCAGCTTTTGTAGAGTGTGTGAATGTTGATAGGAGATTATTTATGCTATTATGGGACATGGTAATCTTTAATTGTGATTGTAATCAAAATTGCATCTCCCCTTTGAGAGTCCGAACCGTCTGATATAATTTTGTTTTCCTTTACTGCTTCCTCTTTAGTCTGCACCAGATCAAGAAGTGTATCAAGCAGGAGTAGAAACCATTAAAGTATTCTGTTGATTTATTCACAAAATGCTGGAGTAACTCAGCAGGTCAGGCAGCATCTCGGGAGAGAAGGAATGGGTGACGTTTCGGGTCAGACTGAAGAAGGGTCTCGACCCGAAACATCACCCATTCCTTCTCTCCCGAGATGCTGCCTGACCTGCTGAGTTACTCCAGCATTTTGTGAATAAATCGATTTGTACCAGCATCTGCAGTTATTTTCTTATACTAAAGTATTCTGTTGCATTTGTTGATGAAGAAGGTAGGGGAGATGAATTTATCTTTGTCCTATATAGATTGCACATAACCTCCAGCATTGCCAAAGTTTTATGAAGGGAGACCTGACTGATGCATATAAAAGTATGAGGGACTTAGACAACTTAGATAGTCGGCACCTTTTTCCCCAGGGTAGAAATGTCAAAGACTTGAAAGCATAGCTTTAACGTGAGGGGGACAAAGCTTAAAAGTGATGTGCAGAGTAAGTTTCTCTACACAGAGAGAGGTGGGTGGCTGGAACGGGCTGCCAGGGGTGCTGGTGGAGGCTGATATGATAGTCGAGTTTAAGAGGCTTTTAGATAGGCACACGGATATGCTAGGATTGGAGGGATATGGATCACATGCAGGCAGGGAACATTAGTTTAACTTGGTATCATGTTTGGCATGGACATTGTGGGCTGTGGGGCCTGTTCCTGTGTTGTACTATTCTATGTTCAACATTCTATATTAATCGCAAAGAGATTTTTAGTTACTTTCTCAAAATGCTACGTTACAACTGCAATTACCAATCCCCAATTCAGTTTTAATCTCCTCAAGAATTCAGTTCAGTTTAGTTTATTCTCACATGTACAGTGAAAAGCTTTTGTTGCATGCTAACCAGTCAGCAGAAAGACAATAGATGATTGCAACCGAACCATTTACAGTGTATAAAGATACATGATAAGGGAATAACATTTAGTACAAGGTGAGGCCAGCAAAGGATAGTCCGAGGATCATCAAAGAAGTAGATTAAAGCAATAATATAAAGATATAGAGCACAGTATTACATGAAACTCCATGAGCAAGAGAGTATCATTAACTCACTTGTTAGCAAGTTAAAAGACCAGGAGTGTGTTGTGTTCAAACGTTGAATTTGAAAGATATAAATAAGCTGGTAGGCTGTATCTGCATCAATGTTGTTTATAATGAAAACGATGTGACAATGCACTGGAGTTAAAGCATCTCTCGTGATTTACGTTCTGGATTTGCTCCACAGCCTTGCTCTTCAAATGGAGAGTCCGGTAGCCCAATTTTAAATCAGCATTTGGCTGTCTAAAGTTGACATATTCCATTAAAATTGAATGAGGTATGTCAACTTAAGGTAAACAAGCATTGATTAGAACAAAACCCTTGGGCAATATCAAAATGAGACACTGTCGGCAGAAAAGTCATGATGAAGATAAATCACAACGTCGATCTCAGATATAACCAATGTCGGAGGAGGCAAAATTATTTAAACTTCCAATGGTTTATAAATAAGGGGCTGCTAAATTCAAGCAATTATTTCCGAGTTATTGTGCAATATTGCACAGCAAAGTTTAATGGCATTAAATGATTCTCAAATCCGAATGCCATTTAAATCACATGGATAATTTTTCTAACGACCTATTGCAAAACAAATCCCAAAAATAGCGGGGGAGAGGGTGGGGGAGAGCTAAATTTATATTTTGATGTTATCAGTTCTCGGATAATCTTAGGTGACTAGAAGATGGAAATATCTAAATACTGTGTTTTCGGAAACCAATTCAATAACGACCCTGGTGACTTTCCATGGACAATTTCTAATTGACCAACATTAAAATTTTGCACCGCTGTTATTTTCTTACCAAACTTAAATGCCAAAATGGATAGGAATTGTTGAATTAATTTGCTCATTAACTATGCAGTCTGTCAAATAAATCAGCCTGCCTGTTATCTGAAATGTCAACTCATCCGCCATTAAATAAATTGCTCTTCTGCAAAAATTAGATTCCCCTAAGCCATTGGAGTCATATTTTATAGAGCACTACTGCTACAAAAGACACCCATATATATTGATTGTTGTTTTACTTCAGAGCCTCCAATATATGAAGAGATTTTGTGTCACAAATTGCTTGGAAGCACCTCCCTGATCCAAAACACGAGCTCCTTGACAAAAAAAAAAGCTTCACCTGCATGGTCACATCTTGTATTTTATTTGTAGCTAGCATAATTTGATACAGGGTGGCATGGTGGCACAGCGGTAGAGTTGCTGCCTCACAGCGCCAGAGACCCGGGTTCGATGCGACCCACGGGTGCTTTCTGCACGGAGTTTTTACGGTCTCCCCATATTCTTCGTGGGCTTTCCTCGGGTGCTCCAGTTGCTTCAAAGACATGCAGGTTTGTAGGTTAATTGGCTTCGGAAAAGATTGTAAATCGTCCCTAGTGTGCAGGATGGTGTTAGTGTACGGGGATCGCTGGTCGTCATGAACTTGATGGGCCAAAGGGTCTGTTTCTGCGCTGTGTCTCTAAACATAACTAAACTAAAACATAACTTACTTAAGGCAAGCATTTTATACTGGTACATTTTTCAACACAAAATTAAATTCTGGAAATGTTCCTTTTCAGACTAAACTATCGGTAATTAATTTATGACCGTTAAGCATGGTGTTCTAAAACTTTAATTATGTATATACAGCTGGAATAAATAAAAAATAAATTGATGCACTAAAACAATAGCAGGAAATTGGTATCCAGTGATGAAGAGACAGCAAAATGATTTGCAGCTCGTTCATTTTGTATTCCATTGGAAGAGGAAGTTGTGCCCAACCTGGAGATTACATTTCCATAAAGATCCGAAACTAAGCATCATAAAACACAAAGAATGCTCTGATAAAAATAGATGATCCTAGAACTAAGCAAAGTACCAGATTTAGAACGTGTGGGAAACGGGAGAGAGAAATTGTTCTTGATTAATAGTACAAAGGTGGCACAGAGGCACAGCTGGTAGAGGTCATATCATAAGTGATAGGAGCAGAATTAGGCCATTCGGCCCATCAAGTCTTACTCTGCCGTTCAATCAGGGCTGATCTATCTCTCCCTCCTAACCCCATTCTCCTGTCTTCTCCCCATAACCCCTGACACCCGTACTAATCAGGCGAGTTGCTGCCTTACATCACCAGAGACCTAGGTTCAATCCTAACCTATCTGTGTCGAGTTTGCACATTCTCCCTATGACTGCATAGGTTTCCTCCGGGTGCTCTGGTTCCCTCCCACATTCTAAAGACGTGCAGGTTTGTAGGTTAATTGGCTCCTGTAAAATTGCCCCGAGTGTGTAGGGAGTGGATGAGAAAGTGGGATAACATAGAACCAGTGTGAACGGGTGATCGATGGTCGGCGTGGACTCGGTGGGCTGAAGGGCCTGTTTCCATGAGGTAACTGAGATTAAATTACCTGAATATCCAAGGCGAATTTCTCCTCTACTACCTCTTGACTGTTAGGTTTCCATTGCATAGCATTCATTGAGGCAATGCAGAGGCCAATAACTTCCCAAGAATAGGACACATAGTGCTGGAGCGGGTCAGGCAGCATCTCTGGAGAACATGGATACATGACGTTCTGGGCCAGAATCCTTCTTCAAACTGATTGTGCTTGTGGGGAGAAAGCTGGAAGAGATGAGGGAGTTGGGACAAAACCTGGCAAGTGATAGGTGGGCACAATGGAAAGAGAGCAAGACAAATGCAAGTTGCAACAAAGGAATATAAAGTACAAAATTGAGCAAGTTTCAGTGTTGCTTTCTAGGTCATTGGCTGGATCCATTTGGAGAACAGCATGCATGGACAGAATATTATTGCCCTTGAGTGAATACAAAGATGAACAATAAAAATGACGTTACACGCCAAGAATTTCAGCTATGTTTTCCTTGGATAAAGAGGGAACATCAGGTCAATGAACGGGGTTGACTGGAAAAATAGTTTAGCAGGAAGAGATGGCAGTAGACAGGATGTGGATCTACACGGTCAGGGGGCGAACTAGGACTGTGATGTGAGTTGTCAGGGAAACCTTTAAACATACAGAATAACTAAGTTTAAGAGAAAACTAGACCAAGTGGACCCGTTGGGCCCAAACCTCTCCTGCATTGGTGCAGCACCCTCTCCTGCCCCCCTCACCCCTCTCTCCCTCCCTTCCCCCTCCCCACTTCTCCTTCCCCCTCTCCATCCCCCCCAACCCCCCTTATCCACCCTCCACCCTCCCTCCCCCTCCCTCCCCCCCTCCTCCCTAGGAGATAGAATTAAACTTTAAAATGTGAATAACTTAAAAAATATAACACCGATTTCAATAAAACTACTTGCTTTACCATTAAAGCGATGATGGTGAGTAAGGTGGGCCCAAAATTGTCAAGCTATCGTGTACTGTTTTGGCTGTAGTTCGATCACAAATAAACAAACAAATGAGAGTTTTAGTATATAGATTGTGTATGGAAAAGAAAATAAGCTGAAGAACCATAAAGGGGAAGAAGGTGGGACTCCATGCGTTTACCCGATCTATTCCTCACACGATTTTGTACACTTCTATACGATCACCACACATATGGACTGGACTTATATGTGTGGACATATACACTGGACGTTACAGTAATGGCAGCAAGATAGCAAAGATATTCAAGTGTCCAGAGTCAGTGTTTTTCATTGTCATACGTATGAAAACGGAACAATGAAATTATTACTTGCACCAGCAACACAACATGTTTGTAAACACCGAAAATAAACACAAAATGTTTGGAACAGGCAGCATCTTGATCATGTTGATCGAATATTTCTTCCTCCGGCTTCACAATTCTCAACTCTTCAATCCTTTTGTCTCACACCTATCGTTTTAATGTCTGGACTTTGTTCCAAAAATCTGCCTATCTAACAACACCCTCACCTGTGCCTACCTGTCACCTGCCATGCTTTGACCCGCCCCTCTTCACTCCCAGCTTTCTCTTCCCCTCCCCTACAACCGGTCTGAAGAAGGGTCCTGACCCAAAACGTCACCTATCCATGTTCTCCAGAGGTGGTACCTGACCTGTTGAGTTACTCCAGCATGTTGTGTCCTTCCTTGTAAACCAGCATCTGCAGATCCTATACTCTATGTAAACAAAATTCCAAATGGACCAGCCGGAAGTTGCATGAATTCCCTCATTCATAGACACCATCACATGCAATGCTGTCTCTTTCTATTAGACTCGATGCAAAATTCCCTAAAGTGTCTAAAGTGGAAAGTTTGGGGTCTCTGAGAAGATGGGGCACAACGTCTAAATAGAAAATAGAACGTAAGCTGATTAAGAGTGGATTAGTCGGCTGAGCAAAGACCCAAGGGTATCCTCATCACTGGAATGGATTGAGAGAGACATCTGGTTAGGCAAAAGATAAATGTGGACACCACTCACCGGCCTCTCCTGGAAATTAAGAATTAATGAAGCGTAGTTAGAAATCTGAAGTCATCATAGTGCTGAATTAACCGGAGCCCTGGGCATTGAAATATTTACATTGAAGTCGGGGGGGGGGGGGTTATACTAGGCCGAACCTCATTGCATGGGAACAGGTCAACTATTGATTTTCCAGCACCTTTGATTCCAGAGCCTTGCCAGATTGTCCATTTAGTTTTCTTTTAGTGCGGAAACAGACCCTTCAGCCCACCAAGTTCGTGCCAACCAGCGATCCCAGTTTGTACAAGCACACCCTAAACACGAGGGACGGCACGGTAGCGCAGCGGTAGAGTTGCTGCTTTACAGCGAATGCAGCGCCGGAGACTCAGGTTCGATCCTGACTACGGGTGCTGCACTGTAAGGAGTTTGTACGTTCTCCCCGTGACCTGCGTGGGTTTTCTCCGAGATCTTCGGTTTCCTCCCACACTCCAAAGACGTACAGGTATGTAGGTTAATTGGCTGGGTAAATGTAAAAATTGTCCCTAGTGGGTGTAGGATAATGTTAATGTGCGGGGATCGCTGGGCGGCACGGACTTGGAGGGCCGAAAAGGCCTGTTTCCGGCTGTATATATATGATATGATATGATATGATATGACAATTAATTTTTTTAACCGAATTCAATTAAGCTACAAACCTGTAAGTCTTTGGAGTGTGGGAGGAAACCGGAGCTCCCGGAGAAAATCCACACGGACACAGGGAGAATGTACAAACTCCATACAGACACCTTCAGTAGTGAGGATCGAACCTGGATCTCTGGCGTCGTGAGGCAGCAACTCTACCGCTGCGCCACCGTGCCACCCAACAGAGGTCACGTAATAATAATTCAACAATACACCTCTGACCCACTAATCGTCCCCCACCCGTGTCTCTAAAGGACTGTTAGAAACTTATATAAAGAACTAGACCATGTGGACCCGTTGGGCCCAAACCTCTCCTGCATTGGTGCAGCCCCCTAATCCCTCCCCCCTCCCCCGCCCCTCTCCCCTCTCCCCCCTTCCCCCTCTCCCCTCCTCCCCTCCCCCCCTCCCACTTCATCCCCCTCAACCCCCCTTATCCTCCCTCCTCCCCTCCCCTTACCACATGTGACATAAAAGTAATTGAGTCCCTTTTTCAGCGCCCTTTTCATCCCTCTCCTTCCAGGCAGATACAAAAGCTTGAAAGCATGTACCAGGAACAACTTCTTCCCTGCCTTTGTCAGACTACTGAACAATCCTTCAAGATGCAAGGGTGTAGTCCCGATCTTCCAACCTACCTCATTGCGCACCTTGCACTTTTTCCTCTGTAACTCTGCAACTGCAATGACACAATGCGGTAACACTATATTCGGCACTCTGGCATTTTTCTCATTAGGTTTAGGCTTAGGTATAGATTTAGGTTTATTAGGTGGCGTGTACCAAAGTGAATCAGACAGTACCCTAGCTTATGAAAAGACTATTCAGAAGCCTGATAACAGAGGGGAAGAAGCTGTTCCCGTCTGGTGGTGCGCGCTTTCAAGCTTCTGCGCCTTCTGTCAGACGAGAGCAGGGCGAAGAAGGAATGACTGGGGTGGGGCAAGTCTTTGATTATGTTGGTTGTTTTGATTTTCAAAGGCACCGTGAAGTGTCGATGGAGGGCCGTATGGAAGGAGTTTGGGTTTTTTGCATGAGTATTATGGTTATAAATTTACCAATTTATTTTGTTTATTATACATTGCCTGTTAGCTGCTGTAAGTAAGAATGTTATTGTTCCATTGTCAGTACCTATGACAATTAAACATATGACACTCTAGACTCTATTTCAAAAAGAGCTGTGTTTGCTTAATCTGTGCCATGGCCACTATTTATGCCCCAGTTAATATCAGGGATTTCACGGCTGTTACCACATTGTTGTTTGTCAAGGCTCTGCTGACACCATTCCCACCTTACATTGCCGACTATTCTTCAAGCACGCTTTATGACCAGTAAAACACTCTAAGGGAGCGTGATAGGGCTGTGAAAGTAAGTGTATAAAAATAAATCTCACTTCCTTGTGGACTGGTGAAGCTCTGTGACACTCCATTGACTCGTCTTAAAAAATAATAGACCTGATGGTACAAAGAGCACGAAATTTAGTTTTCGATTAGTTTGGTTCAGAGATACAGCATGGAAAGAGGCCCTTCAGCCCACCGGGTCCATGCCCGCCATCCAACTCCAGTTTGTACTCTTTCTATGTTAACCCACTTGCTCTACCACTCCCCACACTGGAGAATTTACAGAGGCCAATTTAGGGGCTCAGTTATAGAGTTGCTGTCTTACAATGCCAGAGACCCAGGTTCGATCCTAAACAGTTTGTATGTTCTCCCCATGACCACGTAGGTTTGCTTCTAGTCTCCTCCCACATTCTACTAAAGATGTACAGTTAACATACGATTGGCTTTGGTAACAATTGCAAATTGTCCCTCGTGTGTAGGATAGTGCTAGTGTGAGTGGATTGCTGATCAGCAGGGACTCGATGGGCCGAAGGGTCTGGTTCTGGTTCTGGATCTTTAAGCTAAACTAAACTTTATTAGTCTACAAACCCGCACATTATTGGGGTGTGGGAGGAAAATGGATGGAAAATGTTTCCGGAGAAAACCCATGTGGTTTTAAAAAGCATACAAACTCCACACAGGCAGCACCCGTAGTCAGGATCGAACCTAGGTCTATGGTGCTGTGAGACAGCAACTCTACCGCTGTGCCACTGTACAGCTAGTAATTGAGACTCTGGGAATATGTCTACTTGAAATGTAGGTTTGAAATGTCATGAAATGTCAATGAAGGAGAGCAAAACCTGCCAGAGACGTACAGATTTCTCCAAAGATGTACAGGTTTGTAGGTTAATTGGCTTGGTAAATGTAAAAATTGTTTCTAGTGGGTGTAGGATACTATGCGGGGATCGCTGGTCGGCGCGGACCCGGTGGGCCAAAGGGCCTGTTTCCGCGCTGTATCTCTAAACTAAACTAAGGTGAAAACGTGGATGGATCAAGACCCTTTCCAGCTAACAGAATGAATCGATGGAGCTGTACAGCACAGAAGCAGGCCCATCGGCCCACCTTATCCATGCTGACCAAGTTGGCAAACTGGGCTAGCCCCATTTGCCTGCATGTGGCCCCTTGCTCTCTAAAAACCTTACGTTTATAATTTTATCATAACTCCATAAAATACATGTGCGGCACAGTGGTGCGACCGTAGAGTTGCTGCCTTACTGCACCAGAGACCCGGGTTCGATACTGACCACAGGTGCTGCCTGCACGGAGTTTGCACGTTCTCCCTGTGACCCCATGGGTTTTCTCCGGGTGCTCTGGTTTCCTCCCATGTTCCAAAGACGTGCAGGTTTGTAGGTTAATTGGCTTCTGTAAATTGTCCCTGGTGTGTAGGATAGAACTAGTGTACAGGTGATTGATGGTCGGCACGGACTCGTTGGGCTGATGGGCCTGTTTCCACACTGTATCTACACACTAAACTAAAAAGCAGGGAAATGAGTTTGAGTGATGCTTGGGTGAAAGACTACACTACACTAATATGTATTTAAAAAATGCAATTTTAAAAATCTATCTGTTCTCCAGAGATGCTGCCTGGCCTGTTGAGTTACTCCAGTACTTTGTGTCCTTTTTGTAAACCAGCCTCTGCAGCGTCTTGCATTGAGAATATATTTTTAATAACTGACCGGCATAGCGACTGAATCATCAGTGCAAGAATCTGCTACTAATCATCAGTGGCAGAGCCCATGATTAAATATTGTGTTTTGCCAAAAGAGGAGATAAGTCTATCTTGTTGCCGGTGAAGTGTGGATCTTTGTTTATTCTGCTGTCTTGTGGTTGATGGGGAACAAAGAGGGTTGTAAAGGTGGTCAAATGAAACTCAAGTGTAGTTGCAGCATCTGGTGTATTGCCATAATTATGTTAATTAACTCTGGGATCAGATCCTACCCGGGCACAAAATGCGTTGCCACAGCAACCAAATCGTGGTCTTTCCCAAGGGTTTAGGGCCTTCTAACTCATTTAGGGGAAGATGTGGTATTTCACAGCACCGACTGTGACCCTAGGGTATTTTATATCACTGTATGAGCACCTGTCTGCTCCAGAGTTTTAATGAGATCAGTGGGGCTTGTCGCAAACATGCATTGTCCTTAATAAAATTAAATTATCCTTTAAATAATTTGCCATTGTGAGACCGACAAATACTTTAAACTCTCTCAATGTGTCCGAAAGGCTTCGGACTGAAGAAGATGCAGAAGCCTTTCCTTGTTTCATCGAGTTTTTAAAATTTTTATCTTTTCTCTGCCAAAATTCCAACTACCTCAAGAGTCAAGGCTGTTAATTGTCATATGTGCTGACAATGAGTAATGAAATCCTTTCCTGCAGCAGCACAGCAGCCTGTAAAACATAATGTGCATAAATAAAGATTAATAAATTAATAGCCACAATGCTCGTGCAAATAAACAAATGTCCTCGGGAGTCACAAGGAAGTGCAGATGCTGGTTTTCAGAAAAAGACACAAAGTGCTGGAGTAACTCAGCGTGTCAGGCAGCACCTCTGGGGAACATGGATCGGTGACATTTCGAGTCGGGTCCTGTCTTCAGACTGAACAAAGTGGCCGGGGTGGTTTGGTGCTTTGATGATATTGGCTGCCTTTTTGAGGCAGTGCCTCCTGTATATCTGCAGTGTATTAGTTTAACAATATATTTTCTCAACTGTTGGTGCCGTTTTATTTTATTTTTATTTTCCCTTATTATGTTGATACAGGTCCACCTTTGATTTCCTGGCAATTGGTGATCCAGTATCTCCTGTACGAGAGCACATTTGAAATCCCCCCTGGAAGTCCCGGCAAAAACGTGGCGCCTCGCCCGTGTGACTTTGACTTGTCGCGGCTTCCGCTGCTGATCGGCGGGTCAAATTTGCTCCCTGTGGCCGGGGCTCTGGAACTCCGGCCCAGCTGGAGCCGGCAGATCTATTCCCATAGTTGACTCCGGGATTGACTTTGCGGGCCGGTATCTCGACCCCTGGGCAGCCTAGGCCGATCGTTCTGGTGCTGCTGGAATCTTCTCGGAGGCCATGACCTCCGTGGGGGCAAAACAGATAATCCCGAAAATCCTTGGAACCAAGGGTGCCGGAAAATCTGCGGTGGAACTATATTTTGTGCTGCTTAGCTCATTCTGTAACTTTTGACACACGAGATTATAGAATTTGTGGTTGACTTGATTCTACTCTCAGAAGGAAGGTACAGGGGCCTGAAAACCGTGTGACCACGATGTTCCAGATTAGCTTCTTCCAAACAACTGTCAGGGTCTTGAACACTGCACAACACTAACGTCAGCAACAATGAACTTCTATGAACTGTTTCTGGTTGCACCAAGGACTTCTTGCATTGGTATTATGATTATTAATTTAATAATTTTTTTAACATTATTATACATTGTATGTTATTGCATTTAAGGACCGGCTAAGCTGCAGCAAGTAAGAATTTCATTGTCGGTACATATGACAATTAAACAATCTTGGCACTTGGCAAAAAATGGCCGTGCCGTTGTGTTTGGCTGCCTGCCACTGTATGTTTCTTTTTTTTTTTTTCCTAATCAGATGTGCAGCACTTTGGTCAACGTGGGTTGTTTTTAAATGTGCTATACAAATAAAATTGACTTGACTTGACTTGACTTGACTGCCCGGTCCATCACTGACCCCAGCATCAAATGGGTCTACAGAAGACACTGCCTCAAAAAGGCAGCCAGCATCATCAAAGACCCATACCACCCCAGCCACACTCTCATCTCACTGCCACCAAGAAAGTACAGGAGCCTGAAAATCGTGACCACCGGGTTCAAGAACAGCTTTTGGGTGGCACAGTGGCGCAGCGGTAGAGCTGCTGCCTTACAGCGTCAGAGACCTAGGTTCAATCCTGGCCACAGGTGCTGTCTGTACAGAGCTTGTACGTTCTCCCTATGACCACGTGGGTTTTCTCCAGGTGCTCCGGTTTCTCCCAAGACGTGCAGGTTTGTAGGTTAATTGCTTTCTGTAAATTGTCCCTAGTGTGTAGGATAGAGGTAGTGTACGGGTAATCATTGGTCAGCATAGATTCAGTGGGCTGAAGGGCCTGGTTCCACGCTGTATCTCTAAACTAAGCTAAACTAAATATTTCTCCCAGCAACCACCAGACTAACCTCGACTCTACCTCAGCAACTATATTACAAGGAATGCATCGTCATTGCGCTGAGGAGTTGCACAATTATGGTTGGATTACCCATTATTGCTGATTATCACTTGTTTGTATCAATGATTATTGTATATTTATCTGTGTGTCGTTGCCTTAATGGGCCTGTAAAGCTGCAGCAAGTAAGAATTGCATTGTAGAAACAAGAAACTGATGCTGGTTAATACACAAGAGGACACAAAGTGCTGGAGTAACTCAGCGGGTCAGGCAGCATCTCTGGAGAACATGGGTCGGTGTCCTTTCGGTTCAGGACCCTTCTTCATACTGATTGTGGTGGGGTGGGGGGGGGGGGGGGGTGGGTGGGTGAAAGAAAGCTGGACAAGATGTGGGAGCAGGACAAAGCCCAGTAAGTGATTGGTGGATAGACATAAAGTGCCGGAGTAACTCAGCGGGTCAAGCAGCATCTCTGGAGAACGTGGATAGGTGACATATCAGGTCAAGACCTTTCGTCATACTGTTTCATTGGTCCTTTGTCAGTACATATGCCAATTAAACACTTTTGACTCTTAAATCTTGTTAAGCATGTAGCCCATGTATGAAAATAGAATGTACCGGTTTCAATTATAAGTAAACTATATCTGTGAGAGGTAAATGTTGCAAAATTTGCTGGAAGTAATACGAGATGAATGAATTTTAAACCCTTTTGAAATGTGTTGTAATCTAGAGCCAAGATGCAAATCTTGGACTTGTTCTGTCAGTTTGCTCTTTGGTAATGCTGACAGGATATGCAAATAGAACAGAAACCTGCTTCCACGAATCATCGGGGGCTAGAACAATTATACTGGTGTTCAGCAAAATGATCGCTTGGTTCTCAGAATGCTGATCTTTAACTATTGTCTGTCACCATCATTTCCACGTTGCCTTAACGAAGAAGGTGGTGCTGGCGTGTAACACTTGATTGGCTATTCGGAAAGATCAGTGGCGTGCTCTGCAAATAGACACACCTCTGCATATTGTGCTGCAGGCAAAAGCAAAGTACAGTCAAAAAAAGTCATTTTATTTTTGGAAATATTTTCAGACAATAGCTCAGAGCTATCATTTGCTTATGATCTGTCGGTTCTTGCGGTTTGTGACAGTCAGAAATAAGCGTTGCCCGGTGCCGCAGCGGCAGCTAGTTTAGTTTAGTTTAGTTGTCCAGCTGAACAACATCCCTCCTACAGCAGGGTGACCAAAACTGAAAACCGTACTCCAAGTGTGGACTCACTAAAGACTCGTACAAATGTAATATTACATCCCAACTTCTACACTCAATTGTGTAGGAAGGAACCGCAGATGCTGGTTTCTACTGAAGGTAGACACAAAATGCTGGAGTAACTCAGCGGGACAGGCAGCATTTCTGGATAGAAGGAATGGATGACGTTTCGGGTTGAGACCCTTCTCGACCCGAAATGTCACCCATTCCTTCTCTCCAGAGATGCTGTCTGTCCCACTGAGTTACTTCAACATTTTGTGTCTATCTTCTCTACTCAATTCCCTGATTGATGAAGGCCAGTGGATCAATAGCCTTCTTCACCACCCCATCTACCTGTGATACCATTTTCAGGGAACTATGTACCTGTACACTTAGATCCCTCTACTCTACACACACTCCCCTACCATTCACTGTGAAGGTCCTACCCTGGTTTGACTTCCCAAAATGCAACATCTCACACTCATCTGAATTAAACTCCATTTGCCATTCCTCGGCCCACTTGCCCAACTGATCAAAATACCGCTGTCATTCTTGATAACCATCTTCACTGACTACGAAAACATTGTCTATAATACCACGACTGCCCTGTATTGTACCATTGTATTAGAGTGCAGCATTGACTGAGGTAACATCTTTCAGAGAGTTGTAGATGTAGCCCAGTCCATCACACAGATTAAATACCCCACCACAGACTCCATCTATGTTTCATGCTGCCCCGACCCAAATTATCACCTATTCTAAAGCACTAATCAAAGGAACTGCAAATGCCGATTTACAAAACAAGCGAGACAAGGTGATGTAGTAACTCAGCGGGCAGCATCGCTGGAGAACATGGATAGATTATGTTTTGGGTCGAGACCCCTCCTCACAGTGATTGTAGTGTGGAGGGGGGAGAATGCTGGAAAATAGGTGGGGGCATGAGATAGCCTGGCAAGTAATAGTTGGATAGTCACAATGTGCTGGAATAACCCAGCAAGTCAGGCAGTATCTCTAGAGAAAATGGATCGGTGATGTTTTCAGGTCCGGTCCGTTCATCAGTCTGATGAAGGATCCTGACCTGAAACGTCATCTATTCATTTTTGAGAGATGCTGCCTGACCCGCTGAGTTACTCCAGCACTTTGTGTATATGTTTAATATAAACCAGCATCTGCTGTTCCTTCCTGCATATTGGTACAGATTGATATTCAGAGGAGATGTGATTAGAGTAGGTTACATGGGATTATGAATAATTCTCTTGAGAAAGATATCAGTTGGATAAGGTGACCAATTTATGTAATGTCATTGTTAAAAACATTTATATGTCACGGGTTTCTTTAGATTACAAGTGATGGGTGGATACAGGTGAGGGTTGTATTAATTGGGAGATGGTGGATACAAGACAGAGATTAAAAGACAAAAAATGTGTGAGTAATGGATAGAAGAGGTGCAAATTGTGAAGCCAGAGGAAGGAATGTGGGTGGAAGGGGATGGGGGAAGGGAGAAATGAGCACTTATCCCTAGTTACCCCAGGGATTCTGTTGGGAAAAACTGGGTGGAAGGTGAATGTAATCTGGCACAGAGTAGAATTTAGATACAAAATGCTGGAGTAACTCAGCGGGTCAGGCAGCATCTCTGGAGAAAAGGAATAGATGACATTTCGTGTTGGGACCATTCTACTTCCACTCTCAAGAAGGCTTCCAACCCGAAACGTCACCTATTCCTTTTCTCCAGAGATGCTGCCTGACCCATTGAGTTACTCCAGCATTTTCTGTCTATCTTCGGTATAAACCAGCATCTACACAGAGAATAATTTTTTTCTGAAAATAGAAAAAGATGGATATACTCCACAGGTAGTCAGCATCTATGGAGAGAGAGAATACTTCAGGTCAATGACTGCTCAATGGAAAGTAACTATTTTTCTGACTGGCCAGACATGACCTAAGTATTTTGCACAAAATCTTCAACTCTATTATGATTTGTGGTTTTGCCATGTTATGACTGGAAGGGATCAAGTTTGATGAAGTAATTATACTCATTGAGACTATTCCGATGAGTAATAGGATTAACCATTTACTCGTTAACTGCTTGTTGATCACTCGGCCAGTCATCGTCAACGACAAACCAAATGAAAAATAATTGCCAGTTAGTTTAAAACTTGGCTCCTTGTAACCGTGCACCAATCCAAAAAGAATATTTTGGAATAAAATGGGGAAAGTGTACTCCTACTGAAGATGGACACAAAGTGTTGGAGTAAATCAGCAGGTCTGGTGGCATCTATGGAAAAAAAACTGTTTTTTGTCGAGATGCTGTCAGACCTGCTGAGTTACTCCAGCATTTTGTGCCTTCATGCTGGTTCTATGTTACCCACTTTCTCATCCACTCCCGAAAACACTAGGTGTAATTTACAGAGGCCCAATTAACCTGCAAAACCACACGTCTTTGGGATGTGGGAGGAAACCGATGCACTTGCAAGAAACCCACGTGGTCACAGGGAGAATTTCCAAACTCCACACACACAGACAGCATGTGAGGTCAGGATTGAACCTGGGTCTCTGGTGCCGTGAGGCAGTGGTTCCACGCTGCCTATGATCAGTATTAGTCAAAAAGAGGGAAAAGTTGCCCTACTGGCTTTGGAAAGTGTAAAAAGACTTACCATCTTGAACCAGAGAAGACACAAAGTGCCAGAACAGCTCAGCTCTCTGTAAACTAACATGCTCATCCACTCCCTACACACCAGGGACAATTTACAGAGGGCCAATTAACATACAAAACCGCACGTCTTTGAGATGTGGGTGGAAACCGGAGCACCTGGAGGAAACCCACATGGTCACAGAGAGAAGGTGAAAACTCCACACACAGACAGCACCCAAGGTCAGCATTGAACCTGGGTCTCTGGGGCGGTGAGGTAGGGCATGTCATAAGTAGGCCCCATCAGAAATCCAGTCACGGAGACCTCGAGAATGCACAGTGACCACAAAGCATTTACCATGATCATGTTCAGAAAGCAACTTTGATCTATTCACACACGGAGGCACAGTGGTAGAGTAGTTGCCCTACAGCACCAGAGACCCAGGTTAGATTCTGACCTTGGGTGCTGTCTGTACGAAGTTTGCATGTTCTCCTTGTGACTGTGTAGGATTCCTCCGGGATGCTCCTGTTTCCTCACACATCCCAAAGATGTGCAGGTTTGTAGATTAAGTGGCTTCTATATATTGTCCCTAGTGTGTAGGATGGTGCTAGTGTACGGGATGATCGCTGGTCGGCGCGGACTCGGTGGGCTGAAGGGCCCGTTTCCACGCAGTACCTTTAAAAAAAACACAGAACATAGAACATAGAGCAGTACAGCACAGGAACAGGCCGCTTGCCCCACAATGTATGTGCTGAAAAGGATGACAAGACCAACCCTTATCTGCCTGCACATGATCCATATCCCTCCATTCCCTGCATATCCTCGTGCCTTTCCAAAAGGCTCATAAATACCACTATCGTTTCTGCCTCCACCACCATTCCCTGGGCAGCGTGTTACAGGCACCCACCACCCTCTGTGTGAAGAAACTTGCCCCTCGCATCTCATCTATTTTTGGAAGAGTTGCGGGGAATTTATTTTACACCTTAGAGCCCAGATACGTTAGCGTTTCATATTCATAACTGCAAAATAGCCTGGGAACAAATGTGTAAGAGACAAAGTTGTGGTTTCAGAATCATATTCTGACGTGTGCTCAATTCAGCTCCTGGTTTGTTGGCTCACGGCCACGGAGAATACTTAATTATGAAGACTAATTAAAAGATTCATCTACCCTTTCCCTTTCTGTTGCCTGTTCCAGATAACATTGATCCTGGGAGCCAGATGGTGTTCCTTGGGTGAAGCTGATTAAAGGCCGGTGGAAAGAGAAATCCAGGGACCTGTTCAGTCAACGTCAACGAAACAACCTTTATCATCCGTTAAGATAGTGTAATCCCAAAACACTTTTGATGGTTGCCATAAAACATTAAATGCATGGAGCATTTTGAATAGAAATTTTATTCCGAATGCTATTCCAGATTCATTAATTAAATAGCTAAAGGCCTGAATTTATTAGATTGTCACATGCTTTAGTTCATCATTTTAGTTCCACCTAACTCTGAACATAATTTAGAAAAAAAGGACACAAATTGCTGGAGTAACTCAGTGGGTCAGGCCTGGAGAAACTCTGAATTCTCCAGTAACTCTGGAGAACATGGATAGGTGGCATTTCGTGTCGGCTCCCTTTCTCAGCACTTTGTGTGTGTGCAAAGCAGCATCTGCATATCCTTATTTCTGAATATATTTTAATATGTTTACAATGCATTTATGTCCTTCCACTTTATATCATTATTATACAGTAAATCGAAGGGAAAAAGATTTTTTTCAATATTTGCTGTAGATCCTATATAATATTCCAATGCAATTTTAAACGTAAAAATCTATCAACAATGGTTTATAGGTTAATTGGCATCGGTAATATTGTAAAGTGTTCCTAGTGTGTAGGATAGTAATGTGTAGGATAGTGTTAGTGTACGGGGTGATCGCTGGTCGGCATGAACTCAGTGGGTCAAAGGGCCTGTTTCCTTGCTATAATTTTAAATCAATCACAAGATCATATGAATATCGGAATAAATGAAATAGAAATTAATGCAATCTTTTTGGTTCTCGAGGTCAGGATCAAACACAGGTCTCTGGCACTGTGAGGCAATGGCTCTACCAACTGCGCCCCTATGCCACCCCTGTGCCACCCCTGTGCCACCCCTGTGCATCAATGTGTCATCTCGCTATGTATTGACAACCACTAATCTTACATAATCACATCATTAATAGGATAAAGTCGAAATGAAACGATAGATAATCCAGTTATTGATGATCCATCGGGTACGATGATCTTATTTGGAACCACTGAAAATCTAATTTCAGACCTTTATATCAATGACATGGCTAACCCAACAACTAGCTTGCAACCTTTCGAATATATCGACAGAAATATCTTCCAGGACATAGACTGTATGGGAGCTGATAGCAATGATTGGATGCACTCTAACTCAGAAGTAATTTCAGAAACGTATCGCGCCTTGCATTCAGGCTTGGAACAATGGCTGAATAAGACGTTCTTTTGTCAAATTTATGCAAGTCCCTGAGAATCAAGGAAAGGGATCTTTGCAAAGCGATTTTCCAACTCAATGGTATGAACAGAGTCTGGAGCAAGGTCCCGACCCGAAACGCCGCATATCCCATGTTCTCCAGAGATGCTACCACTGTTGAGTTACTCCAGCACTCTGAAACGTCACATATCCCATGTTCTCCAGAGATGCTGCCTGACCTGCTGGGTTACTCCAGCACCTTGTGTCTTTTTGTTATGAACATTAAATTCTCCAGTTTTATCGGCCAGGCCGACCCCTACTTCATCGATCCAGTGCAGCCAGGACACCGAGCTTTAAAGAGAGAAAATAAGAAACTACAGATCTCCTTGGGTCAAGATCGGACTTTTCACAGACTTGGAAGTTGCGAGATGGTGCCAGAATGTGGTTCCAGAAGAGGATCTATTGGACTCATGTATAGTGTGTTTTGACTAGGGAGTATGCAGAACAAGCTTTTCACCCTATCTTGATACACATGACAATAAATAAATGAACTAACTAAAATTATGACATAAATGTGTAACTTTTGAACACATATGTGTAGCGTTGTTAGCGATTTGAACATAAATGTTGCCTATATGTCATATAATTCATAAATTCATGAGTTCTAGGAAAAGAATTAGGCCATTCGGCCCAACAGTTCTACTCCGCCATTCAATCATGGCTGATCTATCTTTCCCGAGCAGGCCCATTCTCCCACCTTCTCCCCATAACCCCTGACACTCTTACTAATCAAGAATTTGTCAATCTCCGCTTTAATTATCTATTGATAATTCTCCTTGTGCTCTGCCTATTCCCTGCAAAACCCTGAGAAACAATAAGGAAAACAAGCGCACATCCACGTATTACAAATTGCCAATAAGGGTATAAAGAACCGACTTCATGTTTCGCTAACAGAAAAGACTGTGGGTAACATACGGGCAATTGGAATACATGACTATCTTGTTTGGCACAGACGTTGTGGGCCGAAGGGCCTGTTCCTGTGCTGTACAGTTCTAAGTTCCACAAAACTGAAAAATAGGAGCAGAAACAAACCATCTGGTCCATCGATTTATCAAAGCATAATCCATTACTGTATCCCAGCAGAGATATGGATTGCTCCTTTGTAGTATTAGACTTCAGATGTTAGAGATACAGTGTTAGTGAACCAGTGGTCACCCCGCACACTAAGACTATCCCACACACTAAGGACAATTTACAATTTTACCAAAGCCAATTAACCTACAAACCTGTACGTCTTTGGAGTGTGGGAGGAAACCGGAGCACCCGGAGAAAACCCACGCAGTCACAGGGAGAAGGTACAAACTCCGTACAGGCAGCACCTGTAGTCAGGATTGAACCTGGGTCCCTGGGGCTATGAGGCAGCAGTTCTACTGCTGCGCCACTGTGCCACCCTTTTATTTGAGACTTTCTTCTGACCATAAAGTCTACAGTGCCTTCAGTCATCTTCTTTCACCGATTGGTAGCCATGGCTTTGTCAACGCCACTCCTGTCCATCCCGTGTGGGTTTATCCTGGTATGGGAACCGCCAAGCAATGTTTACCTTCTCCTGATTTATAATCAGCTTTGCTCCAGAAACTAATTCATCAATCACACTTAAGGAACACTGATCAACCTGAGGAGCACCTTCAGTAACAGACTGGTTTCACCAAGATGCTGCACAGAACGCCGCAGAAGGTCCTTTTTCCCTGTGGCTGTCAAACTATAGACAACTCCTCCCCCTTCTGTCTTGGAGTAGACTGACTCCCCTCCCCCCCAACCCCACCCCCACCCCCCAATCTTTGCACATCCCCACTCATCACTTTAATTTCATGCTCCATATATCTTGCTGTGTTTTATGACTCATGCAGACCAATTTCCTCCTGGGATAAATAAACTTCTATCATATCTTATCGTGTCGTATCATAGACATGCTATCACGTAGAATAGATCGGGTAAATGCACAGTCTTTTGCCCGGAGTCGGGGAATTGAGAACCAGAAGACATAGGCTTAAGGTGAGGAGGGAAGGATTTAATAGGAAATCTGAGAGCTATCTTTTTTTACACAAAGGGTGGTGTGTATTTGGAACGAGCTGCCGGAGAGGGTAATTGAGGCAGGCACTATCATAACGTTTCAGAGACATTTGGACAAGTCCATGGATAGGATAGGTTTAGGGGGATATGGGCCAGGCGTGGGCAAGTGGGACGTGTAGATGGGGTATGTTGGTCGGTGTGGGCAGGTTGGGTCGAAGGGCCTGTTTCCACACTCTGTGAGTCTATGACTCTGTGACTCTACTTCGCCAGGCCAGCCAATGTGATTTTTAAGCAGGGATTAGGGAACTCTGGTGACTGGCAACAGGTGCAGTTGACACACACTGAAGAAATCCTACTGAGAAAATGCAAAGAGAATTGACTGCAGCCTTTTTTTAGAATACAAATCCCAGACACTAATTATGGATGAGAGGAAAGGTTAATTATTTAGTCTGACAATTCTTGTCTTGGTGTCTTTGGATGATTACGAAAGAAATTAAGGAGAAAGCACAAAGACATCACTGTTAGCTGCAGTAAATCAGGATTAGTGCTCAAGCAGATCTCTGAGAGCATTTTCCATAATTGCAGATGCCTAAAGTGTCCTGAAAATCTGACAGGAACAGAATTTAATGGTTGTTGTTTTGTTACGGTATACATGAACCACGGGCGGCAGGGTGGTGCAGCGGTAGAGCTGCTGCCTTACAGCGCCAGAGACCCCGGTTCAATCCTCACTACAGGTGCTGCCTGCACGTAATTTGTACATTCTCACTGTGACCACGTGGGTTTTCTCCGGGTGGTCCGGTTTCCTCCCACACTCCAAAGACGTGCAGGTTTGTAGGTGAATTGGCTTCATTAAAGATTGTAATTTGTCCCCAGTGTGTAGGATAGTGCTAGTGTACGGGGTGATCGCTGGTCAGCGTGGAATCGGTGGGCCGAAGGGTCAGTCTCCACGCTGTATCACTAAAAGTCTAAAGAAAGTCTACAAAGTAAAAAGAATGAGATGGGGGAAGACAGAGGAATTAAAGAAATAAAGACATATTGGGTAAATATTGAGATTTTAAAGGCAGTGGGAAAAGTTTAGATGAGGAGCCCAAAGTAATGACCCTATAGGATTGGCAAGTGAGGAACTACAGGAGAGGTTACGCTGAATGTGTGGACCAAAACTAAGTGTTCTACCATTGGAATTCTTACTTAAACCCTAAAGCCAACCTTACCCTGGAAATGTGCTCTGGAAATGTGACTGTACCAATAAAGTCTAAGGTCAAGTACACACTAGGGGCAAGTACACACTAAGGTCAAGTACACACTAGGGGCAAGTACACACTAAGGTCAAGTACACACTAGGGGCAAGTACACACTAAGGTCAAGTACACACTAGGGGCAAGTTGCAAGGACCAATTTTCCTGCAAACCACCACGTCTTTGGGACGTTGGTCACAGAGAGAACGTGCAAACTCCTTGTGGACAGCACCCGTGGTCAGGTTCGAACCCGGGTCTCAGGCGCTGCGAGGCAGCAACTCTACCAGCTTGTTTGAGTTGCACTGTTTTGTGAGAGCTGCGATTGCAAGACAGATCTATGTGACCTCCACTGTGATGCGGCAGTGTGACCCCCACTGTGATGCAGCAGTGTGACCTCCACTGTGGTGCAGCAGTGTGAGCTCCGCTGTGGTGCAGCAGTGTGACCTCCGCTGTGGTGCAGCAGTGTGACCTCCACTGTGACGCGGCAGTGTGACCTCCACTGTGGTGCAGCAGTGTGACCTCCACTGTGGTGCAGCAGTGTGATCTCCACTGTGATGCAGCAGGCAGTGCAGTGATTAGAGGTTAATGTTGGAGCCACCTCTGGCAGTATGGAACAATGCCCATTGGTGCTACATCATGCAAAATCATCCCTGTACTGGAAGGGTCTCGACCCGAAACGTCACCCATTCCTTGTCTCCCGAGATACTGCCTGACGTGCTGAGTTACTCCAGCATTTTGTGAAATAAATACATTCGATTTGTACCAGCATCTGCAGTTATTTTCTTACACTACCTGTACTACTTTGTTATTATGCACAATATTTCGTTTAACCTGGTTATGCATCAAATATTGTGACAGTTATTAGTCTCGAATGTGCACCTGTGTAATTTGATTTTGAATATAGTTTCATTTTTTTGCAAGGAACCTTGATGGTATCTCTGCCCCTTTTAGTCAATCATTATGTCATACAGCACAGAAACAGGCCCTTTAACCCAAGTTGGCTGATACCAAAGATAGACACGAAATGCTGGAGTAACTCAGCGGGACAGGCGAGAAGGAATGGGTGACGTTTCGGGTCGAGACCCTTCTTCAGACTGAAACCAACATGTCTGCCCGAGTTAGTCCCATTGGGCCCATATCCCTGAAAACCTTTTCTATCCATTTAAGTGCAGCAAACAATTCGATTTTGCACACTCGCAAAGTAATTTATATTTATGTCCGGAATTTGGATTGCACGGTGCCTGATCTCTCAGTAATAGAATCATACAGTGTGGAAACAAGCCCTTCAGCCCAACCTGCCCACGCTGACCAACATGCCCCATCTACACTAGTCCCACCTGCCTGCGTTTGGCCCATATCCCTCTAAACCTATCCTATCCATGTACCTTCTAAGTGCTTCTTAATCGTTGCGATAGTAACTACCTCCTCCGGCAGCTCATTCCATACAACCATCACCCTTTGTGTAAAAGTTGCCCCTGAGGTTCCTATTAAATCTTTCCACCCTCATTAAAAACCACATCATCTGGTTGTCGATTCCAAACACAGAGTGACATTAACTTCTCCACAGCTCATAGAGCATGGAAATATCCACTTCAGCCATGCTGACCAAGATGCCTCATCTGAGCTAGTCCCATTTGCCCTGATTTGGTCCATGTCCCTAGTGTGTAGGATAGTGCTAGCATGCAGGCTGATCACTGGGCAGCGTGGACTCAATGGGTCGAAGGGCCTATTTCTACGCTGTATCTCTAAAGTCTAAAGTCTAAAAACAAACAAGGCCCTTGGGCCTTCCGAATCCGCGCCGACCAGCGATCACCCCGTACACTAGCACTATCCTACACACTAACATTCACACAAAATGTATTTTCAAGGATGGTGAGCGTTGGATCTTTAATTTACTAGTTTTCCATTTAATATACTGATTAAAATTGTCAGCGAGCAGCTTCTAATTGAAGCCTTCACTGCATTTAATTTTTTTAATGGCCGTTTCCCATTTGACTTTCCTCATGCCTACCACAAATAGACACAACGCATTTGGTTTGAATTATTTGACTTGATAATATCCTTTCCATATCCTTAATGCACTCACTGCTTTGATAATTGATGAATATTAACTGAGTATATTTCCGGGCACAAAGGTGCTAAACATACAAACAAGATTCCGTAAATGATTTTTTCACTATTAAACTCTTTCATTTAATTGATCTGTACATTTACAGTTAAATGCAGAACATTAATAATAGATGTAACAGCTGTTCCAGTTATCTGTTTCCATTGATTAGCGATAGAGCATGAGAAAATTATCATTGTCTGGTGTAAATGACATTGAAAAAATATAATTCATAGAAACTATCTGGACCAAATACATTGTAGAACTCATTTACTGTGAACTTGGTACGGCAAGATTGCTTTCACGTTTGAAAATGATCTAATTTGATTTTTAATTTCTCAATCTGTAATATTATGTTGCAGCTGAATAGGGATTGATGACATTTCAAAGCTTATGACAACAGCAAGTTTGAGAGTCAAGAGTCAAAAGTGTTTTAATTGTCATATGTACTGAAACAATATTAGTGCAAAATCAAACTAAACCCTGAAGTCCAAAACAAAGACAGTTCATGTTTGTAGTTTAGTTTAAGTTTGTACTGTTCAACAGCCCGAATGTTGCTGGGAAGAATCTATTCCTGAACCTGGAGGTCATGGTTTTCAGACCCCTAAGAAATTAATCCTGCTCTTAACTGGAAACAGGCCCTTCGGCCCAGTGAGTCTATACCGACTGGCTATCACCTGTACACTATTTCTATCCAACACAGTATGTACAAATTGCAGAATTTAATTGACCTACAACCTGTACATCTTTGGAATATGGGAGAAAACAGGAGCATCCGGAGAAAACCCACGTGGTGACAGGGAGAAGGTACAAACTCCGTACAGACAGCACCCGCAGTCTGGATCAAAGCCAGGTCTCTGGTGCTGTAAGGCAGCAGCTCTACCGCTGCTCCACTCTGCCACCCTATATTCTATGTTCTATTCCACCACTGATTAACATGGCCAAGTAACTTTTCAATCCACGCGTTGTTGGTGTGGGAAGAAACCAGAGCACCCGGAGGAATGCCACAAAGTCACAGGGAGAACGCGCAAACTATGTACAGACAAAACCCAGGGTCAGGATCGAACCCGGGCCACTGCTGTGAGGTGGGCCACTGTGCAGTAATTAGTGGAAAATGATTTTTAAAATTAGAAATCCAGCGTGCCTGCCTGTTTATAGTTTTTTATGGTTTAGTTTATTGTCAAACATACCTAAGTACAGTGACAAAGGTTTTTGTTGCGTGCTAACCAGTCAGCGATGATTACAATCGAGCCGTCCACAGTGTACAGATACAGGAGAAAGGGAATAATGTATAGAGCAAGATAAAGTCCAGGAAAGTACAATTAAAGATAGCACCAGGGTCTCCAATGAGGTAGGCGGCAGCTCAAGACAGCTCTCTAGTTGTTGATGGGATGATTCAGTTGCCGGATTGACAGTAAGCAACAAAAACGTTTCACCATACCTCGCTCGGTACACGTGACAATAAAATAAAATAAACTAAAGTACAGTCATGAGTTTCGTATTCTTGTTCTATGTCTGTATAAAACTTGAGAGTCTTCAAGGTACAACAGAAATCTTTATTACAGTAACTCCATGCTGGCAGCAAGACAACTAAAATGGCTGCAACCACACGATCTGACTGCACACTCACACACTGTGTACAGCCAAGATAACTATGTGCAAAACATCTCCCTTTGTCCGGTGCAGTGCCACCTGCTGCACGGGAGGAGCAACGTGTCCACCCACCCCACACGGTCCATCAAACATCACAATGAGGAGCACATACAAACTTTGTACAGACAGCATCCGTAGTCGGGATCGAACCCGAGTCTCTGGCGCTGTCAGGCAGCAACACTGCCTCTGCAGCACTGTGCCAATGTCTTTTAAATGCTGCTATTGTGCGTGCCTCAACTACCTCCTCTGGCAGCGCGTTCCACACAACCCACCACCCTATCGGTACGTAATTCTGGCTGTATTCCAGAAGGATAATCGATTATTTAAATAATGGCATCATTAGAATACCGATTAACAATGTAGAAATGCATTAGTAGAAGCCAAAGAGTTAAATTACTCAGTGGGTATTTATCAAGGACTATGAAGCAATAAAATTGATGTTCCTTTTATTTTTGGAATTTACTCCTATTAAGTATGGAAATTACATTCAAGAGAGCAGTCATAATATTCAGGCGATTATCTCAACGAGCCACCTGCTCTGTCCCAGATTACTGCCTCGTTTCCTTTTGTACATGAAAAGTTGCCCATAATGAGTCCCGTTTTCAGAGTCACTGTAGCTCGGTTTGGTTGTTTATTCGGCTTTAGTAAAGGGAGACTTCATAAAACAACTGAGCACCAGTAAGCAGGCAGCATAAATTATCACTGCCTCCCAGAATACATTATGAAAGAAACGAAAACACAACTCAAGTCTCATAAGTGTAAGAAAAAAACTGCAGATGCAGTTTCATAATATACACATAATAACACAATTCAAGTCTCATAATATGGTTTGCAGAATAACGCGGTATTCATGTACAAAAAAAAATGGGTTTATTTCTTCATATTCAATTATAGTAAATAATAAAGTTTGAACTTTAAAATGTTTTTTTAAATACAGAAAACAGACCTCTTCTTCGATACGTTGCGGGGATTTTATGGAAATGAACACGTACAAAAGTTTTGATGTTTATTTGTCATATTCTGTCATCATTCATGCAAATTTCTCTCGCCGGGAGTTATAATGCACGGCACATTGGTGCAGCGGTAGAGTTGTAGCCTTCCAGTGCCAGAGATTTGACTTCGATCCCGACCATGGGTGCTGTCTGTACAGAGTTTGTACATTCCCCCTGTGTTTTCTCCTTGGGCTCCAGTTTCCTCCCAGATCCTAAAGATGTGCGAGTTTGTAGGTTAATTATCCCGAGTGCGTAGGATGGAACTAGTGTGAAAGGGTGATCGCTGGTCAGCACGGATTCGGTGGGCCAAAGGGCCTGTTTCCATGCTGCATCTCTAAACTAAACTAAGACTCTACGTAACTCCAGACCAAAGATAATAGAGCAGAACAAGATAGACCACTCGACCCTAAAAACCATAGTATGTCATGGCGCCATTTTAGTAGGCAGAAACATTTAAAAAGAAAAATAACAAAAATCTGTGAATTGATAGATGAGATATATTCTGCATTTTAATGATATCATCACACATACAGTTCCCCCAAAACACTGATTACACTATGAGGCATTGCGAACGGCGGGTTTTGCCTACTAAAATGTCAGACGTTACGCCCCTTAGTGATTTCAATGGAGTGATTCATCTTGCTCCTCTAGTATCTTTGCTCCAGACCTACAAAAGACCATTGTGGGCTTCACCTTTCCTTGGTCATCGGTGCTGGCTCTGATTTGTTGTGTACATTTACATACACTACCTCCAGTTTCCCTCTCCCCTGACTCTCAGTCTGAAGAAGGGTCTTGATCCAAAACGTCACCTATTCTCTCGAGGTGTTGTCTGACCTGCTGAGTGACACCAACATTTTGTGTTTGTCTTCGTTGTAAACCAACATCTGCAGTTCCTTCCTACAAATGTAGGAATTGTTCTGCAAGCTGTAAATCCAAGGTCAATTATGGATCGACAACAGCCATGCCCCATGTGAACATAAAAACAATCACAGAAATCCAGACTTTTATTGCTGAGTTTCTTTTGCACTCTGATTGCCCTCAGGATTTGCATAAGGCCAATTAGTCTTTAATTGACCTCAGAATTGACTTCAAACAGACTTTGTGGCTTTAAAGGGAAACACTAAGTTATGCACAGCTGGAATAAGGCAGCAAAATAATGCCCTGCGCGTTGCTTCAGCTGGTAAAGCAATGCACCCTTCAATTAGCCATGAGTCAACAGGAGATACACCACAAACTACAATATTAGATGCACAAATATCAGTTGGCAATTCTACAATACACCTAGTTTTAGTGTATCGTTGTCACATGTTCAGTGACAATGATTGTGCGGCACGGTTGCGCAGTGGTAGAGTTGCTGCCTTACTGCCCTCTTCGAGTTTCCTCCCACGCTCCAAAGACGTACAGTCATGTAGGTAAATTGGCTTGGTAAATGTAAAAATTGTCCCTAGTGCGTGGAGGATAGAAACATAGAAACATAGAAAATAGGTGCAGGAGGAGGCCATTCGGCCCTTCGAGCCAGCACCGCCATTCACTGTGATCATGGCTGATCGTCCCCAATCAATACCCCGTGCCTGCCTTCTCCCCATATCCCTTGATTCCACTAGCCCCTTGAGGTTTATCTAACTCTCTCTTAAACCCATCCAGTGATTTGGCTTCCACTGCCCTCTGTGGCAGAGAGTTCCACAAATTCACAACTCTCTGGGTGAAAAAGTTTTTTCTTACCTCAGTTTTAAATGGCCTCCCCTTTTTCAAAGACTGTGGCCCCTGGTTCTGGACTCGCCCAACATAGGGAACATTTTTCCTGCATCAAGCTTGTCCAGTCCTTTCAGAATTTAATATGTTTCTATAAGATCCCCTCTCATCCTTCTAAACACCAGTGAATCCAAGCCTAGTCTTTTCAATCTTTCCTCATATGTCAGTCCCGCCATCCCAGGGAATTAATCTCGCGAACCTACGCTGCACTGCCTCAATTACAAGGGTGTCCTTCCTCAAATTAGGAGACCAAAACTCTACACAATACTCCAGATGTGGTCTTACCAGTGTCCTATACAACTGCAGAAGAACCTCTATACTCCTATACTGAAATCCTCTTGTTATGAAGGCCAACATTCCATTAGCTTTCTTCACTGCTTGCTGTACCTGCACGCCAACCTTCAGTGACTGGTGCACAAGGACACCCAGGTCTCGCTGCACCTCCCCCTTACCTATCCTAACTCCATTGAGATAATGCCACCAAAGTGGATAACCTCACATTTATCTATATTATACTGCATCTGCCACGCCACTGCCTGCCATTCTGAAAAGGACCCGTTTACTCCTACTCTTTGCTTTCTGTCTGCCAACCAATTTTCTATCCATGTCAACACCCTACCCCCAATACCATGTGCTCTAATTTTGGTCATCAATCTCCCGTGCGGGACCGTATCAAAGGCTTTCTGGAAGTCTAGATACACTACATCTACTGGCTCCCTATTTTACTTGTCACGTCCTCAAATAATTCCAGAAGATTAGTCAAGCATAATTTCCTTTTCATAAATCCATGCTGACTTGGACTTATCCTTTTACTGCTATCCAAATGCACCGTTATTACCTCTTTAATAATTGACTCCAGCATCTTTCCCACCACCGAAGTCAGGCTAACTGGTCTGTAATTCCCCGTTTTGTCCCTCGCTCCTTTCTTGAAAAGTGGGATAACATTAACTATCCTCCAATCCACAGGAACTGATCCTGAATCTATTGAACATTGGAAAATGATCACCAATGCATCCACTATTTCTAGAGCCACCTCCCTGAGGACCCTGGGATGCAGACCATCAGGCCCAGGGGATTTATCATCCTTCAGTCCCATTAGTCTACCCAATACTATTTCTCGCCTAATGAAAATTTATTTCAGTTCCTCTACCCCCCTAGATCCTCTGTCCTCCAGCACATCTGGGAGATTGTTTGTGTCTTCCTTAGTGAAGACAGATCCGAAGTACCTGTTCAACTCTTCTGCCATTTCCTTGTTACCCATAATAATTTCACCCATGTCTGCCTTCAAGGGACCCACATTTGACTTTGCTACCCTTTGCTCTTAACATACCTAAAGAAGCTTTTACTGTCCTTCGTTATATTCTTGGCCAGCTTCCCCTCGTACTTCATCTTTTCAGCCCGTATTGCCCGTTTTGTTACCTTCTGTTGTCCTATGAAAGTTTCCCAATCCTCTGGCTTCCGGCTACTCTTTGCTGTGTTATACACCTTTTATTCTCGTTTTATTCCATCCCTAACTTCCCTTGTCAGCCACGGTTGCCTCCTACTCCCCTTAGAATCTTTCTTTTTGGAATGAAATGATCCTGCGTCTTCCGGATTATGCCCAGAAATTCCTGCCATTGCTGTTCCACCATCCATCCTGCTAGGATCCCTTTCTAGTCTACCTTGGCCAGCTCCTCTCTCATGCCTTCATAGTCCCCTTTGTTCAACTGACACTTCTGATTTAACCTTCTCCTTCTCAAATTGCAGATTAAAACTAATCATATTTTTGATCACTACCTCCAAACGGTTCCTTTACCTCGAGTTCTCTTATCAAATCTGGTTCATTGGACAACACTAAATCCAGAATTGCTTTTTCTTTGGTAGGCTCCATTACAAGCTGCTCTAAGAATCCATCTCGGAGGCACTCTACAAACTCTCTTTCTTGGGGTCCAGAACCAACCTGATTTTCCCAGTCTACCTGCATATTGAAATCGCCCATCACCACAGTGGCATTACCTTTCTTATATGCCAGTTTTAACTCCTGCTGCATCTTACACACTACATCCGGGCTACTCTTTGGGGGTCTGTAGATAACACCAATTAGTGTCTTCTTGCCTTTACAATTCCTCAACTCAATCCACAGTGACTCGACCTCGTCAGTCCCTATGTCTTCCCTCGCAAGGGACTGAATTTCATCCCTCACCAGCAGAGCTACCCCACTGCCTCTGCCCACCTGCCTGTCCTTTCTATAGGATGTATAACCCTGAATATTAAGTTCCCAGGCCCGATCCTCCTGCAGCCACGTCTCTGTAATGTTAATATGTGGGGATCTCTGGTCGGCGCAGACTCAGTGGGCCGCAAGGCCTGGTTCCGCCCTGTATCTCTAGCCTAAAACTACAGGGATACAGTGAAATGATTTGTACGGGTGTCTGTGGCTATGGGGAGAAGGCAGGAGAATGGGGTTGAGAGGGAAAGATAATTCAGCCATGATTGAATGGCGGAGTGGACTTGAATGGCCTAATTCTGCTCGCATAACTTATGAACTTATGAAATGTTTATTCTGCATGCTATTCAGTCGAAGCATATGATACGTGAAGTATAAAAGATCCTCTTCTGAAATAGCATACAGAGGTTGACACTTTTAATTGACATACTTGACAATTATTAAAACAAAATAGAAAGAGCATGCAACAAGTAAATAAATCAGAACGGGTCCATTTTTATGATAGAAGAAGGGTCCTGACCAAAAACATCAGATGCTGCCGGACCCGCTGAGTTCCTCCAGCGCTTTGTGTTTTGCTCAATCTTCCAGCATCTGCAGTTCCTTGTTTCTCCATTTTCATGTGATGTAAACTTAGCAACTGTCTTGTGAGGGTATCTTTCTGCTCACTTTTCATTCTGTTTACTCTCTACAGCTTGTGCAATGGTTCGCTACATGTGATCCATGGGTCACACCAATCAGGAAATGTTCCTGTCATATCCCTAAACCACGCTAAATCCACTGGTCTCATCTGGTATCGTCAATGAGAGATTATCAGTCAGAACCTTTTTTTCCCAGTGTGGAAACATCAAATGCTAGAGGGCATTGTTTTAAGGTGAGAGGGGCAAAGTTTAAAGGCGATGTGCGGAGCATGTTTTTTACTCAGAGGGTGGTGCGTGCCTGTAATGCTTTGCCAGGGGTAGTGGTGGAGGCAGATGGGAGAGTGGTGTTTAAAAGGTTTTTTTATGGGCACATAGATATGCAGGGAATGGAGGGATATGGATTCCGTGCAGTTTGTTTTGCCTCTGTCAGTAGGGGGCGTCAGGTTGAGGATGTGAGAGGTTTAAAGGACGGGAATGATGGAGGAAAATGAAGGCCTGTAAAATTGTTAAGGAGGATTGATAAGGAGGACTACTGGTGCTGCCTGTACGGAGTTTGCACGTTCTCCCTGCGACCGTGTGGGTTTTCACCAGGTGCTCCAGTTTTCTCCCACATTCCACATTCCAAAGTTGTGCAGGTTTGTAGGTTAATTGGTTTCTGTAAATTGTTCCTAGCGTGTAGGATAGAACTAGTGTACGGGATGATCGCTGGAGGGTGTGGACACGGTGGGCCGAAGGGCCTGTTTCCACGCTGTATCTCTACACAAAACTAAAATAAAGGATTCTCAAGAGGATGGTGATGGGGACGAATGATTACCAACTTGACAGTGATAAATGGAACAGCACACCCATCCTTGCAGCACTTCTGTAGGTTGAACTAACTGTTTTTACTCGTTAGAAAAATGAGCAACAAAAGAACAGCTGGCCCTGAAGAAAGGTCCCTGTCTGAAGAAGGGTCCCGACCAGAAACGTCACTTATGCATGTTCTGATGAGATGCGACCTGACCCGCTGAGTTACTCCAGCACTTTGTGCCTATCTTTAGTATAAGTCAGCATCTGTAGCTCTTTTTTATCACATTGTAACAGCTGAAACTAGTCAGCTTAGTCAGCTTAGACCACAGAAACCTCTTTACAAATCCTCCTCTTTCCTCATTGACTTTGGGCTTCTGCCTGGCTCTCCTGATAATTAATGTCCCCTCTGCTGGCTGTGTATCCTTGCTCTATCTCCTTCCACCAGACCGCTGTATATTCCACTCCACAGAAAGGATGGAGTGCAGGGAGCACAGTGGCGGAGCGGTGGAGTTGTTGCCTTGCAGCACCAGAGACCCGGGTTTGATCCCGACCACGGGTGCTGTCTGTATGGAGTTTGTACATTCTCCCCGTGACCGCATGGGTTTTCTCAGAGATCTTCCATTTCCTCCCACACTCCAAAGATGCACTGCAGGTATGTAGGTTAATTGGCTTGGTGAAAGGGTTAAATTGTCCCTAGTGTGTGTAGGATAGTGCTAATACAGAATACAGAGCTTTATTGTCATTCGGTACCGAGATACCGAACAAAATTACATTTCCAGCAGTCACAGAACACAACAAAAAAGAAAAGAACACAGGACACACGACCCCAACACAAACATCCATCACAGTGACTCCAAACACCCCCTCACTGTGATGGAAGGCAACAAAACTTCCTCTCTCTTCCCCCCATGCCCATGGACAGACAGCTCGACCCCTACCGAGACGACCGACCCGCACTGCCCCCGCAAGGGGATGAAAGTCCCCGCGGCCGAGCCGCACCGGGCGCTGAAACGTCCCGCGGCCGTACCGGGCGATGGAAGGCCCCGCGGCCGAGCCGCGCTGGGCGATGTTAGGTCCCACGGCCGAGCCGCATCGGGCGCTGCTAAGTCCCGCGGCCGAGCCGCGCCGGCGATGTTAAGTCCAGCGGCCGAGCCGCGCTGGGCGATGGAAGGCCCCGCGGCCGAGCCACGCCGGGCGATGGAAGGCCCCGCGGCCGAGCCGCACCGAGCAATGGAAGGCCCTGCGGCCGAGCCGCACCGAGCGCTGAAACGTCCCGCAGCCGAGCCGCGCCGGCGATGTTAAGTCCAGCGGCCGAGCCGCACCGGGCACTGTTAGGTCCCGTGGCCGAGCCGCGCCGGCGATGTTAAGTCCAGCGGCCGAGCCGCGCCTGGCAATGGAAGGCCCCGCGGGCGATGGAAGGCCCCGCGGCCGAGCCGCGCCCCGAGGAAGAGACCTAAAAAAAGAAAGGTTTCCCCCACCCCACCCCACCACCCCCCACCCCACCCCACCCCCCCACACCCCCCACACATACACAGCCAAAAACACCAACACACAAACAAAAAAGGAAAAAAGACAAACAGACTGCCAGCGAGCCGCAGCCGTTAGGCGCTGCCACACGACGCCTCAAAATGTGCGGGGGTTGCTGGTCAGCGCGGACACGGTGGGCCAAAAGGCTTGCTTCCACACTGTATCTCTAAATTAAACTAAAGTAAAGAAGTGGCAACTAACAATACAGCAAACATCACTCGCTACATAAAGTCAAATGCTGAATTTTTTCCATTTTATTTTAATGTCAGGCCAAATCAGATATTGAACCCATGTGCATACTCTTCAGTCAATAATTCAAATGCTGTGCACTTGTGAAATGTGATTTGCTGCCTCCTGATTTTTACTTTGATTTGAGGGTGCACCAAATAAGATTGATGCTCATCAATTGTAGGATGAATCTACTTAAAATTCGACATTTTTGTTGAGAAAGCAGTTACGTCAAGTAAAACCAAAAACTAGCTAGACAAAAAATTCCAAAGACGTACAGGTTTGTAGGTTAATTGGCTTCAGTAAAATTGTAAATTGTCTCTACTGCATGTAGGATAGTGTTAGTGTATGGGGATCGCTGGGCGGCACGGACTCGGTGGGCAAAGGGCCTGTTTCCACGCTGTATCTCTGAACTAAACTACACTAAACTAAAAACAAAAAAGCATGTACATTTTATATATTACGAGGCAAAAGAGCGATAAAACTCTTGAACTTTTAAACCTAGGAGACATCTGCTGGCAATTTCCTTCGTATTCTCTCTTTTGCTAATGAATTGTGGGGACCGTTATTGCTTAGCTTCACCGGATCTGGGCAAATACTTTAGACTTTAGGTATACAGTGTGGAAACAGGCCCTTCGGCCCACCAAGTCCGTGCTGACCAGCCATCCCCCCATACACTAACACTATCCTACACACTGGGGACAATCTACAATTTTACCAAAGCCGTTCACCTCCAAACCAGAATGTCTTTGGAATGTGAGAGGAAACCAGGGCATCTGGAGAAAACCCACACGGTCACAGGGAGAATGCACACACTCCGTACAGATAGCACACGTAGTCAGGATCGAACCTGGTTCTCTGGTGCTGTGAGGCAGCAACTCCCCACTAAAGCCTAAATTGAGATATCACTGATCGAGTATGACGCTGTTGACAGTCTGTTCAATTCTTAACAGAGACACATTATCAAGCATTCCAACGGTGAGTTAGTGGAACTGTGGAATGGGGCAGCAGAGTGGTGCAGCAATACAACCAGAGCCCAGGATTGGATCCTGACTACAAGTGCTGTCTGAACGGAGTTTGTACAAAAACCAGGCAGTGGGAAGAGAACTTCGATGTGAACAGTTTGAGTTAATGGTTGTCTGTAATCTCGTTTGTTATCCTTGGTAATTGAATATTGCTGCCGCAATAAACTTCTTTAACAAAGTACAAGCCTCCAGACTCGCCATATGTGTGGGATAGTGCTAGTGTACGGGAATCACTGGTCAGCGTGGACTCGGTGGGCGAAAGGACTTGTTTTCACATTCTAAACTAAACTGTTAATATTTATGTGCAGGAAGGAACTCCAGGTACTGGTTTACACCGAAGATAGACACAAAATGCTGGAGTAACTCAGCGGGACAGGCAGCATCTCTGGAGAGAAGGAATGGGTGACGTTTCGGGTTGAGGCCCTTCTTCAACTATTTATTTTGCGGTCCAATAAATACCGTGATCTACAGGACAGACATTGGGAGCATTTTAGAGTTGGTATTCTGAAGAGCCAGTGGGTTCCCTGAATGTGCTTCCTCACACCTCAGCGGGTCCAGTGCACACTGGCTGGGGATGTGAACATGTTACTTGCTTGTGGCAAGCCTCGACGTGGGAAAACAGTGTCGCTCCTGAAAATTGCCACCATCTGGCTCGCACCTGTTTTTTGCTAGTATAGCAGAAACTGACTGAAGGTTATTAATCCCGGAATAGCAAGGTCTTGTGACAGACAAACTTTGTCCCAGTTGTGGAGTATTTGCTGACATTTCACATTGTGCTCTTGATTGATAAGGTCCCACTTTCATGTAATCACAGGGGAGTTGCTCGCATTACTGATTATTGAAGCATGGTTCATCATCTGAATTCACAGAATGAAGGCACTCAAGCTTTTTTTCCAGTGCCAGAGCTGAATAATTTTCAAACAAGAACACAAGATGCTTGCGTTAAAAGCTGAATTCCAAGCCCTTTGAGAGATGAATAGCATAATCTGTAACACTGCATTCTTACCAGAAAACCAGGCATCTGCAGAGCCTTTGACTGCAGAACCATTCTGTTCATTGTAAGAACAAATTGTGCCTCCTTAACGTGCTGTATTATATCGGTCCCACTGTAGTGGAATATCGCAGAGACAGTTAACGAGGATCATTTAGACAGGAATATATAATTGGCTATCCAAAAAGGCAATGGAGTTTTCATACCCCATCATCATCGGTTAGTTTTCTCCATTTGTTTATGAATACATTTCTAAAACATTAATAGTGTGGAAATACCTCTGTGAAAATTTCTGGGACCAAAGGGTTATCTATTTTCTGAACATAAGCATCGAGCTGATTAGTTTATTGGTTTATTTTAGAGATACAGCGCGGAAACAGGCCCTTTGAACCACTGAATCTGTGCCGACCAGCGATCCCCCAGTACACTCGCACGATCCTACACAGGGACAATTTGCAAATTGTTTGCCAAAGCCAATTAGCCCACAAACCTGTACGTCTTTGGAGCGTGGGAGGAAACTAGAGCTCCCGGAGAAAACCCACGCGGTCATGGGGAGAACGTACAAACTCCGTACAGACAGCATCCGCCATCAGGATCGAACCCGGGTCACTGGTTCTGTAAGGCAGCAACTCTACTGCTTGCCTGATCACGCTAAATATGAGATTGTGACTATTACTGAGACAATATTTGTGATTATTAAACTGAAGGATAGATGAGCACTTGTCTTTGATAAAGCACGGAAACATCATCCATCATCCTTCGGCCTAATCATCCATACCGAACAAGATGCTCCATTTCAACATCCCTCTAAATATTGCCAACATCCCTCTAAATGTTTCCTATCCATGTACCTGTACGAATGTTGTTTCAATTTTGTTATTACACTGCCTCAATTACTTCCTCTGGTAGCTCATTCCACATACCCACCACCTTTTGAGTGAAAACGTTGTCTATCAGGTTTCCTAATAAATCTTTCCCCTCTCACCTTAAATCTATGTTGCTCATACCCCCCTGCCCATGCCAACCAAAATGCCCATCAACATTGGCCCCACCTGCCCATGTTTGTCCTCTATCTCTCTCTAAACCTTTCCTATCCATGTACCTGTCCAAATGTCTTTTAAATGTTGTTATAGTACCTGCCTCAACTACCTCCTCTGGCAGCTCGTTCCATAAACCCACCACCCTATGTGTGAAAAAGTTGTCCCTCATAATATCATAAAATCATAAGATCATAAGAGATAGGAGCAGAATTAGGCTATTCGGCCCATCAAGTCTACTCCGCCATTCAATCATGACCGATCTATCACTCCCTCCTAACCCCATTCTCCTGCCTTCTCTCCATTACCTCTGACAAGGTAATGGAGAGAATCTATCTATCTCTGCCTTAAATATATCCATTGACTTTGCCTCCACAGCCTTCTGTGGCAAAGAATTCCACAGATTCACCATATCTTGCCCTTCTCACCGAAATCCTATGTTTTTTTATTCCCCTGCCCTGGGTAAAAGACTCTTTGCATTCACCCTTCTTATTCCCATCATGATTTTATTCACCTCTATAAGATCACCCCTCAGCGTCCTAGTCTGCCCAACTTCTCCCTCAGGCCCAGGCCCTCGAGTCCTGGCAACATCCTGGTAAATCTCTGCACTCTTGTGCAGGAGGGAACTGCAGATGCTGATTTACACTGAAGATAGACACAAAAAATGCTCACCCCGAACAGTCAGCATCTCTGGAGCACAGGAGTGGGTGACCTTTCGTGTCGAGACCCTTCTTTAGTCTGAAGAAGGGTCTCGACCCAAAACATCACCCATTCCTTCTTCCCCGCACTCTTTCCAGCTTAATGGCATTGTTCCAACAACAGGGTAACCAAATCTGAACACTGGACCCCAAGTGATGGATACTGTGCCCAGTTTGCATTCTTCTGTTCCTGTAAAGGAACATTTGTGATCAAATTTAGTAGCATCTAAGTTTTAACATGAAATGAAACGGCAACATATGGATCCCCTGAGTTAAACGACCACCGGGCTCTTGTTATATTGAATAAATCTCCTCCGATATCAGAATGAAGTTAAACAAGATATACCTCCTCTATTCGTGGTCGTGGCTGTAAATTAGGTACTAGAATCCATTAAATTGATAATCGTGTCATTGGGATTAAGATATCAATATATCAATTCCATAACATGAAACGTTACATTTACCTATAACCCCAAATTTATTTTAAAACGCACCATACTAACAAACTGGGTGGCACAGTGGTGCTGAGGTAGAGTTGCTGTCTCACAGTGCCAGAGACCTGGGTTCAATCCTGATCTCAGGTGCTGTCTGTGCAGAGTTTGTACGGTCTCCCTGTGACCTCATGGGTTTCCTCCCACACCCCAAAGATGTGCGGGTTTATAGGTTAATTGGCCTTCTGTAAGTTGCCCCTAGTGTGTCGCGAGTGGATGAGAAAGTGGAATAACTAAGAACTATTGTGAACAGGTGATCGATGGTCAGCATGGACTTAGTGGGCCGAAGGGCCTGTTTCCAAACTGAATTTCTAAACGAAACTAAACTAAACAAAACTTAACTAAAGTAAACGAGTGTGAACTGCTGATCGATGATCCGTGTTGACTCGGTGGGCCCAATGGCCTATTTCCATGCTGTATCTCCAAACTAAATTAAGCTAAATTAAATATCAATCTGAAGAAGGGTCCCGACCCGAAACGTCACCTATCCATATTCTCCAGAGATGCTGCCTGACTCTCTGAGTTCCTCCAGCACTTTGTGCCCTTTTGTGTGCATCTGCAGTTCCTTGTTTCTAAATTAAATGAAATGAATTTTGTTTAATGTAATATTGACGGTTGTATCGAGGTACAGAGAAAGGTTTTTATTGTCGCGTGCTATCCCGTCAGCAAAAAGACCCGGTGGCTCTTGCATTTGGACTCAGTGGGCTGTTTCTATACATTAGGTGCTTAACCGGGTATTGTACTTGTTTATGGCAATAACCTTACGGATCTGTCTGCGAAACAAAGAATCTCACTGTACCTTGGGTGCACATGGAAATACAGGAGCCATAGGTTTCGGTTTCCTCCCACTGAACAAATAAACCTTTGGAGAAAAAAGTGACATGGGCATGAATATTTTATCAACTTTCCCCCCGGTATAAATAGTTCACAAGGTCACAGGATAGGTAACCAAGAGCCTGAGACAATTAGAATTACACAGAAGGGAGGTATAAGTGGGTATAATGGAGAGAGTGATGTAGAAATAAGCTGCCCATCTCTCAAAAGAGCCCGGCTAGCCACGAACCTAGCTGGGGAACTGACAAATTTCAGGTGAAGGGCAGCCTGTCAAATAACAGCCCGCTTCATACCTGGGGCACTGGGATTACACGCAAGCCGTTGCTAGCTTCCATGCTTGTAACTAGGCACGAGGCAACACAGGCATAATTAATATAAGTTCGCTCTCCAAAGAAGGGTACTCTCCAAAGAAGAGATTCTCTCTTTTCAGGTGAGAGGGGGAAGATTAATTGGAACCTGAGGGGCAACTCTTTCACGCAGAGGGTGGTGGGTGGGGGATTGGAACGAGCTGCCAGAGGAGGTAGTTGAGGCAGGTGCGAAAACAACATTTAAGGTACAATTGGACAGGTATATAGATAGGGTAGGTTTAGAGGGACATGGGCCAAGCGTGGACAGGTGTGACTAGTGTAGGTGGAGCATGTTGGTCGGCGTGGGCAGGTTGGGCTGAAGGGCCGGTTTCCATGCTGTATGACTATATGACTATGACTTTATCAGGGGATTAGATAGGGTATATACAAAGGGTCTTATGGAGACATATACATTCATGAGGGGAATTGATAGGGTGAATGCACAGTCTTTTACCCAGAGATGGGGAATCACGAACCAGAGGACGTAGGTTTAAGGTGAGAAGGGGAAAGATTTGATGGGAACCTGAGGGGCAACTTTTCCACACAGAGGGTGGTGGGTATGTGGGACGAGCTGCCAGAGGAGATAGTTGAGGCAGGTACTATGACAGCATTTAAACAACACTTGGACAGGTACATGGATAGGACAGGTTTAGAGGGATGTGGGCCAAGTACACGCAGGCGGGACTAGTGTAGAGGGGACATCTTGATCGGCGTGGATGATTTGGGCTGAAGGGCCTGTTTCCATGCTGTTTGTCTCCAGTCTGGGATTAGGAAGAGAGATGACGAATCCTGGGAGAGGCTGGGAAGGAGGCCAGCGATCCCAGATGCAGGAATGAACCAGCTCTTTGCGGTAGATGTTTGGTTGGGTGGAATCTGCAATTTGTGCCACGTCGTAATTTAAGAAATGTCTGAATTTAGATGCATTTTGCCAAGATCTGTTTAATGTCTCAATGGCCCACAGTTATTTTAACCGTTAATTGAGTCCAATTTAATTTTGCAATTGGGTTTTTCTTTAAAGCATATATTTCCTCCCCATTCCCTACAAATCTGCACCAGCTGTCAGCTCTCATATAGGAGAGCTCATGTAGGAGAGATCATATAGGAAGGAGCGTTCAAGCTAGAGGCAAAACCTTACTGAAACACACAGCAAAATGGAAGGAGAATTCCACTGTTCTTCCAGAAATGTAACTGATCAGTTCAGGTAGAAAGAGGTAAAATTCCTGGAGATGATTTGGTGGTCACGAGGTTGTCTTCAAGATATAAAGGATTGAGACTTGGGGCAAGAAGGGAATGGTTGAAGCAAAGAGATTAATGCCTGGGGAGGGGGCAAGTGCAAGTTTATTGTCACGTGCACAAGTACAACGTGGTAGAGGCACAATGACAAATCCTGCTTACAGCAGCATCAAAGTGGAGGCACAGTGGTGCAGCGGGTAGAGCTGCTGCCTCACAGCATCAGAGATCTGAGTTTGATCCTGACCTCCGGTGCTCTGTACAGAGTTTGCACATTCTCCCTGTGACCGTGTGGGTTTCCTCCGGGTGCTTCGGTTTCCTCCCACATCCCAAAGACGTGCGTTTTTTTGTAGATTAATTGGTCCTCTGTAAATTGTCCCTAGTGTGTAGGAATGTAGATGAGAAAATGGGATAACATGGAACTACTGTGAACGGGTGATCGCTGGTCAGCGTGGATGGATGAGCCGAAGAGCCTGTTTTCATTCTAAGTCTCAATTCAATCAATCAGTCAATCGGTAGACTCAGACAACACATGAGTCTATTCAGCCCGTGTTGAACTGCGAAAGACATAATTGTGACCTTCACTGAGGTTGACGTACCTGTGTATGGGAGTGTGAGCAATTTAAACATCAATAACCGTTTCACTGAACACCTACGCTCAGTCCGCCTTGCCCTATGCAATCTCCCAGTTGCCAAACATTTTAACTCCCCCCTCCCATTCCCATTCTGACCTTTCTGTCCTGGGCTTCCTCCACTGTCAGTGAGGCCACACGGAAACTGGAAGAACAGCAGCACATATTTCACGTGGACAGCTTACAACCCAGCAAGATGAATATTGATTTCTCTAACTTCAAGTAGCCCTTGCATTCCCTCTCTCTCTGTCCCTCCTCTCGCTAATTTCACCATTCATATCCCTTCGTCATCACCTCATCCCCAGCCAACAATGGACCATTATGGGCTCCACCTTTCTCGAGTCATCGATGCAGGCTCTGCTTTGTTCTGTACCTTCCCATGCCTCCAGTCTCCTCCTCCCTGACACTTGGTCTCCATCTAAAACGCCACCTATTCCTTTTCTTCAGAGATGCTGCCTGACCCGCTGAGTTACTGCAGCATTTTGTGTTTATCTGAGGTGTGTAGGTTAATTGGCTTCGGTAAAATTGCAAATCGGCCCTAGTGTGTAGGATAGTGCTAGTGTGCGGGGATCACTGGGCAGCGCAGACTCGGTGGGCCGAAGGGCCTGTTCCCGTGCTGTATTTCTAAAGCATTGTCTAAATTCTAATTCGGGCAGAATGTAAATAGATCCAGACGGCTCTTGGAGGTTTCTTTGTGCTGTTATTTACATGGGTCATCCAAAGTGCTCCGTGGTTTAAAATCCTCAGTCTCACAAGACTTCGCTGTGACAAGGCTTTGAATTGCCAACCAAACTCCAAGCCTCACATTTCCAGCGTGCACAATTTTTTGTTTTGATGCAGCTCGGAAGTTGTTCTATAAGCTGACACAAAAAAAAGGTAGCAGCTGGGAAATATGATAATTGTCAAGTGATTTTCAAATGATTTGCTTTATCTCTTCGGCAGAAATGTCACAAACCACTGCTGACATTTCAGGAAGACTGAATTATGATCACCAGCGCTTTCCATTATAGTAGTCCTTATAACTGCAAAAATAAATTATGCACACACTAACATGCATAATCCTCACAGCACATAACTGTAATAAGAAACTAAAATTTATTGTCAGTGGCCATTTTTTTCAGTCTGCACTCAGTGAGGATAGAACATGGAAACTAATATTTATTCACAGTAAACAAGATAACAGGGAAGCTAAATTGCAATCAGTAATGGATTTGTTGTGAAGTTTATTCCTGAAAATTCAAAATAAAGTCAAATTTTTGCCTCGTTCCTACCGCAAAATATGTTTTAGGACAAATGTCCATCTTTAATGAACAACTCAAAGTATGGGTGCAAAATAGTTTCTAATGGATGACAACATATTTTATCCCTTTTATATTATTAATTAAAAATATTCCCCTTATGATTTTCTTTGTATCTTATTAGTGGGTGTCTTTATTTATATCAATGCGTGCCATCTTAAGTATACTACAATGGCACAGCTGGTAGAGCTGCTGTGTCACAGCGCCAGAGACTTGGGTTCGATCCTGATCTCGGGTGCTGCCTGTTTGCATGTTCTCCCTGTGACTGCGTGGTTTTCATCCAGGCGCTCCGATTTCCTCCCACATCCCAAAGATGTGCGGGTTTGTGGGTTAAATTGGTCCTATGTAAAGTTGCCATGTTTTACACTAAACTAAACTAAATCGATTGATGGAAAGGTACGGCATGGAAACAGGCCCTTCGGCCCCACCAAGTCCATCGATCGCCCGTTCACAATCACCCTTTCACACTAGTTCTATGTTATCCCACTTTCGCATCCACTCCCTACACACTCAGGAGAATTTACAGAGGGCCAATCAACCCACAAACCCGTACGTCTTTGACACGTGGGAGGTAACTAGAGGATCTAGAGCAAACCCACACGGTCACAGTGAGAAGGTGCAAACTCCACACAGACAAGCACGCGAGGCTGGGATGGAACCTGGGTCTCAGGCACAGTGAAGCAGCAGCTCTACCAGCTGTGCCAATATGCAGCCAAACACTAAACTAATTCCAGTCAAATTTACAATTTCGAGGTGAGGGAGCGTCTGTATAACTATTTATACTATTTATAATATTTATACTATTTATAATACTATTTATAACTATTTAGTCAATCGAGCTATCAATGGCCTTCCAGATACTTCCTTGTTCACTCTTTGTTTTTTTTATATACTGAACTCCGTTTTTTGTTGTTTATTATGGTGTTTACAGAGTAATATATTTACATATCTGTCGAGCTTCTGCAAGCAAGAATTTCATTGTTCCATTTCGGGACATATGACAATACAATACTCAACCAAACCAACCTCCCTTTCATTGACCCCATCTATACTTCACATGGCCTTGGCAAGGATGCCAGCATAATCAAGGACCAGTTTCACTTCAGGCACTCCCACTTCTCCCATCTCCCATCTGGCAAGAGGTACAGAAGTGAGAAAACGACTAGAGAGCGGTCCTGACTCACAATGACCTCATTGGAGATCTTTGAACTAGCTTTAATCGGATTTTACTGGACTTTATCTTACGCTAACCTGGACAGCTTGATATTAATCACGTATAATCATCATCATCATCATCATATATCTACAGCCGGAAACAGGCCTTTTCGGCCCTCCAAGTCCGTGCCGCCCAGTGATCCCCGTACATTAACACTATCCTACACCCACTAGGGACAATTTTTACATTTACCCAGCCAATTAACCTACATACCTGTACGTCTCTTTCCGCTGACTGGATAGCACGTGGCAAAAAAGCTTTTCCCTGTACCTCAGTACATGGGACAATAATAATAAACTGAACTAAACTAAACTAAAGTGATCTTGACTTTTATTCACGCACATTGTCGGGATGGTATCAAAGTGACAAAGATGTAATTTTCTCTGTGACTCTGGGTCTGAAGCCAACGAGATGATTTTGCTCGGTCAAGTAGCGATCTGTAAGTCAATTGTCATTTTCGTGCCGACCAGGGAATTCGGAAGTCAATTAAACGTGCTTCACCACTGGTGTGGTTCACGTAGGTCAATGGTGCCTTTGATGAAGGCAGTGTGAGCTGAGAAGGATATTTTATTGCAAATCTCCGTCCCGAGCAATCTCGTAATAGCATTTAAAAATCAAATTTCAAAAGGTCCTCTGTAGCATTGAATCACTAACACTTTAATATTAGAAATGATATCAAGGCTCCTGATATTACATTATGGGACGGTAATCTAATGGTGGGGTTGAGAAGGGAAACGGAAATAAATTAAGCAGTCACATTGTTGGACCCCTTAACCAGATTACTGATTTTTACAAGCAACCTTCCAGTCGCTTGGATGTCGTTTGCAGCTGTTGACATTTAAGAGAATAAAGATTAGGTAAAGCCTTGCTGCTGTAGAACTGCTGGCAAGGTGAAAGTTGTTCGCAAAGAAACAAGCTTCAAGATCAGAAGGTTACATCTGCCATCGCATCTTAACCCCTTTAGCAGAGTACGTTCTGCTTTACTCTAGAGTCTGGAAGCTGGAAAGGGTGCAGAGAAGATTCAAGCTGGAAAGGGTGCGGAGAAGATGTTACCAGGACAAGAGGAAGAGGTAGAGCAAGCTAGGACTCTATTCCTTGGAGCGCAGGAGGATGAGGGGTGATGTTATATAGGTGTACAAAATCATTAGATCAGGTAGATGCACAGAGTCTCTTGCCCAGAGTAGGGGAATCAAGGGCCAGAGGACATAGGTTTAAGGTAAGGGGGCAAAGATTTAATAGGAACCTGAGGGTTAACTTTTTCACAGAAAAGATGGTGGGTGTATGGAACGTGCTGCTGGAGGAGATAGTTGAGGCAGGTACTATTGCAACGTTTTAGAACCATTTAGACAGGTATATGGATAGGACATGTTTAGAGGGATATGGGCCAAACACAGGCAGTTGGGACTAGTTCAGATCGGACATGTTGGTCGGTGTGGGCAAGTTGGGCCAAAGGGCCAGTTTCAACACCCTATGACCATGACTCTATGAGTCTGGCATCTGCAGTTCCTTGTGTCACCAATGGCTGTCAGGTATGGCTCCTGGACTGAGCTGAGCAAATGATAAGAGGGCTGGTCGATACACAGAAATACTTTGAATTAAACATTTAATTTTGTTAAAGTTTCTTTGTTGCTTTATTTGATACCTTGTTGTGCAGTCTCTATCCCCTGTGTTTGAATGATGGGAATCCCACAAGGGTCCTGGGTTTATATTGGGATCAGTTGTTAGCAACGATAACAGCCAAGGTACATAGTGTCGACTTGGTGATTCACTGAACACACGCTCAGTTCCCCTTGCCCTACCCAATCTCCTGGTTGCCAAACATTTTAACTCCAAAGGACAAAATCAAGTGAGGTTTCACTTGATTAACAATCACTCCGCATAGAGACAGTCGGCAACCATTTCAAAAAGTAAAACCTCTCAAATAATAAAGAAATTTTTCTAAAGGTAAAGATACTCCCAGCACCAGAGGACCAGGATTCGACCCTGACCTCCGGTGCTCTCCCTGTGGAATATGCATGTTCTCACTGTGACCGCGTGGGTTTCCTCCAGATCCCCTAATTACCTCCCACATGTCAAAGACGTACGGGTTTGTGGGTTGATTGGCCCTCTGTAAGTTGCCCCTAGTGTGTAGGGAGTGGATACGATAGTGGGACAACATAGAACTGGTGTGAACGAGTGATCGATGGTTGGCGTGGACCCGGTGGGCTGAAGGCCCTGTCTCCATGCTGTATCTTTTAATTAATTCAACCGATCAATAATATTCTTGTGAAAATAATTGTGAAGGTTCCTGGGAAACCCTGTTAACCTGCCAACCAATACAGATTGTAAGCAAAACGAGGTTCTGTCAAAAGTACACATCAGTTTTTCATAAATTCTTTTCATAAAAGATTCGATATGGAGCCACTCCTTTGAAACTATTATATCCTGTGATTTTACAAACATCTGTGACTTGGCACAAAGCCAGTTGTTTTTTTCAATCTTTAAACACGTCGATATATTTTGGCACGGTGATGATAAATGTGGTTGGATAAATTATGTCTTTAGTTGTTAAAATTCAAAAATGTCATTAAATCTTTGCATTGCGAATTTCCAAACACGCCCTCGGTATCTAATTATTGAATCACAGCTGTCTCTTCCTTGCTTGCAGTTCTGTTTGGACCATTTGAATATCTCATCGGTGAAACGTAGGATAATAAGACCCATTTTAAATTCGCGTTACGAGCTCCCATTGATATCTGACCTGATTCCTTATGTGATTCTTGGCCCTTAATTCTTTTCCCCTGACATCAAGACCAGCTGAAACTCCGGTACTTCATAAAAAAAATGATAATACTTTTCACGACAACCTGGAAAATCTGGGTGAAATTCTTCATCTAATGAAAAGCAGAGGAATGGAGAGTCTTTCTTCATAACTGATGGTGTGTTATCATGTTTCCAATAACTGCAAAGCCAAGTATCCATGCAATTCTGTTAATGGGTAATAAATTACTGAATAAAAAATGTATTTTCTCATTACTTTTTGTTACAGAAATGTCACTGGACATTTTATCACAGGAGACAGAGTGCAAAGAAATCCCATTTTCATTCAACAGCCATGCATAGTTCAGGCATGCATCACCAGATAGTAATTAAGGCCAGGACTGTCGGCCTTCTTCACCCTTTACTTTAATCCCTTACTGTCCCAGTCATTATTTTAGACTTTAGTGATACAGCGCTGAAACAGGCCCTTCAGTCCACTGACTCCGCGCCAACTGGAAACTGGAGCACCCGGAGAAAAACCCATGCGGTCACAGGGAGAACGTACCAACTGGGAACAGACAGCACCCATAGACTTGGGCAGCTTACAACCCAGTGGTATGAATATTGATTGCTCTAATTTCAAGTAACCCTTGAATTCCCTCTCTCTACCCCTCCCCACCCTCGTTACCCCCTCCTCCACAGCCAACAATGGATCATTGTGGGCTCTTTACTCATTGGTGCCGGCTCTGATCAGTTCTGTACCTTCTCGTACCTCCAGATTCCCTTTCCCCTGACTCTCAGTCTAAAGAAGGGGCTTAATTTGATCCTTTGGTGGAGACTTCCCATTGAGCCATGGTGAGCGAATGAATGAATGAATGAACGAATGAAACGTTATTCGTTTGTACCTGTGGTACCTAGATCCAGTAAAAAGCTTTGTTTTGTGTACAACCGAGGCAGTACACAAGTGTTGGTGCTGGCAAAGCTGCAAAAGTAACAAGCAGTCCCATCTACTGTCTGAGCCGCAGGTGGCAGTCCCTCCCCCCCCGCCACCCCCAACTTCCCCTTTGTTCTCAGCACCCCCATTACTCTCGCTGGTCCACCTCGCTCTCGGTCCCTCCTCATTCTCGGTTCCCATCCTTGCCGACTGACTCGGGGCTGATTCGTAGTCGGCGGTGGATGATCCAAGCCCACCAGACGGGTTCCTCTGTCATCGTAGTGCGACCGGCGAGTCCTCCCCCGACAGGTCCGCGGTCCGCCGCATGCCGAGAATGCCCCGGTCCATCGCGAGCCGAGAGTGCCCCTGTCTGCTGCGTGCCCAGAGTGCCCCGGTCCACACCTTGCCGAGAGTGCCCCGGTCCACACCTTGCCGAGAGTGTCCCGGTCCACTGCGTGGCCAGAGTGCCCCGGTCTGCTGCGTGCTGGGTGTGCCCTGGTCCACATCTTGCCGAGAATGTCCCGGTCCACCGCGTGCCGAGAGTGCCGCAGTCTGCTGCTGCCGGGAGTGCCCTGGCCCACCGCGTGCCGAGAGTGCCCCGGTCCACTGCTGCGGAGAGTGCCCTGGTCCACACCTTGCCGAGAATGTCCCGGTCCACCGCGTGCCGAGAGTGCCCCGGTCCACTGCGTGCCGAGAGTGCCCCGGTCCACTGCTGCGGAGAGTGCTCTGATCCACACCTTGCTGAGAATGCCCCGCTCCACTGCTGCGGAGAGTGCCCCGGTCCACTGCGTGCCGAGAGTGCCCTGGCCCACTGCGTGCCGAGAGTGCCCCGGCCCACTGCGTGCCGAGAGTGCCCCGCTCCACTGCTGCGGAGAGTGCCCCTTTTTTTTTTTTTTTTAATCAAAAAATACTTTATTCAAGTTATAAATATCATTTACAAACCATCATTTTTAAAACAAACCCATCCGACATTCCCGGAGGTTACATATTCAATACAGGCATTTACTTAGACCTTTACATACATTTACATACATATCCCTTATTTGGAGGGGCGTCTCTCTCCACCACACCCTGCCCCCCCATGTCCAGCAGCGGAAGGACCCTAGACTGTGGTCCTCCCCCACAGGGCCTTGGCGTTGGCTGCACCGAGCTTCAGAGCGTCCCTCAGCACGTACTCCTGCAGTCTGCAGTGGGCCAGTCGGCAACATTCCTTGACGGACAGCTCGCTCCGCTGGGAGGTCAACAAGGATCGGGCAGACCAAAGGGCGTCTTTCACCGAGTTGATGACCTTCCAGCAGCACTCGATGTCAGTCTCGGAATGCGTCCCTGGGAACAGTCCGTAGAGCACAGAGTCCTCTGTGACGGAGCTGCTCGGAATGAATCGTGACAGGGACCCCTGCAGACCTCTCCAGACTCTCCTGGCAAATCCACACTCTTTGAAGAGGTGGGCCACCGTTTCCTCTCCGTAGCAGCCGTCCCGAGGGCAGCGTGCGCTGGTAGTGAGGTTCCGGCGGTGCAGGAAGGATCTGACTGGGAGGGCTCCCCTCACCGCCAGCCAAGCCAGGTCTTGGTGCTTGTTGGTGAGTACTGGCGATGAGGCATTTTGCCAGACAAGCTGGGCTGTCTGTTCTGGGAACCACGCCACAGGATCCATGGAGTCATTCCCCTGCAGTGCCTGCAGGACGTTCCGTGCTGACCACTGCCCGATGGACTTGTGGTCAAAGGTGTTGGTCCGGAAGAACCTGTCCACAAACGACAGATGGTTCGGCAATGTCCAGCTGACTGGCACATTGCGTGGCATCTGCGCCAGGCCCATCCTTCGCAACACCGGGGACAGGTAGAACCTCAGCAGGTAGTGGCATTTGGTGCCCACGTGCCTTGGCTCTATGCTCCGCCTGATGCAGCCACACACGAAGGTGGCCATCAGGATGAGGGCGACGTTGGGCACGTCTTTTCCCCCGTTGTCTGCCGACTTGTGCATTGTGGCTCGTCGCACCCGGTCCATCGCCGACCCCCAGATGAAACGGAAGACGGCCCGTGTGATCCCCGTGGCGTAGGAGGGAGGGACGGGCCACACTTGCGCCAAGTACAGCAGCCCCGAGAGCACCTCACACCTGATGACCAGGTTTTACCCCGTGATGGAGAGGGAGCGCTGCTTCCACAGCTCCAGCTTCTTCCCCACCTTGGCTATCCACTCCAGCCAATTTTTGTTACATGCCTCAGCCTTCCCGAACCAGATCCCCAGCACCTTCAGGAAGTCAGGCTTGATGGTGAAGGGGATGGAAGATCGGTCGGGCCAGTTGCCAAAGAGCATGGCCTCGCTCTTCCTGCGGTTTACCCTGGCCCCCGTGGCCAACTCAAACTGGTCGCAGACGCTGATCAGTCTGCGGACCGACCCTGGGTCCGAGCAGAAGACGGCGACATCGTCCATGTACAGGGAGGCCTTGACCTGAGTGCCCCCACTGCCTGGCAGTGTCACTCCTCTTATGCTCGCATCCTTCCTGATGGATTCGGCAAAGGGTTCAATGCAACAGACGAACAAGACAGGGGAAAGAGGGCAACCCTGCCTGACTCCAGACCTGACGGGGAAGCTGTCTGATTCCCACCCATTAATTTGTACTGCACTACAGATATCAGAGTAGAGCAGTTGTATCCACTTCCTGATTCCCTCCCCAAAGCCCATTTTGGAGAGCACGTCCCTCATGTACGTGTGCGATATCCTGTCGAAGGCCTTCTCCTGGTCCAAGCTGACCAGGCAGGCATCCACCCGCCTGTCCTGCACGTAGGCAATGGTATCTCTCAGCAGCACCAGGCTGTCTGAGATTTTCCTGCCAGGTACAGCACAGGTTTGGTCCGGGTGGATCACCTGTCCCAGAGCAGACTTGACCCGGTTGGCGATGGCCTTAGACAGGATCTTGTAGTCTACATTCAACAATGTGATGGGTCTCCAATTCCTTAAGTCATTCATCTCCCCCTTCTGCTTGTAGATCAGGGTGATGTTGCCCTTCCTCATAGAGTCTGACATGCTGCCTGCTAGGAGTATATCGTTGTACACTTCCAGCAGGTCCGGGCCCACCCAGTCCCACAGAGCCGAGTACAACTCTGCCGGTAAGCCATCGCCTCCGGGAGTTTTACTCGAGTCAAAGGAACGGATGGAGCCAGTCAGCTCCTCCAGGGTCAGTGGTTGGTCCAGACTCTCCCGCTTGCTGTCGTCCAAGACTTCCGTGATGGAGGACAGGAAGTTCTGGGAGGCGGTGCTGTCTGTGGTCTTTACATCGTACAGATCCTTATAAAAGGATCTGCAGATCTTGAGCATGTCTGTCTGCGAGGATGTTACCGAGCCGTCCTCCTCCCTAAGGCTTTTGATCACAGAGCTCCCCCTGTGAACCTTATGGAAGAAGTAACGTGAGCACGTCTCATCCTGCTCAACATGGCGGACCCTGGACCGGAAGATGACCTTGGAGGATTCAGAGGTAAAGAGCCGAGCTTGCCGGCCCTTCAACTCTCTCAGTTCCTCCCTCACATCCACCCCTCTCCTCTGCAGAAGGAGTAGCTGCTGCAAATCTGTCTGGAGTTGACACAGTTCCCTCTTACCCTGTCTTGCTCTCTGAACACCTTTGGAGACGAAGAACTTCTTGATGTTCTCCTTTGTTGCCTCCCACCAGAGTGTCTGGGAGTCAAAGAGGGGCCTCACAGTTCTCCAACATGCGTAGTCCCTCTTTAGCTCCTTAACGTTCTCCGGGGTCAACAGCTCCACGTTTAGCTTCCACGTCCCTCTGCCCGCCTTCCGGTCCTCCTGTAGGTGACAGGTGGCCTGAAGGAGGCAGTGGTCAGAGAAGAACACCGGGGCGAGGTCGGTGTGTCTGACCGTGACGGCCCTCGATGTGAAGAGGAAGTCTATCCGGGACTGGGCTGAACCGTTTGGTCCTGACCAGGTGAACCGTGGCTGGACTCCGCCTGCAGGGTCACTGAAGGCGTCGCGCAGCTTTGCATCTTTGACCGTTTCCACCAGGAGTTTGGAGGTGCCGTCCAGTCTGTGGTTGGCACTGCCGGATCGTCCAGCCGCATCGATGATGCAGTTGAAGTCACCGGCCAGAACGAGCGGTCTAGACGTGGCCAGCAGCGGTGGGAGCTGCTGGAGGACGGCCACCCGCTCGCTCCACCTGGGTGAGGCATACACATTAATCAGCCGGAGCGGAGAACCACGGTACATTACATCCACCACCAAGAGACGACCCCCCACCACCTCCCTTACCTCAGTGATGATTGTCCACTGCGTGCCCTGTCCACTGCATGCCGAGAGAGCCCCAGTCTGCTGCTGCCGAGAGTGCCCTGGCCTACCGCATACTGGGTGTGCCCGGACCACCATTGAGCCATGGTGGGGACTCCCCATTGAGCTATGGTGAACTGCTTAAAGCAGGGACAATTACATTGATGTACAATTCAAGCGATCTTCTGCCAAGAAACCAAATGTTTTCCTAAGGAAATTGCTCTTATACAAGAGCATCTGTTACACCTGCCTCACATCAATAATAAGAAGCAAATCTTTCCACAACCATTGATATGCTCAGCGGGAGCAAATTTTTGGTATCTGTTCAACTGATGATGTGCAATAGCAATGTCATTATTATGGAACAGAACAGACAGTTACACAAGCTGACGTGCTGGTAGGAAACACAGAACTGTTTTCTCTTAGTCTGTCTGAGTGGCACAGTGGCGCAGCGGTAGAGTTGCTGCCTTACAGCACCAGAGACCCGGGTTTGATCCTGACTACGGGTACTGTCTGTACGGAGTTTGTACATTCTCCCTGTGAGCACATGGAAGAAACAAACTTCAGGAAGCGAAGCAATACACGTTCCCCACGTTCCCCAGTATACAATGATGTTGAGATGGTCGAAAGCTTCAAGGAATAAAGATCACCAGCAATTTATGCTGGATCAACCACATCGAAGCAATGCCCAAGAAAGCACACCAACACCTCTACTTCCTTAGAAGGGTTCTGGTTCTGGTTCTGGTTGATTACTGCGCAAACACTTCATAAGTGGTGATCTCGCGCAGGCCGGGGTGAGTAGAGTAGTGATTCAATTTTGAAGTGGGCCTTCGGAAGTTCGGCACATCCACAACAACTCTCACCAACTACAGAAAGCATTTTACCGGGATGCATTGTAGCTTGGTTTGGGAACAGCTCCATCCACAACAGCGAGTTGTGGACATAACCCCGTACCGAAATTTTGCAACTTCTTGTTCTGCATAAGTGCAAGGCCTATTTACCCCTGGTGTTTTTCCACGTTGAGTTTTGTTTATTGTCCCTTGTACCGAGGTACAGTGAAAAGCTTTTGTTGCATGCTAACCAATCAGTGGGAAAGACCATGCATGATTACAATCGAGCCATTCCACAGTGTAGAGACACGGGATAAAGGGAATAACATGAGTAACGTGATATAGAACAAGTGAATGAAAGATGCAAAAAGTAACGACGATCGAGGAAAGATGGAGTGCACAATGGTCCATCGTTGGTTGTGGGCGAAGTGATAACGAGTTGTACAAACAGTGAAACTCAACAGGACAACAGTGAAACATACGATGACTATGGTAGGGAAGGACTGGAGGGGGAGGGACGGAGGAAGAGGGGATACAAGGGGTTACTTGAAGTTAGAGAAATCACTACTCATGCTGCTGGCTTATAAGCTGCCCAAGTGAAATATGAGGTGCTGTTCCTCCAATTTGCATTTGGCCTCACTCTGACAATGGAGGAGGCTCACATCAGAAAGGTCGGTGTGGGAATGGGGAGGGGAGTTAAAGTGTTTGACACCTGGGAGGTCAGGTAGGTTTCGGCGGACTGAGCAAGGTGTTCAGTCGGACAACATAGAGGAGTCCGCACCTGGAACAGCGGATACAGTCGATGAGGTTGGAGGAGGTGCAAGTGAACCTCTGCCTAACCTGGTAGTTAGGGACTGCTCTATAGTTGTTGGTAGGATGGTTCAGTCATATGATAACAGCTGGGAATGGTTAACCTGTTGAGAAGTGCCCTGTTGATCGTCCTCACCTTGTGTACTGCGCTGCGTACTCCCAATACTTTGTACTGCACTTGGGGGATTGGAGCTGTTGTTTCTGATGGTTGTTATTTTCACTCGAACAATACCCATGAGTTTGTGTAGGATGTTCGCAGGTGTAACCTGTGCTGGATATTTTCAGTAGACTGCCATACCTCTCCAGCTGGAGTGCCACGATGTCACTGCGGTAGAGTTGCTGCCTGAAAGCGCCAGGGACCTGGGTTCAAACCTGACCTCGGGTGCTGTCTGTATGGAGATTGTACGTTCTCCCTGTGACCGTGTGGGTTTTCTCCGGTTTCCTGCCACACACCAAAGACGTACAGGTTTGCAAGTTAATTGACTTGGTAAATGTAAAAATTGTTGGTAGTGTAGCGACCATAGAAAGTCGTCCTAGTTGTCAAACCCTCAGATTGGCCAGCAAGGTCACGTGTGGGTGCGACCGTAGGGATTGGTCCAGTGAGCGACACCGCTGATTGGACAGCGTGGTCATGTGCGCTTTTGGCGCCCGAAAAGAGTCAGTTGGGAGACGTCTTCGAAGAGAACAGTTAGTTTTAATGGTTGTCTGTAATCTTGTTAAGAAAACTTTGTAATCGAATATTGCTGTCACAATAAACTTCTTCAACAAAGAACAAGTTTCCAGACTCGCCATAGTAGGTTAATTGGCCTCTGTATATTGTAAATTGCCCCTAGTGTGTAGGATAGTGTGTAAAACTTGCCCCACACATCTCCAATAAACTTTGCCCCTCTCATCTTGAAGCTATGTCCTCTAACCTTTAACATTTCCACCCAGGAAAAAATGTTCTGACTCTCCATTCTTTGAAGGGGAAAAATCCACTGCAATGCACCTTTAAGACATTCATTCTAAACTACGGCGGTCACGGTGGCGCAGCGGTAGAGTTGCTGCCTTACAGCAAATGCAACGTCAGAGACCCGGGTTCGATCCCGACTATGGATGCTGTCTGCACGGAGTTTGTACGTTCCCCCTGTGGGTTTTCTCCGAGATTTTCGGTTTCCTCACACACTCCAAAGATGTACAGGTTTGTAGGTTGATCGGCTTGGTAAATGTTTAAATAGAAGAAGAATAGAATAGAATAGTCTTTATTGTCCCAGTGTGTGTCGGGTAGTGTTAATGTGCGGGGATCGCTGGTCGGTGCGGACCCGGTGGGCCGAAGGGCCTGTTTCTGCGCTGTATCTCGAAACTAAACTAAACTAAACTACCCGAGATGAGAGAAAAAGAGTTACGTTACTGATTCTGAGCCTGATTTAGGATTTTCTCCTCAGGGTCAAAATGGTAATAGATTGATTTACTGCTTGGTGTCACAATCTTTATATCAAATCAGTTAAAACAGCCAGTCAATTTTCTAATCGTCTTTATATATTCCAGTGTGTTTTCCAACAATATTCAGTTACATTGTACTAACTTAATTCAGCCTCTAGATTGTCACCTTCAAAAATATAGTCTGCTTTAATGAAGCCAGAGAAGATATAATACAGGTCCCCCACTGATTTTCCGACACCCTTCATCATATCATATCATATCATATATATACTTAGTTCCAGAGCCTTTCTGGAGTTTTTGTTTTGCCAGAGCAACAGAGGCCGCGGCCTCCGAGAGGTGGCCAACAGAACTCGGAAGGTCGGCCTCGGAGGTCGGCTTTGGGAACGGATCCGCCGGGCCGGCGTTCCAGGCCCCCCGGTCGCAGGGGGCAAATTCGACCCGTGGATCGGTGGCGGAAGTCCTGACGAGTGCGCTCTCATAAATTTGTCTGGATTAAAGGAGGTGCCGAACTACCAGTTGCCAGAAAATCGGTGGCGGGCCTGTATAACTGGAGTGCAGTTTAGAAGTATTTCTGAAAATCTAAATATGTTCTGAAACACAGAGAACAATTACAGTTTATTGAAATTCTGGCGTTGTCTTCAAGGTTTAGCTACGTTATTTAGTTTAGTTTAGTTTAATTTAGTGATATAACCTGGAAACAGGCCCTTCGGCCCATCGAATCCACGCCGACCATCGATCACCAGTTCACACTAGTTCTATGTTATCACATTGTAAATTGTAAGTTGTCCCTCGTGTAGGATAGTGCTGGTGTACAGGGTGGTCAGTGGTCGGCACAGACTCCGTGGGCCAAAGGGCCTGTTTCCACGCTGTATCTCTCAGTTCTAAAGCAGGGGTGTCAAACTACCGGCCTGCGGGCCGCATCCGGCCCGCGAAGGGATCCAATCCGGCCCGCGGGATGATTTGGGGAAAAGTCAGCGCTGTTAGATTATTCACAGAAAGTGAGCTACATGACCGCTTAAACGCGCAAGAAATATGAATTTTGCGCTGAAGGAAACTGGGTCCAATCTGCAGCTGTTACCTCCCCACTCCCCAGCTCCCGGGGGTGAGTGGAAGTTACGCCCATATCCGGCCATGCGGTGACACGGGCAGCAAGGGGCCGGCGCTGGCGAAGGTGGGGAGTCTCAGCGTGGTTGTGGACACCGGGAAGTGCCTGGGCTGCCGCCACAGAGACCGCCACCGTGTACCTGAGACCCAGGTGAGTGTGTGGATAGAGGCTGGTGGGAAGTTGCCACACTGTGAATGGGGCCGCAGTCAGCCATCCAAAATCTGAGCTGCTCTCCAGGGTGGGGGCTCTGGGTTTGGGTTAAGGTTAGGTGGGATGTGAAGACGTGCTGGTAGTTATGTGGGAATAGGGAAGAGAAGGGAGAAGGTGGTGGTAAAGGAAGGGGAGGGGGAGCAGATGAGGGAAGGGAGGGTTTTTAGGGATGAGGAAGGCAAGAGAGGGTGTCGAGGGAGGGGAGTGGGGGAGTTGGTGGTAAAGAAAGGAAGTAGGGAGGGAGGGGGTGAGGAAGGGAGCAGATGAAAGGTTTTTAGAGATGAGGGAAGGGAGGGGATTTAGGGCCAAGGTAAGGAAAGAGAGAGGATGAAGTAATGGAGGGGAGGGGGGGAGTAGTTGGAAAGAAGGAAGTGGGGATGAGAGAAGGGATAGGCTGAGGAAAGGGAGAGGGCAGGTGAGGGAGAAGGTGAGGGTAGAGAAGGACATGAGAGGTGAGGGGAGAGGATGTGAGAGGAAGGAAGAAAGACATAAGGAGAAGGATGGGGAGCGGGGCCTTCATGTGAGATGGTGGACAGACCATCTTTCACCATGCCAGGTAGCTGCTGTTTGGCTGTTCACCACCCAGCCAGATCATGGTGGGCAAAACATAAACACTGTGGGAAGACTATAAGACAGGGGAACAGAATTAGGCCATTTAGCCCATCGAGTCTACTTTGCCTTTCAACCATGGCTGTGGGTGACTGAATTTCGTCAAAAAAAATCGTGTTTTTTTGGATGACAAATAAAGCTATCTTGAATCTTGAATCTATTTTCTCTCTCAACCACATTCTATTGCCTTCTTTCTCCCTGATAATCAAGACCTATCAATCTCTGCCTCAAATATAGCCAATGTCTTGGCCTCCACCGCTGTCTGTAGCAGCAATGAATTCCACAGATTCACCACCCATTCCTCCTCATCTCCATTTTGAATGTGTGACCTTTTATTCTGACGCTGTGACCTCTGGTCCTGGACTCTCCTATCACTGGAAACATTATTTCCACATCCACTCTATCTAGGGCCTAGATACCAATCATAAAGGTAATGCTTGCTAGGCAATCTTCTTCATAAGAAACAAAATTTGTAAAGTGAAACACTTTGTAGTTATATAGACATACTGAGACACATGAGAGCAGGTTGAAAAAACGAAGGCAACGAAAGCTGTGGGAGCAGGCGTACGTGCGTACATGCATGCACAACTGACCGGCCCGCATGTATTCGCATTTTGCCCATTCCGGCCCGTGACCCAAAATGAGTTTGACACCCCTGGTCTCAAGTCTAAAGAGTTACAGTGCACTGTAGCAAGTCTAAACTTACTCAATACATCCTTAATATGTTTTTGCTACTAAATTTGGCCATTTAATAACAGAAAGTGCTGGGTCTCTTGTGGATTATTTTACAAAGAATCCCCATCAACTTCCATTTATGTCGAAACTTAACAACTTAACTTAACAAAATCTTTCAGAAGAATTTTGTGGGAGAAATGGCAAGGAAAAGTTGACAGACAGCCGAGTGTGTGCAGAGTAGGGACAAATATCAGGGCCAAAGGGGTGGGCGTAATAGAGGAAGGATTGAGAGGTAAATGGAGTGGGAGGGGTGGGGAATTGTCTCAGGCAACTGAAGGTTCAGGAACTGGAAGTGAAGTCATTACATGGGACAACGGGCATGGTGTCAAGGCCAAAAGTAGACAGACAGGGATATGTTGAAGGATCGTAAAACCGGGAGAGATTATAATGAGAGAAGGGGGCAAGGTGACCTTTAGATAGGCACATGGAAGTACAAAGGGATATAGATCATGGGTTCCTGGACGCAGTGGTGCAGCGGCAAAGTTGCAGCCTCACAGCACCAGAGACACAGGTCCGATACCGACTGTCTGTATGGAGTTTATACGATCTCCCCGTGACCTGCGTGGGCTTTCTCCGGGAGCTCCGGTTTCCTCCCTCACTGGAAAAACAATTCCAAAAATGTGCAGGTTTGTAGGTTAATTGGCTTCTGTAAATTGTGCGTAGGATAGAACTAGTGTGAACGGGTGATCGTCGGTCAGCACGGACTCAGTGGGCCGAAGGGCCTGTTTCCACGGTGTATCTCTAAAGACTAAAACAAAACAAAATTTGAAAACAAAGATGAGAATTTTAACATGCGGCATTGGTAAAACAAGATCCAGAGCCGGGCTGATAACACATGAGAGAGGTTCCCGAGGGAATTGTGGAGGCAGTCACCAGTCACCAGTCACCAGAGTATTCATTTCATCTTATACCTCCCACACATGTTATGCTGCTCAAGGGCTTTTTCTTTCAAATTAATTTTTTCGTTTATATGTTCGTACATTTTTTATTCCTTATAATTAGAGCTATTAGGTTGTCGTGCCTTGAAAGGCTTCCCAATGGACCGAATCTTTCTAGGAAATGTCTGTAACTCTGAAGCAAACTGCTGTCTGATTTCCACATCCACGTGGCCAGGTTTGGGACTTTCACTGGGTACTCAAGCCCCAAATGCTAAAGTTCCACGTTTGTGGGAAAGTTTCAAAGAAAACCAACTTGTCAGCAGCAAGAGCTCATATCTGCTCCTGGATTTTCATTAGGATGTTTCCATGAGTGGACCAGAGAGCACCGACTCAGAATAAAAGGAACCACCCCCAACATTTAAGAAGCAGTTAGACAGGTAGATAGCAGTTAGATAGGACAGGTTTGGAGGGATGTGGACCAAATGCTGGAAGGTGGGGTTAGCGTAGCTGGGACATGTTGGCCGGTGTGGGCAAGTTGGGCCGAAGGGCCTGTGTCATTCTGTATCCCTCTATGACTCTATGACTCTATGACGTGCCTTTAGAAGGGAGATGCGGAGGAGTTTCTTTACTCAGAGAGCGATGAATCTGTGGAATTGGCAGTGGAGGCCCAAGTCATTGGGTATTTTTAAGATGCAGATTGACAGATTCTTGATAAGTAAGGGTGTCAGAGGTTATGGGCAGAAGACAGGAGAATGGGGTTGAGAGGGAGAGTTATTTGAACGGCAGAGTAGACTTGATGGGCTGAATGGCCCAATTCTGCTCCTACGTCTTATGAATTGATTAACTATTTCAGAGATTTCTAATCGGGATCCAATCTCCAGATCGGCGGAAACCCCATCATTTCAATTACAGCTATTTAGTTACTAATTGATTTTGTTATTCGTTATTATATATTTATCTGTGTGTTATTGCGTTAACAGGCTTGTTAAGCAAACCCAATAACTTGTGCAGGAAGGACGTGCAGTTTGTTTATACCGAAGACAGACAAAAAATGCCGGAGTAACTCAGCAGATCAGGCAGCAACTCTAGAGAAAAGGAATGGGTGACGTTTCAGGTCAGAACCCTTTTTCAGACTGACAGATAGAAGTAGGTGGGGGGGGGGGGGGAACTGGAAGCATTTTCTGTTCTGGCCTTTTCTCGCTTCTAGTTTCACCCCTCCCCCTCCACTTCTATCTCTTAGAGGGGTTCCGACCCAAAACGTCACTCTTCCTTTTCTCCAGAGATGCTGCCTGGCCCGTTGAGTTTCTCTGAGGGCAGCACAGTAGCACAGCTGTAATGTTGCTGCCTCACAGCACCACAGACATGGTTTTGATCCTGGATTTTCTCTGGATTCTCCGGTTTTATGCCACATTCCAAAGGCGTGCGGTTTGTAGGTTAATTGGCTTCTATAAAATGTCCCTGGTGTAGAAGTGATGTAAGGCAGATCACTGGTGGGAGTGGACTCGGTGGGCCAAAGGGCCTGATGCCACACTGTATCTCTACCTTAATCTAAACTAAACTAACTACTCTAACATTTTGTGTCTATTCCCAAAACTTCAATTGCAGTTATTAAGTTATGAATTTATTTTGTTATTCATTATTATATATTCCAGTTCCATAGACAAAGTCCAATGTCCGCAATGGGGTAGAGGTGAATCGGACAGTACCCCAGCTTACGGACGAAGCATTCAGAAGCCTGATAACAGAGGGGAAGATGCTGTTCCTGAGTCTAGTGATGCGCGCTTTCAAGCTTCTGTACCTTCTGCCCAACAGCAGCGGGGAGAAGAAGGAATGACTGGGGTGGGACAAATCTTTGTTTATACTGGCTGCTTTTCCGAGGCAGCGTGAAGTGTAGGCGGAGTTAATGGTGGCGAGTTCGGACTGTGTGATGGACTGGGATGCCTCCATAACTCTGCAATTTCTTGTGGTCTTGGGCAGAGCGGATGATAGAACAGATGATACTACACATAAATACAATTAAGGCAAGCAAAAGTACAAAAGGTAGAGCAAAGGGGAAGCTACAGACCGCAGAATACAGTTCTCAACGTTGTAGCGCATCAGTTGCATAGACAAAGTCTAATGTCTGCAATGGGGGGCAGAGGTGAAATGGACAGCACACTAGCTTATGGAATGACCATTCAGAAGCCTGATTACAGAGGGGAAGAAGCTGTTCCTGTGTCTGGTGGTGCGTGCATTCAAGCTTCTGTATCTTCTGCTTGAAGGGAGCAGGGAGAAGATTCCCTGACTGATCAAGTCCAATGTGGCAAAAGTCTTCATCACCGCCCTGTCTCCCTGTGACACCACTGTTCAACACCTTAAGTAGTTGCAGTGAGTTCCTATGTTGCCGAGAGTGAGCAACACCTTACCTCCAAGCAGGTCAGAGCTTGCAAATGTGCACAAACACTTTGTGTTTACGCTGCATGAATCCTATAAAACTGCTACCTCAGCTGTTTAACCGTCCGCGAACTGGAAACGCAATTCCTAAATCATGAAATTGATTTATGAACGCAAATAATGAAGTGGAGGCAGATGATGGGTCTCAGCTGGAGACCGCTTCCAGTCATCTGTCAGCGTTTTATGTTTGCAATTGTAGTGACCGTGAACACGGCAATTTTTTAACAAGACTCTCTTCTTTACTTGTTCAGAAATAGCTGAACTTTAACCCTCAGGCTGATGCTGCCAATAGCACAAATGGCTCATTACTTATTTGTTTACTGCCTCTGCTATCATCTCGCTGCTGAGAGAACGGGGTTGAGAGTGAAAGATAGATCAGCCATGGTCGAAAGGCAGAGTAGACTCGATGGGCTGAATGGCCACATCAAAGAGGATCTGACATGGGCAACGCACATTGCCGCACTGGTGGGTAAGGCAAAGCAGCGCCTTTACCACCTTAGACAGCTGAGGAAATTCAGAGTGTTTCTAAGGATCCTTCATTACTTCTACTCTGGGGCTGTAGAGAGCATCCTGTCCGGCAACATTACAGTCTGGTTTGGGAACAGCTCTGCCCAGGACAGGATGGCCCTGCAGAGAGTAGTGCGTTCGGCAGAACGCACCATGGGAACTACACTCGCCCCCCTGCAGGACCTATACATCAGGAGGTGTAGATCGAGAGCAAGCAAGACTATGGGGGACCCCTACCACCCCAGCAACGGACTGTTCCAGCTGCTACGGTCAGTCAAGTGCCTCCGCTGTCACGCTGTGAAAACGGAGAGGATGAGACAGAGTTTCTTCCCACAGGCCATCAGGACTGTTAACTTTTATAACTCCAGGGACTAAATTTTGTCTTCTCTGTATTAACTTTAATTTATATGTTGTAACTGTAATTCTTTTGTGCACAATCCGCAGGCATTGCCACTTTCATTTCACTGCACATCGTGTATGTGTATGTGACAAATAAACTTGACTTGACTTGCTCCTATCATGGTCATATCATGGCCTTTTAGTGTGAATGGGTGATTAATGGTCAGCGTGAAATGGCCAAAAGGATTGTTGCAAGAGAGGGTTCAATGGTAATTAGAGACCATTTTTGTTAATCAACACAGACTCGTGAGCACCACAGATGGTATCATTTACTTTTTATTAAGCTCACTTAATACCTTTGAACTTTGAGTAAATGGATTATACAGATTACTGACCTGTGTGTTGGGTTTTAAAATGAAGATCGTCATGGAAAGGAGGTCAGCTAACAAAGCTGTCACACATGCAATGAGACAAAGGGAAGAGCTTTTCAGAGCTTCAGGTTGATGTTATATTTATGTTGGTGAGATCTGTGCATTGACCAGAATTAGCTTTGAAGATCTTTTTCTACCCATTTTATTCCTTCTATCTGAAGACGTAGATCACTATATTCACTGTAAAAACAGTCAAAGTGGTGGAATAACCCCAGCACTTTGGGGCGGCACAGTGTCGCAGCGGTAGAGTTGCTGCCTTACAGCGCCAGAGACCCGGGTTCGAATCTGACTACGAGTCCTACACACTGTACGGAGTCTGTACGTTAGCCCTGTGACCACGTGGGTTTCCTTCGGGTGCTCCGGTTTCCTCCCACATTCCAGAGACATGCAGGTTTGTAGGCTGATTGGCTTCTGTAAATTGTCCCGAATGTGTAGGATAGAATTAGTGCAAATAGGTAATCGTTGGACTGCGTGGACTTGGTGGGCTAAAGGGACTGTTTCCACACTGTATGTCTAAAACAAAACCTAAAATTAAACTAAACTCAGCAGGTCAGGCAGCATCTGTGGAGAATATGTGGCGAGAGCGGCATGGTGGCGCAGCGGTAGAGTTGCTGCCTTACTTCGAATGCAGCGCCGGAGACCCGGGTTCGATCCCGACTACGGGTGCTGTCTGTCCGGGTTTTTCTACGTTCTCCCTGTGTCCTGCGTGGGTTTCCTCCGAGACCTTCGGTTTCTTCCCACGCTCCAAAGGCGCACAGGTTTGTAGGTTAATTGGCTCGGTAACTGTATAAATTATTTTTTTTTATTAAAAATTTAAAAATTGCCCCGAGTGGGGATAGTGTTAATATGCGGGGATCGCTGGTCGGCACGGACCGAACCGGGTGGGGCGAAAGGGCCTGTTTCTGCGTTGTATCTCTAAACTAGACTAAATGTGGAGAGGTGAGGTCAGAGCCTTCTTCAGCAGATTGTGGTGGGGGGGAGGAAGGGGGACAAGCTGGAAGAGAGGAGGTCGCAAGACAAAGCCTTGCAAGTAATAGGTTGGTATAGGTGATGGGGGGGTGGGGGCGAGCTGAATTCAGACTGACTTTCAGATCAAAAGTCAATAGTATCTAATTGTCAAATCTCGGGGCTCCCACTGCTGAGTTGTGGGAGCACTGTACTGTCACAGGTGTGCCTTGCAGGAGATACATCAAACCTACCATCCATGATCTCCAGAGATGCGGCCTGACTTTCTGAGTTACTCCAGCGCTTTGTGTCTTTTCTCGTAAGATAGCATCTGCAGTTCCTTCTTCCTACAATTTATTGACCCCCCATGCAGGCTGACTGTATTCTCAATAGAAGACCACTATCATGCCAGTGCCAAAGAAAAGCAAGGTAGCGTGCCTTAACGCTGCCGCAAGAAAGTGCAGACGCTGGTTAACACATTGAAGGAAACAAAGTGCTGGAGCAACTCAGCGGGTCAGACAGCATCTTTGGAGAACATGGATAAATGACGTTTCAGGTAACGATCTTTCTTGAGACTGATTGTGGTGGTGGAGGGTGGGGGGGGTGGGGGGGGGGGGTTGGGGGGTGTGGGGAGGAGAAAACTGGAAAAAGGGCAGAAGCAGGACAAAGCATGGCAGGTAATAGGTGGAACAAAGGCCAGAATAAGAGCAGAAGGTGTGAGACAGGTTTGAAGAGCAATTGAAATTGTGAAGGCGGAGGGAAGGGGAGGCAAGTAACGGGAGGGGAGGGGGGGGGGGGCATTGGAGGGAAGAAGTAGGTGGGAGTCCAGAGTAGAAATCGCCTTGAGAACAGACGTGCACGAACACACACATGCAAACACATAACGCACACACACCACATAATTGCTTCTTCTGGGAGATTTTTTCAATTGAGTATGTTTTGGTTCAATTCAAGGTCATTAACTCTTCAAGTTTTAATATTGGTGCTCATTATGCTGATTATGTGGAATTGTTTTGTCAGAAGAGTACCAGTAAAGCAACCATTTCCTGATCGCGAGCATCAATTCATTTCCCTGCAATATAAATTTCCCGACCCTAACGGTCCAAGCACTCAACAAAGCTGAAATTATTTAACCACAATAAAGATTCTACTTGTCTTTTACACATTTCTCGATTACCCGTTCACACCAGTTCTACGTTACCTTCCTTTCTCATCCACTTCCTACACGTCAGGGGCAATTTACAGAGGGCCAATTAATCTACAAACCCACACGTGTTTGGGATGTGGGAAGAAACTGGAGAATTCGGAGGAAACCCACGCGGTCACAGGGAGAACATGCAAACTCCACACAGGGACAACACCTGAGGTCAGGATTGAACCCGGGTCTCTGGCGCTGTGAGGCAGCAACTCTACTGCTACACCACTGTGCCATGTAAACCCTTCATACTGAATTGAATTGAATTGAATTGAATTGAATTGAATTGAATTGAATTGAATTGAATTGAATTGAATTGAATTGAATTGAATTGAATTGAATTGAATTGAATTGAATTGAATTGAATGATATAGCATTTACGAGGGTTTTAGATGTGCAGGGAATGGATGGATATGGATCACGCGCAGGCAGATAAGAGTTGGTCCTGGCATCATGTTCGTCATGAACATTGTGAACTGAAGGGCCTGTTCTTGAATGTACTGTTCGATGTTCTGCGTTCTTGTTTCATTTTAATGGAAATGAGTCTGTATTTTAATGGTCAGTACTTTTGTCCAACAACGTTTTCTATCTGGCTTCACTATTTTTGACCTGCAAAAACTCTGCAGTAGTATACCTTCCACCTACTGTTTGAGTGAAAAATACATCATAAATTGACAGTGCTAACAATAATGATACATCAACATGAAAGATTTGATTGTGTAATTGATTGATTGAACCATACAGCATAGAAATAGGCCATTTGGCCCACTTTCGCATCCACACCCGACACACTCTAGGGGCAATTTACAGAGGCCAATTAACCAGCGCAATGGTGCAGCTGTAGAATTGCTGCCTACAGCGCCAGAAACACCGGTTCTATCCTGACTGCAGGTGGTCTTTGTGTAGAGTTTGCATGATCTCCCCGTGACCGCGTGGGTTTTCCCTGGGTGCTCTGGTCTCCTCCCACATTCCAAAGATGTGCAGGTTTGTAGGGTAAGTGGCTTCTGTGGGAGATCGCTGGTCGGCACGGACGTGGTGGGCTGAAGGGCCTGTTTCCAATTTGCATCTCTAAAACGAAATCTAAAACCAACCCACAAACCTGCACGTCTTTGAGATGTTTGCGAATACAGGAGCACCTAAAGGAGACTCCCGTGGTCACAGGGAAACCGTGCAAACTCCACACCCGAGGTCAGGATCGAACCTGGGTCTTTGGTGCTGTGTGGTGTGAATAAAAAAAGGGATTAGTGCAAACGTGTGACTCATAGTCGGCGTGCACCTGCTGGGCCATGGGGGCCTCTTTCTGCGCTGAATCTTTCGGTGCGGCACAGTGGTATCGCGGTAGAGTTGCTGCCTTACAGCGTCAGAGACCCAAGTTCGATGCTGACTAAGAGGGCTATCTGTACGGAGTCCGTACGTTCTCTCTGTGACCACATGGGTGCTCCCATTCCCTCCCACACCAGAGACGTACAGGTTTGTAGGTTAATTGGCTTCGGTAAAATTGTAAATTGTCCCTAGTGTGCAGGATAGTGCTGGCATATGGAGTGACCACTGATCGGCGCGGACCCGGTGGGCCAAAGGACCTGTTTCTGCAATGTGTCTCTAAAGTCTGATCTGAGGAAAGACATTCTTGCCATAGAGGGAGTACAGAGAAGGTTCACCAGATTGATTCCTGGGATGGCAGGACTTTCACATGAAGAAAGACTGGATAGACTCGGCTTGTACTCGCTGGAATTTAGAAGATTGAGGGGGGATCTTATAGAAACTTACAAAATTCTTAAGGGGTTGGACAGGCTAGATGCAGGAAGATTGTTCCCGATGTTGGGGAGGTCCAGAACAAGGGGTCACAGTTTAAGGATAAGGGGGAAGTCTTTTAGGACCGAGATGAGAAAGTTTATTTTCACACAGAGAGTGGTGAATCTGTGGAATTCTCTGCCACAGAAGGTAGTTGAGGCCAGTTCATTGGCTATATTTAAGAGGGAGTTAGATGTGGCCCTTGTGGCTAAAGGGATCAGGGGGTATGGAGAGAAGGCAGGTACGGGATACTGAGTTGGATGATCAGCCATGATCATATTGAATGGCGGTGCAGGCTCGAAGGGCCGAATGGCCTACTCCTGTACCTATTTTTTATGTTTCTATGTTTCTATGTTTCTAAGTCAAAAGACTGAGCCACAGAATGGGGTTGTTTCACCGCTTGGCATGACTGTGACCGCCCCTCGGACTTTTAGTCCACTTTTTTTCCCATGGCTGCCCCAGTCACCACAGAAGGACGAGCCCAAGATTTGGAAAATTGCAGGCTATCGAGACGTCGGGGGGCCAGCTAGTTCCACACACTCTGCCAGCTGTCCGGCTTTTGAAACGCTAAGATCTCCAGGTGGCCTGTGCCTCCAAGCAAAAAATGACCACTTCAAACTCACTCTTAATTAGAGACCAAGGATCTCTGGACCTTCTGGTTCACCTGGTGGGAGGTCTGATCTGAGTAGCTCGAGCAGTCAAGTTTGCTTTGCACTTTGCAGCTGACACAGGTACTTCAGTTTTAATAGCTTTGATCGGCTGGTATCAGTTCATCGACAAGCCACTTTTTGAAGCTAATTTTTTTTTCGATTTTTAAAGATGCAGCACAGAAGTAGGCCCCTCAGCCCACTGAGTCAATGCCGACCATCGACCACCTGCTCATACTAAAAACATAGCACAAAAAGTAAGGAAATTTGTGTTTGGTAGATTATTTCTTTGTTGTAACAATGCTTCTTGGCAATAAATCTTATACCTTTGGAAAGCCTGTTTATTTCCCTTTTAAATGGTGCCACATTTGTAAGGAACATGCATTTGTGGGATGAGCAGCAGAGCTGAGTATGTGGGTTGCGCCCATGAAAAATGTGCCAAATCTTCTCTGCCAATGCCAAACAGCTTATTCTGCCATTGACTCTTGTTCGGTGTTGTTTGGTGATTGAAGTCTGAAGAAACAAGACATATTGCAAATTAACAATTTATTCATTTAATAAACAGGAGCCTCAGTAGCGTGTGGAAGAACCATACACAGCCACAACAGCCTGGCACCTCCTCCTCATGCTGGTCACCAGCCTGGTCACACACTGTTGTGGGATGGCATCCCATTCTTCATCCAGCATTTGTCGCAAGTCAGCCAACGAGGCACCTGATTGTCAGCACCTGGGGGTACCAGAAGCTCAAAACAAGAGTCAATAGCAACAGCAGAATAAGCTGTTTGGCCTTGGCAGAGAAGATTTGGCACATTTTTCATGGGCGCAACCCATATACTCAGCTCTGCTGCTCATCCCACAAATGCATGTTCCTTACAAATGTGGCACCATTTAAAAGGGAAATAAACAGGCTTTCCAAAGGTATAAGATTTATTGCCAAGAAGCATTGTTACAACAAAGAAATAATCTACCAAACACAAATTTCCTTACTTTTTGTGCTATGTTTAGTTCTATGTTCCTAGTCGGAGCGACTAGGCTTGTATACACTGGAATTTAGAAGGATGAGAGGGGATCTTATCGAAACATATAAGATTATTAAGGGGTTGGACACGTTAGAGGCAGGAAACATGTTCCCAATGTTGGGGGAGTCCAGAACCAGGGGCCACAGTTTAAGAATAAGGGGTAGGCCATTTAGAACTGAGATGAGGAAAAAAAAATTCGGTCAGAGAGTTGTGAATCTGTGGAATTCTCTGCCTCAAAAGGCAGTGGAGGCCAATTCTCTGAATGCATTCAAGAGAGAGCTAGATAGAGCTCTTAAGGGTAGCGGAGTCAGGGGGTATGGGGGGAAGGCAGGAACGGGGTACTGATTGAGAATGATCAGCCATGATCACATTGAATGGCGGTGCTGGCTCGAAGGGCCGAATGGCCTCCTCCTGCACCTATTGTCTATTGTCTATGTTATCCCACTTTTGCATCCATTTCCTGCATACTAGGGGCAATTTGCAGAGGCCAAATACCCTTCAAACACACACGTCTTTGAGATGTGGGAGGAAACCGGAGCATCCGGAGAAAACCCATGTGGACACAGCGAGAATGCGCAAACTCCACACTGACAGCACCCAAGGTCAGGATGGAACCCGGGGGTCTCTGGTGCTGTGAGGCAGCAACTCTACCAGCTGCGCCACTGCTCCTGCAGATCAGAGGTATGCCAGCTCCTGCTTTCTTCTTCTAGGAAGGCGTTCTTTTAGGATGGAGATGAGGAGGAATTCCTTTAGTCAGAGTGTGGTGAGTGTGTGGGATTCCTTGCCACAGAAGGCCGTGGAGGCCAAGTCAGTGGATATATTTAAGGCAGACATAGATAGATTCTTGATTAGTACGGGTGTCAGAGGTTACGGGGAGAAGGTAGGAGAATGGGGTTAGGAGGGAGAGATAGATCAGCCGAGGGAGAGATAGATCAGCCATGGGAGAGTAGACTTGATGGGCCCAATGGCCTAATTCTGCTCCTATCATTTACCATCTTATGATCTTCTGCAAACAATTTGAAAAACATCGTCAGTGCACTGTTGGCTCTGGCACAGTGACACAAAGTCGTACTTAAATTCAACAAAAGAGTGCAGAGGTGATTTACGAGGATGTAGCCAGGATGCGAGGGCCTTAGCTATCGAGAGAGATTGGAGCACAGGAGACTGAGGGGTGATTTTATAGTATAACTAGACAAAGTAGACCCGTTGGGCCCAAACCTCTCCTGCATTGGTGCAGCACCCTGTCCTCCCCCTCCTCCCCTTTCTCCTCAACCCCCCCCCCCCCTTCTCCCCCACTCCCCCCTTCCCCCTCCCTCCTCCCCTCCCCCTCCCCTCCTTTTAAACTTTAAACTGTGAATAACTTTAAAAATATAACACCGATTTCAATAAAACTACTTGCATTATCACTAAAGTGACAATGGTGAGTAAGGTGGGCCTAAAATTGTCGCGCTATCGTGTACCGTTTTGGCTGAAGTTCAGTCACAAACAAGATAACAAACGAGAGTTTTAGTGCGTAGATATCACATACCCAGGGTAGGGGAATCAAGAACTAAATGGGCAGTAGCGAACTTTCTTTCCTGTTCATTACATTGTTTACAGAGTACTATGTTTACATATTCTGTTGTGCTGTCGCAAGTAAGAATTTTGTTGTTCTGTCTGGGGCATATGACAATGAAAAACCCTTGACTCTTGATCTCATTGCAAAGAGTTGGAACTTTATAGTTGGGAAAACCCATTTTGTATTTATTCTTGTTTCATTTGTATGAATCAGTTTTAATTTCACATATATACGTATTTATTTGACTTTCCTTTGAGCATAACAAGGCAATCAAGATGCCCAACGAGTTTTAATTGGTGCTTATTAAGATTTTTCTACCAGAATGGGTAAGCACATCTCATAACTTAATTTACATACAAGGTTAATTAACTTAATTTTAATCCACATGAAAATTTAAATTTTTAACACTCACAGATTCCAAATGTAACGGCTTAGGGTTATTAATTTAATTGTGGTAACACTAAGGTAATAAGTTCTTTTCAAAGCGAGGATGTGTAAATTTTACATCATGGTTCAAAGTGAAAAGGAAAAAAAGAGGCAATGAGTTTAAATTGTAGCTGGTAGCTGCATTGCTTATCACTTCTACCAGTGTACAGTAGAGAGCATAGTGTCTGGTTGCTTCACGGTCTGGTTCAGCAACTCAAAACACCCAGGAACGAAGGAGACTACAAAGAGTGGTAAACACTACCCGGTCCATCACATGTACTTACCTTTCTACCATCGAAAGGGTCTACATGAGACGCTGCCTCAAAAAGGCAACCAATATCATCAATAACCCACACCACCCTGGCCACGCTCTCATCTCATTGCTACTATCGGGAAGAAGGTACAGGAGCCTGAAAACCGTGGCTTTGGTTAAATTGTACTTCAGGTTTGCACTATTAATGGTCTTGGTACCTGATATTACTTATTATTAATTTATTGTATGACAGATTATTGAGTATTTATTTGTGCATGACTGCATTCGGTTTAGTTTAGTTTAGATTAGTTCAGAGCTACAGCATGAAAACAGACCCTTCAGCCCACAAAGTCCAATGATTATCCATTCACACTAGTTCTATGTTATCCCAGTTTCGCATCTTACACACTTGGGACAATTTGCAGAAGCCAATTGACCAACAATCCTTTACGTCTTTGGAGTGTGCGAGGAAACCAGAGCGCACGGAGAAAACCCACGTGGTCAGACGGCGAACGTGCAAATTCCGTACAGACAGCGCCCGAGGTCAGCATTGAACCCGGGTGTCTGGTACTGTGAGGCAGCAACGTTACCGATGCTTCACCATGCATTAATAGGCTTGTAAAGAAACAGCAAGTAAGAATTTCACAGTTCAGTTGACAATACATAGATGACAATTAAATATTGACTCTTGACTATAGAATACATTGAAAATGTATCACAGATTGCAACTTTACTGATTTAGCAAATCATGCCCAATCCATATCCAAGTTTCCAGTGCCCTATTGGCAATTGATGTTTTGCTTGATAGAGGTCTTATGATGCTATTTATGAGACGTTGCAACATTAAAAGCACTATTTTATTGCAAAATTATTGCCGATGGTCAAAGACACTTCCTGGATTATTAGGCTACTCAGACCATTGCATAAGGCAATGAAAGACTTTGAAAAGTCAACGTTGGTGGAGTGGATAGTTGCTTGAGTAATTTGACAAAAAGCCTTAAACGGGTCGTTGTCATATTAGTGGCATGCATCTTGTAGTCTAGTTTAGTTTAGTTAGGTTTGGAGATACAGCGTGGAAACAGGCTCTTCGGCCTACTGAGTCCATGCCCAACAATAATCACCCATACACTCGTTCCATCCTACACACTAGGGACAATTTACAGAGGCCAATTAATCTACAAACATGCACGCCTTTGGAGTGTGGGAGGAAACCGTAGCACCTGGAGGAAACCCACACGGTCACTGGGAGAACGTGCAAACTCCATACATGTGGCACCCGGGGTCAGGATTGAATCCAGGACTCAGCGCAGAGACCCAGGTTCGATCCTGACTATGGGTGCTGTCTGTACAGAGTTTGTACGTTCTCCCTGTGACAATGTGGGCTTTCTATGGGTGCTCTGGTTTCCTCCCACACTCTAAAGACATAGATGTTTGTAGGTTAATTGTCTTTGGTAAAATTGTAAAATTATAAAATTGGCCCTCGTGTGTCTGATAGTGTCAGTGTATGCTGTATCGCTGGGCAGTGCAGACCTGTTTCTGCACCGCATATCTAAAGTCCAAAGACCCAAAACACTGTCTGTCCAGATGCTGTACGACCCACAACGTCACCAGCACCTTGTTTTTCGCTCGAGATTGCAGCGACTGCTGTTTCTTGCGTCACTCGTCAATGGATAGCAATTATTTGGAAAGCACTTCCTCTTTGCATTCCAATACTTCCTATTTAACTTGCCCAGATGTAGGGAAAATGGACTTGCAGGCATTGTGAAACATCACCACCACAGGAATCCTGCTGATGGAGGAGCATTGCGGGCAACGGGAGCCGATGTGATTTCAGGGAGTTTAATGTGTGAATGTGATCCCATAGCGACCAGTTGTGTGCGCAGTGGCACAAAGCCACTTCCCTGTTTTATGACTGTCAAGACATGAGTTTCAAGAATGATTCATTGTCAGATGTAATGAACGGAAGAATGAACAGGCTTCAGAACGGCTCTTCCATTATAGGGTCAACGAATCATAGAGTCATACAGTGTGGAAACAGGCCCTTCAGCCCAACTTGCCCACACCAACCAACATGTCCCATCTGCACTAGTCCCACCTGCCTGCGTTTGGCCCACAGCTCTCTAAACCTATCCTATCCATGTACCAATCTAGTAGCTGCTCCTCCGGTAGCTCGTTCCATACAACCATCACCCTTCGTGGAAAAAACTGCCCATCAGGTTCCTATAATACATGCGTTCATAAGTTCATAAGTTATCGGAGCAGAATTAGGCCATTCGGCCCATCAAATATACTCCAGCATTCAATCATGGTTGATCTATCGTTCCCTTTCAACCCCATTCTCCTGCCATCTCCCTACAACCCCTGATACCCTTACATCACAAATCTGTCAATCTCCGCCTCTAAAGGTACTAATTGACGGCCTCTACTGCTTTCTGTGGCATTGAATTCCACAGATTCACCATTCTATGACTAAAGGAATTTCTCCTCGTCTCCTTTCGACAGGTATATCCTTTCATACTGAGACTGTGGCTTTTGGTCCTGGACTCTCTCACTAATGGAAACATCCTCTCCACAACCACTCTATACAGGCCTTTCACAGGCCGTTCGGTAAGTTTAAGAGGTCCCTCTTCATTCTTTACTTAAGTTCTTAAGTTCAGATATTTCTCTCTTTAATGGTCGACACGGTGGTGCAGCGGTAGAGTTGCTGCCTTTCAGCGCCAGAGACCCGAGTTTGATTCCGATGATGGGTGCTGTCTGTACGGAGTTTGTACGTTCTCCCCGTCACCGCGTGGGTTTTCCCCGGGTGCTCCGGTTTCCTCCCCACACTCCAAAGACGTTACGGGTTTGTAGGTTAATTGGCTTCGGTAAGAATTGTAAAGCGCCCCATTGTGTGTGGGATTATGCTAGTGCACGGGGATCGCTGGTCGGCACGGACTGGCTGGTGGGCCGAAATGTTACCACATATTCAAAGTCACATTTTAATTTCATGTTGATGTTAAAATACCATTTCGCAAGTCCAGCACGGAATGTGAGGGAGTTTGTTTTCAATATGCAACCAGAAAAAAATCTCCAGTCTCCGAGCTTTAAACTCCTTTAAGGAAAAATAACAGGCCTCGTTAATTATGTTATTGAAAGATAAGCCTTCATATGATTTAGCCGGTGAGTAACAATATAAAACATTTGGAGAGGCCGAGGGGAAGCAGAGACTGGTAACATTTGGCATGAGTAGTAGTCTGAGAGAGAAGCCATCTGCATTACTCCTTGTCCCTTGGACTTCCTCGCAAGAAGGATGTTTGCTGTACGAAGCAATGCCAAGAAAGTAAGACAGTGACCACCACAAGTTCAGTGGACAGATCCCGTCCAGCAATCTAGACAGTGAGGAATTTGTCTACACTGCTGCATAATATCTGGGGTTTTCCTGGAACGAGCTTAATAAACAAATGAGATATTGAGATTGTAAATGCAGTTGACCTACACTGCCGAAGAATTCAGCTATTTTGTTTCCCCCCTCTTATATTTCAAAATAACTAAGTATGAAGAAGGGTCCTGACCAAAAACGTCACTCCAGAGATGTTGCCTGACCCGTTGAGTTAATCGAGCATTATTTTGGGTCTTTTTAAAAAAATATTCAGCTTGGTTTGGGAACTGTTCTGCCAAGCCTGCAAGAAATTGCAGAGATATAAGAAAATAACTGCAGATGCTGGTAAAAAATGATTTATTCACAAAATGCTGGAGTAACTCAGCAGGTCAGGCAGCATCTCGGGAGAGAAGGAATGGGTGACGTTTCGGGTCGAGACCCTTCTTCAGAGAAATTGCAGAGAGTGGCGGCACGGTAGCGCAGCGGTAGAGTTGCTGCTTTACAGCGAATGCAGCGCCGGAGACTCAGGTTCGATCCTGACTACGGGTGCTGCACTGTAAGGAGTTTGTACGTTCTCCCCGTGACCTGCGTGGGTTTTCTCCGAGATCTTCGGTTTCCTCCCACACTCCAAAGACGTACAGGTATGTAGGTTAATTGGCTGGGTAAATGTAAAAATTGTCCCTAGTGGGTGTAGGATAGTGTTAATGTACGGGGATCACCGGGCGGCACGGACTTGGAGGGCCGAAAAGGCCTGTTTCCGGCTGTATATATATGATATGATATGATTGTAGATGTAGCCCAGTCCATCACACAGACCAGACCCCCCACCATTGACACCATCTACATTTCAGCTTCAGAAAAGCTGCCAATTTAATCAAAGACGTGTCCCACCATTGACATTCCCTCTTCTCCCCGCTCCCGTCTGGCAGAAGGTACAGAAGTTTGAAAGTGCGCAGCACAAGACTCAGGAACAGCTTCTTCCCCTCTGTTATCAGGCTTCTGAATGGTCCTCTCATAAACGAGGGTACTGTCCGATTCATCTCTATCCCATTGCGGACATTAGTCTATGCAACTAGAGTGCCACAATGCTGAGGACTAAATTCTGCACTCTGTATCTTCACCTTTGTTCTACCAATTGTACTTGAGTTTGACTTGATTGTATTCAGGTACAGTATTAGTTGATGTGGTTGGATAGCAAGCTGTTCACTGTATCTCGGCAAGCTTTTCACTGTATCTCGGTACACGTGACAATAATAAACCGAAACCTATAGAAAACAAGAGAGAGAGAGAGAGAGAGAGAGAGAGAGAGAGAGAGAGAGAGAGAGAGAGAGAGAGAGAGAAAGAGAGAGAGAGAGAGAGAGAGAGAGAGAGAGAGAGAGAGAGAGAGAGAGAGAGAGAGAGAGAGAGAGAGAGGAAGGGAGGAAGAGAGAGAGAGAGAGAGAGAGAGGAACTATAATTCCTGCAACTACTCTGCAGGATAGTTTCCCAAAAGTGGGTTTGAAATAACCTCCCCATCTTTCCCACCCCTTTCCTCCCTCTCACCCTCTGACCCACCCGAGTGGGTCAACCATTTCTCCATTTCTCCCAATGTCATGTCCCCCCATCCCCCCCCCATCTTCCTCTTACCACTTCTCCTCCCTTTCCCCCCATCCCATACCATCTCTATCCCTTCCTCTGGCTTCACATTTCACTCCTCTTCTCTCACAGCTTTTTGTCTCCTTATCAACTCCGTCTTTTGTCCACCCATCTCACAATCAATTCACCCCCTCACCTGTATCCCCCTATCACTTGCCAGGCTTTGTCCAGCACCCACCTCTCTTCCAGCATCCTCCTCTCTAGCACAATCAGTCTGAAGAAGAGTCCCAACCCGAAACATCATTGATCCATGTGTCCCAGAAATGCTGCTTGAGTTTGCACATTCTCCACGTGACTACGTGGGTTATCTCCGCGTGCTCTGGTTTCCTCCCACATCCCAAAGACGTGCAGGTTTGCGGGTTAATTTAGACCTTAGACTAGATTTTAAAGATGCAGCGAAGAAAAATGCCCTTCAAGTCACTGTCCACTCGAACCAGCGATCATCCCTTGCACTAGCACTATCCTGCATGCGAGGGACAATTTCCAATTTTACCGAAGCCAATTAACCTGTAAACCTGTAAACCTGTATGTCTTTAAAGTGTTGGAGGAAACCGGAGCACTCGGAAAAAGCCCATGCGGTTACAGTGAGAACGTACAAACCATACAGACAGCACCCGTAGTCAGGATCGATCTGAAGGGGCTGCTCCTCAAGTTCTGGCTCAATTTTAGCCCTACGCTTTTAATTTTTGGGCACCCGGTACCGAGGGGGGAGGGTCAGGAGGGAGGAGGGGGTCTCCCTGTCGGTCTGCTCCTGGGCCTGGCCAAGATGGCCATCCGCGGGTCCAGGCAGCGGGCAGTCGACGGCCTCACAGAAGTCGGCTGCCTACCCCTGTTCCGGGCTTACGTCCGTGCCCGCCTGTCCCTGGAGAGGGAACACGTACACACGGTGTCCACGGGGACTCTGGAGGCCTTCCGGGAACGCTGGTCGCCGCGGGGGGGTTGAATGTATTGTTGACAGAGATGGCGGGATTTTAATGTGATAATTGTTTAATTTGTAAACTGCCGATACAGGCGGCTTTTGTTTGATCACATTTTGCTTAGTATGTTTGTATGTTTTTCTTTGGAATAAAACTTTTATATAAAAAAAATTAAATAAAAAAAAAGTAGTCAGGATCGAACCCAGGTCTCTGGTGCTGTAAGGCAACAACTCTATCTCTGCCCCACTGTGCCACCCCTAATTGGCCTCTGAAAATTGCCCTTCATGTATAGGGCATGGATGAAGAGGGATAACATGGAACTAATGTGAATGGGTGATGGATGGTCGGTGTGGACCCAATGGGCCGAAGGGCCTGTTTTCATGCTGTATCTTCCAATTCAATCCAATTCAATTGTCTTTAATTCAATTATGTACACTGCTTGCCATTACTTAGCTCTTTTACAAAGATATGAAATACATGATTGATCCATTTGCTTTCACAAGCCATTATTTCATTAAGTTTTCATTAATACTTTTGACATTGAATATATCTCATTTCCTTATGACAACAAAACAGATTGACAATTGTGTTATGGATGCTCATGGTATGTATTTATTATTGATTTATGACTCTGAAACATGATTCTATGATAATTAATGGCAATGTATTTGATGGACAGTGTGCTTCGGAACCAAAACAAGCCCACAACAATTGGAACAATTGTTCAGTTGGAACAATTTCCACCCACAGAGGTGATAATTTGTTCAACATGGAACTGCGACATTTCAATGTAGACACAAGGAACTGCAGTTGCTGGTTTACAAAATAAAGACACAAACTGCTGGAGTAACCTAGGGTGGCGCCATGGCACCAGCGATAGAGTTGCTGCCTTACAGCGCTAGAGATCCGGGTTTGATCCTGACTACGGGTACAGTCTGTACGGAGTTTGTGCGTTCTCCCCGTGACCTGGTGGGTTTTCTCCGGGATCTTGGGTTTCCTCCCACACACCAAAGACCTACAGGTTTATATGTTAAGTGGCTTCGATATAATTGTAAATTGTCCCATGTGTGTGTAGGATAGCTTTAGTGTGGGGAGGATCGCAGGTCGGTACAGACTCGGTGGGCTGACGGCCTTGTTTCTCAGTGAGTCAGGGAGCATATCTGGAGAACACGATTAGGTGACGTTTCGGGTCGGGATCCTTCTTCAGACTGATTATCGTAGGGGGGAGAAAGCTGGAAGAGAGCTGAGGGTAGGACAAAACCTGGCAAGTGATAGGTGGGTACAGCTGAGGGGGGGGGGGGGGGAGGTTAGATTGGCAGATGGTTGGACAAAGGCCAGAAATGAAAAGGAAAAGACAGTGAGATACAGAGACAAGGAGAGAAATGGCATGAATTGTGAAGCCGGAGAGGGGACTATAGGTGGAAGGCAACAGGGGGGGGGGGGGGGGGGGAGGACAGGGAGGAAGGGAGAATTCGTTGCCACAGACAGCCGACTGTGGCAATGAATTCCACAGATTCACCACCCTCTGGCTAAAGAAATTCCTCCCCATCTCCATTCTAAAAGTACGTCCTTTTATTCTGTGACTGTGCCCTCTGGTCCTAGACTCTCCTACTAGTGGAAATGTCCTCCCCGCATTAACTACCTCTAAAAGACATTTGGACAGATATATGGACAGGAAGGTTTAGAGGGATATGGGACAGATGCAGGAAGCAAAGGAGACCAGCCTAGAATTAAATCATGGTTGACATTGGCAAGGTGGGCCGAAGGGTTGGTTTCCAAGCTGTGTAAGTCAATGATTCTATGACTGTACTTGACTGGGAACTACCCTGTCACCTACGATAGTATTATAAAGGTGGAAATCTATATTTTTGAACAGTTTCAATGTAATTGTACCTTGTAGGAAAATAACTGCAGATGCTGGTACAAATCGAAGGTATTTATTCACAAAATGTTGGACTAACTCAGCAGGTCAGGCAGCATCTCAGGAGAGAAGGAATGGGTGACGTTTCGGGTCGAGACCCTTCTTCTGACTGATGTACCATGTAGCTATTGTCACTGCAAAGAACGACAAAGATCTTGCATGTCAGCTGTCGTCAGCTGATGCAAATAGAATGGATTAAACTCCATTCCTTAATGAAACTAGTAGAGGAAAAGATGTTGTTATCTTCACACAGTGGAGGCAAAATATGGTTGCTCAGGTTTTCCGCCCACTATCGGCTTCAGTTTTTAGCTCGATCTTGCCGACAACTGAACGTCAGCAGCAAACAGACATCAATAAAGGGGTGCCTGTCAGAGGGTGAGGAGTCTGGGTAGGTATCATTGAACTTACTGGAACCGTGTTGGCAGGCAGCCAAGAAAATATGGACAAATCAAACAGGAATTCCTAAGATGTTCTTTGCATTTACCATAAGATGGAAATCAATACTTCCACACAGCAATCTTACAGCCTTGGTAATCTGCCAGACTTTCAGCAGAACTGCTTGGATAAATCTTGATCACGAGGACGTTTTTCAGGCCTAAATATTAACTGCTTAGTTCAGTTTATTGTCCCGTGTACCAAGGTGCTGTGAAAAGCTTTTGTTGCGTGTAAACCAGTCAGTGGAAAGGCAATACATGATTACCATCGAGCCATCCATTGTGTACAGATACAGGATAAAGGGAATAACTTGAGTAACGTTCAGTGCAAGAGAAAGTCCAGTAAAGTCCGATCAATGATAGTCCGAGGGTCTCCAATGACCAAATTGCTTTCTAGTTTTTGGTAGGGTGGTTAGGTTGCCTGATTTGCTTGAGACGTGTGCATAGTATTTTGTTATTTAAGAGTAAGGCAATCTCTGACTGTAACTAGGTCACAAAAGAAGAATCTTGAACATTAATGATGACATATGTGCATCCTTGTGCTCCTTTTCATATTTATAAACCTTCATTCCCACAGTGGATTTAAAGACATTCTGCCATTTCAATAGACAATAGACAATAGGTGCAGGAGTAGGCCATTCAGCCCTTCGAGCCAGCACCGCCATTCAATGCGATCATGGCTGATCACTATCAATCAGTACCCCGTTCCTGCCTTCTCCCCATACCCCCTCACTCCGCTATCCTTAAGAGCTCTATCCAGCTCTCTCTTGAAAGCATCCAACGAACTGGCCTCCACTGCCTTCTGAGGCAGAGAATTCCACACCTTCACCACCCTCTGACTGAAAAAGTTCTTCCTCATCTCCGTTCTAAATGGCCTACCCCTTATTCTCAAACTGTGGCCCCTTGTTCTGGACTCCCCCAACATTGGGAACATGTTATCTGCCTCTAATGTGTCCAATCCCCTAATTATCTTATATGTTTCAATAAGATCCCCCCTCATCCTTCTAAATTCCAGTGTATACAAGCCCAATCGCTCCAGCCTTTCAACATACGACAGTCCCGCCATTCCGGGAATTAATCTAGTGAACCTACGCTGCACGCCCTCCATAGCAAGAATATCCTTCCTCAAATTTGGAGACCAAAACTGCACACAGTACTCCAGGTGCGGTCTCACCAGGGCCCGGTACAACTGTAGAAGGACCTCTTTGCTCCTATACTCAACTCCTCTTGTTACGAAGGCCAACATTCCATTGGCTTTCTTCACTGCCTGCTGAACCTGCATGCTTCCTTTCATTGACTGATGCACTAGGACACCCAGATCTCGTTGAACTCCCCCTCCTCCTAACTTGACACCATTCAGATAATAATCTGCCTTTCTATTCTTACTTCCAAAGTGAATAACCTCACACTTATCTACATTAAACTGCATCTGCCATGTATCCGCCCACTCACACAACCTGTCCAAGTCACCCTGCAGCCTTATTGCATCTTCCTCACAATTCACACTACCCCCCAACTTAGTATCATCTGCAAATTTGCTAATGGTACTTTTAATCCCTTCGTCTAAGTCATTAATGTATATCGTAAATAGCTGGGGTCCCAGCACCGAACCTTGCGGTACCCCACTGGTCACTGCCTGCCATTCCGAAAGGGACCCATTTATCCCCACTCTTTGCTTTCTGTCTGTTAACCAATTTTCTATCCATGTCAGTACCCTACCCCCAATACCATGTGCCCTAATTTTGCCCACTAATCTCCTATGTGGGACCTTGTCGAAGGCTTTCATATCATATCATATATATACAGCCGGAAACAGGCCTTTTCGGCCCTCCAAGTCCGTGCCGCCCAGTGATCCCCGTACATTAACACTATCCTACACCCACTAGGGACAATTTTTACATTTACCCAGCCAATTAACCTACATACCTGTACGTCTTTGGAGTGTGGGAGGAAACCGAAGATCTCGGAGAAAACCCACGCAGGTCACGGGGAGAACGTACAAACTCCTTACAGTGCAGCACCCGTAGTCAGGATCGAACCTGAGTCTCCGGCGCTGCATTCGCTGTAAAGCAGCAACTCTACCGCTGCACTACCGTGCCGCCCAAACAACTTGGAAACAGGCCCTTCGGTCCACCAAGTGCACGCCGACCGTCAATCAACCCGTACACCAGTCCTATGTTATCCCAGTCTCGCATCCTACACGCTAAGGGCGACTTACAGAGGTCGATTAACCTACAAACCTGCACGTTTTGGGGATGTGAGCGGAAACTGGAGTGCCTGGAAGAAACCCACGTGGTCACAGGGAGAACATGGAAACTCCACACTGAGAGCATTCGAGGTCGGTATTGAATCTGGGTCTCCAGCGCTGTAAGACACCAAATCGACCGCTGCGCGACTGTACTCTTCTCTCAAACCCAGCCGCCCAGTCTGAAGAAGGGACCCAAAATGTCGCCTGTCCATTCCCTCCGCAGATGCTGTCTGACTCGTTGAGTTTCTCCAGCACTTTGTGTTTACCCCAAGTTTATTGTTGAGGCTTGTGGTGGGTGTCCGCTGTCAGCATAGTACAAGTGAGCTTTGCAAGCGGAGAGTGATTTTGCACAATTTATATCTTTATTATAACACGTACATTTCTGTGTGTTGCTATCAGTAGCGTGGCAGGTAGTTTGTTTACTTTTTAAATGGAGGAATGAATGATGAACGATTCACAATTGGAATGTGGATAAAGTGATTTCAATGTGCAGACTTTTCGTGTTTTGAAGTGGAATTTCAATGGTCATATCGCCATCTCTACATTTTACCAGGACGCTGCCTGGATTAGATTTAGACTTTAGAGATACAGCACTGAAACAGTCCCTTCGGCCCACTGAGTCCGCGCCAAACAGCGATCACCGTGTGCACTGACCTACACAAGCTAGGGACAATTTAACAACTTACCGAAGCCAATTAACCTACAAACCTGTACGTCTTTGGAGTGTGGGAGGAAACCAGAGCACCCGGGCAAAACCCACGTGGCCACAGAAACTCCGTACAGACGGCGTCCGCAGTCAGGTTTAAAGCTGGGTCTCTGGCGCTGTAAGGCAGTATCTCTATCGCTGCACCACTGCACTGTCACATTCTTGAAATATTTCAATATAATCTTCACCATGGGAAGGTGAGGGCAGGAATCCCATATTCCAGTAATGTTTCCAAATACACAGGACAAGATGGTAAAAATCCAAAGTGCCAAATGTCAACCCGTGGTGATGGGAGGCTTATGCACTCACCTATGCTCCTCCGATGTTGAGAAAGGCTAGGCAGACACGTCATTGGAGTTATCAAGTGGGCACCTACTTTCATCGACGTTTCGCTGATTGGACCCACGACGTCTCCAGTAGGCTCAGCGGTGGGTTCTGGCGTCCCAGAACTATGCCCTCTGCATCTGCCTAGCCGGCTTATTTGGGAGACCAGATGGGGCCTTTCCTCTTCAGCCAGAGCCACTGCCTACTCCGCTCTGCCACCCGTGATATTTCCTGGCGTAGGGCTTGTCAGCTGATCTCCAGGTCCTTCAGCAGTCTTACGGTAGATTATTGAAGCTTATCTCTTAGCTATTAAAGGTTATTCTTTTGAAATTATTGAAATTATTTTATTGTGGATAAAAAGGAACAAATTGTTCCCATCAATATACCTCCCCTCTTCTATTTTATAGACAATAGACAATAGGTGCAGGAGTAGGCCATTCGGCCCTTCGAGCCAGCACCACCATTCAATGTGATCATGACTGATCATTCTCAATCAGTACCCCGTTTCTGCCTTCTCCCCATACCCCCTGACTCCGCTATCCTTAAGAGCTCTATCTAGCTCTTTCTTGAAAGCATTCAAAGAACTGGCCTCCACTGCCTTCTGAGGCAGTGAATTCCACAGATTTACAACTCTCTGACTGAAAAAGTTTTTTCTCATCTCCGTTCTAAATGGCCTACCCCTTATTCTTAAACTGTGGCCCCTGGTTCTGGACTCCCCCAACATTGGGAACATGTTTCCTGCCTCTAACGTGTTGATTGTATTTTAACTGTTAGTAATCTTTTAGTAATAAAACTGATCATTTAAAACTTAAGATCATCAAAATTAAAATTCTAAAAATTGGAAAATTTAGTTTATTAATTTTTAGAAGTAGCAAAAGGTTATGCCATCACAAAAAAAGCACTTTGTTAAGTATGAGCAGTAGCTATCAGTATTGGCAGGTCATTACACAAGATATGAAGACACCAGATATTACAGATGCTGGAATCTTGTTTAGTTTAGTTTAGTTTAGTTTAGTTTAGTTTAGTTTAGTTTAGTTTAGTTTAGTTTAGTTTAGTTTAGTTTAGTTTAGTTTAGTTTAGTTTGGTTTAGTTTAGAAATACAGCATGGAAACAGGCCCTTCGGCCCACCGAGTCCACGCCGACCAACCATCAACCATGCACTAGTCCAATCCTACACACAAGGGGCAATTTACAGAAACCAATTAACCTACAAACCTGCACGTCTTTGGAATGTGGGCAGGTGGGACTGGGGTAGATGGGACATGTTGGTCGGCGTAGGCAAGTTCATATCATATCATATCATATCATATCATATATATACAGCCGGAAACAGGCCTTTTCGGCCCACCAAGTCCGTGCCGCCCAGCGATCCCCGTACATTAACACTATCCTACACCCACTAGGGACAATTTTTACATTTACCCAGCCAATTAACCTACATACCTGTACGTCTTTGGAGTGTGGGAGGAAACCGAAGATCTCGGAGAAAACCCACGCAGGTCACGGGGAGAACGTACAAACTCCTTACAGTGCAGCACCCGTAGTCAGGATCGAACCTGAGTTTCCGGCGCTGCATTCGCTGTAAAGCAGCAACTCTACCGCTGCGCTACCGTGCCGCCTTGATGGGACATGTTGGTCGGGGTAAGCAAGTTGGGCCGATGGGTCTGTTTCCACACTGTCTGCCTCTATGTCTATGACTCTCTGCCTCATGACTGAAGTAGACCGATGAAAGATAACAACAACAAAAAACTGTTTTGCACAATGCCATTCATCAGGTGCCTTAAAACAGTGTCAACAAATGAATAAAAAGAAGGTAGTTAGTGGGTGAAAAATAGGAGGATATCTACATTCACTTAATTAAAATAAACAGAAGCTTGTTGGGTATGTGTAGGCTGCAGTTGGATAGTGACAGTGATGCAGTGCCTGGTTCATTAATCTAGCCACAGCTGCTTACAGATTTGAGTGCCTAGATTTATAAATCCCAGCAGAGTTTTAACGGTGTGGATATATACTACATGTATTCCACCAGGCAAGGCACATGCAAGATGTTCACACGAGGGCACTTTCCGCAATATCATTTTTATTCCTTCTCTTCTATGTTACATTTCATGGCATTCGAAGTTAAATTATATATAACCCAGAGTATGACTCACTGCTGCATGGTTCCTCAATGCTGTTACACAGGCCGCTGATGCTGATGCTGCCGCAAGTACGAATTTCATTGTTCCGCAGTCAGCACTTACGGCAATTAAAAAACACTCTTGACTGTTATGTAATAAGAAGGAACTGCGGATGCTGGTTTATACCAAAGATAGACACAAAATGCTGGAGTAAATCAGCGGGTCAGACAGCATCTCTGGAGATAATGGATAGGCGATCGTTTTGGGTTGGGACCCTTCCTCAGTCTGCCCTGGTGTGTAGGGAGTGGATGAGGAAGTGGGATGACATAGAACTAGAGTGGGTGGGTGCAGGGCCGTCTTAACGCATGGGCCTGATGGGCACTTGCCCGGGGGCCCACGAGCATAGGGGCCCCATGCTGATCTGTGTATCATCATATCATATCATATATATACAGCCGGAAACAGGCTAAGTGACTTGCAATAAATAAATACTACTTTAAAAATGTAGGTTCAATAAGTGCTTTTTTGGCAACATTTTCGGTCACTAAGTGCTTCTCACAGCGATTTGTAAGTGCTTTTCGCAACAATGTAGCACCCTAAGTCCATCGCTAAGTGCTTTTCGGTAAGTGCTTTTCGCCGGCACGACAGGGGGGGGCTGGTAGGGAAAGGGGGGTGGGGGAGAGTAACGGTAGGGGCCCCAGGACACTGCTTTGCCCGGGGGCCCATAATGCTGTAAAAACGGCCCTGGGTGGGTGATCGATTGTCAACATGAGCTCGGTGGGACAAATTTCCCTGCTATGTCTCTAAACCTAACTAAACTAAATTGAACTAAATTGAACAGCAAATTTCATGCGTTTATTTATGATCAAAACGTATTCATGATATTCCATTGATAACAACTCGATAGTAACAAAAGTTAGCTAAACATATGTTGTTTTATTTTTTCTTGTATCCAATTAAACAACCCAACAAAACTATGAAGAGCTTAGATGCTAATCCGTTGAGCAAATTCATATTGAATTGAAATTAATATTAAAATAAATTGTTTCACTGCAGACATGCTGTAGAAATCCTCTAAGGGGATTTAAGGTTCAGTCACAAAGCGTGGATATGCTCTACCAAACAAGTTTATCCTAATTAATTAAAAGATAAATGTAAATTTTGGGTTATTGGTTAAAACTTGCAACAATTATTTGTTACTTTTGAAGGTTGTGTTATCTCAAACTGTCTGACAGCATTGCCAAGCTTCTTGGAGTCAACGTCATCTACGAGGTCCAAATCCACGCTTTGAGCAGCACAGTGGCGCAGCGGTCAAGTTGCTGCCTTACAGCGCCAGAGACCCGGGTTCAATCCAGACTACGGGTGCTGTCCGTATGGAGTTTGTACATTCTCCCTGTGACTGCGTGGGATTTCTCCGGGTGCTCCGGTTTCCTCCCACACTCCAAAGATATACAGGTTTGTAGGTCAATTGTTTTCAGTTAAAAAGAATGATATATGGTCTATGGTGTGTCGGATAGTGCTAGTGTATGGGATGATTGCTGGTTGGCATGGGCCGAAGAGCCTGTTTCTGCACTGTATCTCTAAAAATCTAAAAAAGGTGAACTGTCATATCTTCTCAGTCCTCACCATATCTTCTCTAGTTTGCTTGACGATCAGCCACATCGTAATTTTCACAACGGTAGCCATTTGGCATCATTTAATTTTTATTTTGTTTCTTCAGTTGATCTCAAAGCGGAAACATCAGAATAATTTTCTTCCCCCACTTACTGATTTTGTCATTTGAGGTCCATATTTGCAATCACGGTGGCGCAGCGGCAGAGTTGCAGCCTTCCAGTGAATGCAGCGCCGGACACCCGGGTTCGATCCCGACTACGGGCGCCGTCTGTACGGAGTTTGTACGTTCTCCACGTGATCTGCGTGGGTTTTCTCCGAGATCTTCGGTTTCCTCCCACACTCCAAAGACGTACAGGTTTGTGGGTGAATTGGCTGGGTAAATGTAAAAATTGTCCCTAGTGGGTGTAGGATGTATGGTATCTCTAAACATATTCTTTTCTCAGACTTTAAAGGGAGAGGGCAAGTTTGGGAGCTAACTATCAAAATGATGCTGTAAGCTATGAAACTTGCTTCTCATAGGAACATAGATAATGAACCAGTAGGAATAATTACATGTGGAAGTTTAGTTTAGTTTTGTTTAGTTTAGTTTGGAGATACAACGCAGAAACAGGTCCTTCGGCCCACCGGGTCCACGCCGACCAGCGATCCCCGCACATTAACATTATCCTACACACACTGGGGACAATTTTTACATTTACCAAGCCAATTAACCTACATACCTGTACGTCTTTGGAGAGTGGGAGGAAACCAAAGATCTCGGAGAAAACCCACATGATCACGGGGAGAAAGTACAAACTCCGTACAGACAGCACCCGTAGTCAGGATCAAACCTAGATCTCTAGCAATGCAAGCGCTGTAAGGCAGCAACTCTACTGCTGTGCCACCGTGCTTATGGAAGGACCTCTTATGGTAAAGGTGAATAAGACAGAACTCAGACTGATCTCTAAGGTAGAGATCAGAAGCCTGATAACAGCGAGGAAGAAGCTGTTCCTGAGTCTGGTGGTGCACACATATCTGTACCAATCACTGCTTCTGCATCATCTTCCAATAGGAGCGGGGGAGGGGGAAGAACGAATGGTCAGGATAGGAATGGTGTTTGATTATGTTTGCTGCTTTGCTGAGGCAGTGTGAAGTGTAGATGGAGTCAAGGGTGGGGCTGTGGTCATCTGTAGTCTAGAGATTACATGGCAACTCCATATTACAGGCCCCCCCCCACAGCGATTTTCCGGCACTCTTGGTTCCAGAGTCTTGCCGTTTTATCCACTTTACAGGGCCAACAGAGATCACGGCCTTGCGGGGCGAGAGGCCGGCCTGCAAAGTTGGCCTTGGAAGTCGGCTATGGGAATGGATCTGCCAGCTCCAGCAAGGCCATAGTTCCAGAGCCCCGGCTGCAGGGGGTAAATTCAACCTGTCGATCGGCTGTGGAAGTCCACCATCTCACCCAGCCTAGGCTGCACATTTTCGGGAGAGTTCAAGTGCGCTCTCATGATTTTGTCAAGGTTAAAGGAGGTGCAGGATGACCAGTTGTCGGACAATCGGTGATGGACCAGCATGGACTCCTAACAACATTTGTGCAGTTCTACCATCTGTATACGAAAACTCTCGTTTGTTTGTTTGTTTGTTTGTTTGTTTGTTTGTTTGTTTGTTCCTGCACTACAGCCAAAATGGTACACAATAGCACGACAATTTTAGGCCCACCTTACTCACCGTCGTCCCTTTGGTGCTAATGGAAGAACTTTCATTGAAATTGGTGCTATGTTTTTTAAGTTATTCACATTTTAAAGTTTAAATTTATCTCCTAGGGAGGGGGGGAGGAGGGAGGAGGAGGTGGATGGAGGGTAGGAGGGTAGGAGAGAGGGAGGGTGGGAGGAGGGTAGAGAGAGTGGGAGGGGGGGAGAGGGGAGGGGGGAGCGAGGGGGAGGAGGGAGGGAGGGGGATAGGGGGAGGGGAGGGGGGAGGGAGGGGGAGGGGGAGAGGGTAGGGGGACGGGGGAGGAGAGCGTGCAGCGCCATTGCAGGAGAAGTTTGGGCCCAACGGGTCCACTTGGTCTAGTTATAAATGTTGTTTAGTTTAGTTTATTTTAGAGATAGATACAGCGAGTCCATGCCAACCAGCACTACCCCTCACCCTCAAAACAATCTACAATTATCCCGAGCCAATTAAACTACAAACCTGTACGTCTTTGGAATGTGGGAGGAAACCGGAGCTCCTGGATTAGAACTCACACAGGTCACGGGAAGATAATACAGACAAGCACCCATGGACAGGATCGAACCCGGGTCTCTGGCGCTGTAAGGCAGCAACTTGACCGCTGCGCCACCGTAAATTAATAAGATGAACAGTGAAAAGGTCAAAGTAGCTATCAATATTGTCTGTGCATGTCATGATTTTTTTAATTCAACAGGAATTTAAAGGAAGTTGAATTTTAAAAAAATGCACAACACCCAAATTTGAAAAAAGCACGTAAACATGTGAAGCATTTGATATAATTGGTGCTCGGGGAAGTGAATGGCATGCCTCGGGGCTCGGTTAGTGCCACATCAACATTCAAACAGCTTTAATCAGAAGAGCAGCAACAATAGATTGTGATATGTAGTGCAACTCGCAGAGCCACACATCCTGAAACACCGTGCAGGCTGACTGCTCGTGTGAAGAGGAGGAAATCAGCAGCAAAACGAAACCATAGGGAGGTTGTAAAGCTGGATAGTTTTGGTGGAAAAATATCAAAAGGCATGAATGTTATGCTTATCTGCCCTTGTTATTTGAAAACGAAACAATGAAGACAACGAGAATCTACACAAAAGGTCAATAGTAGACACAAGGAACCACAGATGCTGGTTGACAAAAGAAAGAGGCAAAATGCTGGCGTAACTCAGCGGGTCATTTCTCCCTTCCAATTCCCCTCCACCCCACCTCTATCGTTCAGACTGAAGAAGGGTTCCGAACCAAAACGTCACCTCTTTCTTTTCTCCAGAAATGCTGCCTGACCCGCTGAGTTACTCCATTGAGGTTAATTGATCCAAGTTACAGAATCTGACCTCAAGCACCTATTACTTGTGCACCTATGACTTGAACAGGTTTGTGTGAGTGGGCGGATGCATGGCAGATGCAGCTTAATGTGGATAAATGTGAGGTTATCCACTTTGGTGGTAAGAATAGGATGGCAGATTTTTATCTGAATGATGTCAAGTTAGGAAAAGGGGGCATGTCAAGTTAGGAAAAGGGGACGTACAATGAGATCTGGGTGTCCTAGTGCATCAGTCACTGAAAGGAATGGCGGGACTGTCGTATGTTGAAAGACTGGAGTGACTAGGCTTGTATACGCTGGAATTTAGAAGGATGGGAGGGGATCTTATTGAAAGATATAAGATTATTAAGGGATTGGACACGTTAGAGGCAGGAAACACGTTCCCAATGTTGGGGGAGTCCAGAACCTGGGGCCACAGTTTAAGAATAAGGGGTAGGCCATTTAGAACGGAGATGGGGAATTTTTTTTTCATTCTTTCATTCATTCATTCATTCATTCATTCATTCAGCCTCCTCTGGTCCAGGGGGGAAAAGCCAAGCCTTTCCAGCCCCTTGAAAGATACACCATGGAACCAGGCCCTTCAGCCCTCCAAGTCCATGTTGACCATCGATCACCTGTTCACACGAGTTCTATGTTATCCCACTTTCTCATCCACTGCCTGAACACTTGGGGCAATTTGCAGGAGTAAATCAATCTACAAACCCACACGTTGTTGGGATGTGGGAGAGAACCGGAGCACGGGGTCACAGGGAGAAGGTGCAATCTCCATTCACGGACAGCACCCGAGTCAGGATGAAATTTGGGTTTCTGACGCTGTGAGGCAGCGGCTCCACCATCTACGCCAATGTGCCGCCCTTTTCTTATAGGTCAAGCCCCCCAGTTTCCGGTAACATCCTTGTGAATCTTTCCTGCACCTTTTTTAGCTTAATAACAACTTCTTATAGTTGGGTGGCCACAAGTGTTCAAGTACTCCAAGTGTGGCCTCACCATCCATTTGTACAGTTGCAATATGACTCCTTTACTCAGTGTGTACGAAGGAACTGCAGATGCTGGTTTAAACTGAAGATAGACACAAAATACTGGAGCAACTCAGCGGGGCAGGCAGCTTCCCTGGAGAGAAGGAATGGGCAACGTTTCAACGTTCCCAGTCTGAAGAAGGGTCTTGACCCGAAACATCGCCCATTCCTTCTCTCCAGGGATGCTGCCTGTCCTGTGCAGTGTCCTGACCAATGCAGGCAAGCATGCCTGATGCCTCCATCACCACCCCTGATTACCCGTGTCACCAATTGGTGACGTTTCAGGTTGGTTCCCTTCTTAGAACATGTGAACAGGTCGGCATGGTGACACAGCAGTAGAGTTGCAGTAGGTTTAATCCTGACTATGGGTGCTTAGTTTAGTTTGGATATACAGCAAGGAAACAGGTCCTTCGGCACGCCGAGACCGCGTCAACCAGCGATTCCCGCACATCAACAATTATACCAAGCCAATTAACCTACAAACTTGGACACCTTTCGAGTGAAGGGTCTGTTCTTGTGTTGTACTGTGCGATGAATGTTATTTTACCCAGAGAATTTGTTCAAGTTTCACAAAAATTACATTAAGCCAATGGCTGCCTCATTACAAAATATGAAGGCCTTCAAATTGACCAGTGGCTTATTTTCGGAAGAGAAGCTTCCAGTGTTATTAATGATGTCCTTGACAAGTTCGTTAAGCACAGCACAGGCAAAACCATGGGCATTTTAGAGAATGAGAGCTGAGCTCCTCCTGTGGAAAGAACCTTTATCGTTTTAGCATATTAAAGTACGCAATGGCTGATTCATGAGGGATAAAATGGGAACCTTATCAACGTATGCTTATTAAAGTGTGATATTGACCATCGCACATTCCGTGACTTTGAACAGGAATAAATAGGAATTAGTAGCTTTCAGTTTGATTTAAGGAGTTAAAAGCATCTAAAAAAAACTGTAAGCAATCAGACTGTGTTGACATCTTTATGGTTACTGCAGCCATTTCTTATTCACTGTCCTCATTCCTAATACAAGCAGTGCACTGTATCTGTGATTAACATGAATGCAGAACATGTTGCTGACTGTAGACACAAAATGCTGGAGTAACTCAGCAGGACCAGCAGCATCTCTGGAGAGAAGGAATGGGTGACGTTTTGGGTTGAGACCCTTCTTCAGACTGAGTCAGAAGGGAGGGAGACGGACATATGGAAGAGGTAGGGTGTAAAAACAGATCAAAGGGGATGCTGATCAAGGAAAATCTAGAATGGTTCATTGTTAGCTATGGGGAAGGTGACAATGAGGCTTACAGTCAGTAAAATTTAATCAGGAGGACTAAAACTGGTTGGAGAACAAGGATGGGGGAGGGATGGAGAGATAGGGGAAGCAAGGGTTACTTGAAGTTAGAGAAGTCAATATTCATACGCTGGGTTGTAAGCTGTCCAAGCGAAATATAAGGTGCTGTTCTTCCAATTTGCGTTGGGCCTCACCCTTCCATGTCTCTGTGTCTCCCTGTCCCCTGACTCTCAGTCTGAAGAAGGGTCTCGACCCGAAACATCGCCCATTCCATCTCTTCAGAGATGCTGCCTGACCCGCTGAGTTACTCCAGCATTTTGTGTCTATCTTCTGTGTAAACATCAGCAGGTTCCTTCCTACTCATGTTGCTGACTGGATCCACAGAAGAAGATACAGAAGCTTTACAGGGCACATCACCAGACCCACTAGCTCCTTTGCTATCAGACATCTGCATGGTCATCATAAGTTCATAAATTATAGGAGCAGAATTAGGCCATTCGGCCCATCAAGTCTACTCCAATCATGACTGATCTTTCTTTCCCTCTCAACCGCATTCTCTTGCCTTCCCCCCATAACCCCTGTCACCCGTACTAATCAAGAATCTAAAAATCGCTGCCTTAAAAATATCCATTGACCTGGTCTCCACAGCCTTCTGTGGCAATGAATCCACAGATTCACCATCCTTTGACTAAATACATTCCTCTTAATCTCCTTTCCAAAGGTAATCCCATAAGCTACGGTATAGTTCTGATCTTCTAACCTACCTCTATGCAGACATTGGACTTTTTCTCTGTAAATTTTACTCTACAATGCTGAGGAATCACAGAGTCTGTACTCTGGAGTTTTTCTCTTTGTTCTATCCATTGTACTTGAGTTTGGTTTGATAGCACTCATGTATAATAGCTGTTTTGACTGGACAGCATGCAAAAAAAAGCTTTTCACTGTATCTCAGTACACATTTAGTTTAGTTAGACAATAGACAATAGACAATAGGTGCAGGAGGAGGCCATTCGGCCCTTCGAGCCAGCACCGCCATTCAATGTGATCATGGCTGATCATTCTCAATCAGTACCCCGTCTGAAGAAGGGTCTCGACCCGAAACGTCACCCATTCCTTCTCTCCCGAGATGCTGCCTGACCTGCTGAGTTACTCCAGCATTTTGTGAATAAATCAATTTGTACCAGCATCTGCAGTTATTTTCTTATACTCCCCGTTCCTGTCTTCTCCCCATACCCCCTGAATCCACTATCCTTAAGAGCTCTATCTAGCTCTCTCTTGAATGCATTCAGAGAATTGGCCTCCACTGCCTTCTGAGGCAGAGAATTCCACAGATTCACAACTCTCTGATGGAAAAAGTTTTTCCTCATCTCAGTTCTAAATGGCCTACCCCTTATTCTGAAACTGTGGCCCCTTGTTCTGGACTCCCCCAACATTGGGAACATGTTTCCTGCCTCTAACGTGTCCAACCCCTTAATAATCTTATACGTTTCGATAAGATCTCCTCTCATCCTTCTAAATTCCAGTGTAGTTTAGAGATACGGCATGGAAACAGGCCCCTCGGCCCACCAAGTCCGCGCCCAGCAATGATCACCCGTACACCAGCTCTATGTTATCTATCCTACACACTGAGGACAACTTACAGAAGTCAATTAACCTACGAACCCGCACATCTTTGGAATGTGGGAGGAAATCGGAGCACCCGGAGAAAACCCACGCGGTCAGAGGGAGAACGTATAAACCATACAGACAACGTCCATAGCCAGGATTGAACCCGGGTCTCTGGCGCTGTAAGGCAGCAACTGTACTACTGCGCGTGCCACTGTGCATGACTAGTTCAAAGATGCTTTCTCGAACATGATTATATTCACTGCCACCTCGATGTGCAAAGGTAATGCAGCAGAAATAGTCATGGAATGATATTAATTTGAAACTCGAATCATGTAGTAACCTGAACATTGTTTCTGAAGAAATATGTGGCCCAGGCAGTTGAGCAAGGCTTGAGGAGTGGCCAAGTTGAAGGGTGTTAGCATGTTCAAACACATGACACATAACTGAAGAGTGACTATCATGCACAGATCTCAAAATCAAGACAACATTCAAATGCCACCTTATTTACAAACTTTTTCGCCATAATCACAGGATGTGGTAACCCTTTTCCTGCTTTAGTCACTGTGAGTTTTGTGCACCAGTTTTGCTATTTGTAACACAAGTTGTAAACTCCTTCCCACTAGTCCAAAGTTTAAACTCAAATTGTTCTTGATACTGACACTCATATTTTACCAAACTACAATCATCTTCATCATTTTCTTCTGCGTTGAATTGACCCAGATCAACAATGTGGCACTTGCAATTGCCGATGATAAAATCAAGTTGAAAAATAAAAATAAAAATAAAAATAAAATGAAGAAGGATCTCGACCCGAAACGTCACCCATTCCTTCTCTCCAGAGATGCTGCTTGACCCACTGAGTTACTCGGGCATTTTGTGTCTATCTTTGGTGCATCTCAAGAATGTTTTTTTACACTACCTTCAAGAGGACCACCTGATTATTCCTTTCAATTCCAAATTTCATTGAGAAACTGGAGCTTTACACACATTTTAAAGTGAAGGATTTATTTATGTTTGTTGTATATTCAAAGAGTCTGCAATTCCAGATGTTTCACTCAGAAATGCATTTCCACAGCTGGAAGATGCATCAAATATTAGTGCAACACAACTGGTATGTCTCACCTACTTGCACTTGTCAATAATTTATTTAACTCCACATCTGCCCCTGTCCTCACGGAATGAAGGCAATTGATATCAAACTGAAGAGTTAAAGAAATAAATGGCAACAGAGTTACGCAAACATTCAAATGTGCAAATATCCAACAACAAAATCATAAGTTTCAACACAACTTATTTTCTTGTCAGCAAACAAGAAACTAAATACATCCGGCACAATTAACACCATTGCACTTCTGTGATCTTGTGGTTGTGGTAAAATATAAGATCAAACATGCCACCTTTTCTCCCTACACAAGTGTCAGAAAAGCATTAAGCTTTCAGTTCACCGTTCCCTGTGACAGCGGGAGAATCTAGGACCAGAGGTCATAGCCTCAGAATTAAAGGACTCTCCTTTGGTAAGAAGATGAGGAGGAATTTCTTTAGTCAGAGGGTGGTGAATCTGTGGAATTCTTTGCCACAGACGGCTGCGGAGGCCAAGTCAATGGATATTTTTAAGGCAGAGATAGATAGATTCTTGATTAATATGAGTTATGGGGAGAAGGCAAGAGAATGGGGTTAGGAGGGAAATAGAGATCAGCCATGATTGAATGGCAGAGTAGACTTGATGGACCGAATGGCCTAATTCTGCTCCTATCACTTATGATCTTATGACAGCATGTCTAGGGTGGTGTGGGTCATTGATGATTTTGGCTGCCTTTCACAAAGCAGGGCTTCCTATAGATCCCTTTGATGGTGGTCTACAGAAAGTACTGCCTCAAAAAGGCAGTCAGCATCGTCAAAGACCCCACACCACCCTGGCCACGCTCTCATCTCACCCCTACCGTTGGGAAGAAGGTACAGGAGCCTGAAAACTATGACAACCAGGTTCAAGAACAGCACCTTCCCAACAACCATCAGACTCTTGAGCACTGAAAAACACCAACCTCATCTATGAGGTGGTAGTGAAATAGGGGCATGGCCAGGGTGGTGTGGGTCTTTGAAGATATTGACTGCCGGTTTCGAGGCAAGGCCTACTGTAGATCCCTTCGAAGGTAAGGAGGTCAGTACTGTGATGGACCAGGCAGTGTCCGCCACTCTCTGTAGCCTCCTCCTTCCTGGGCTTTCAAATTACTGAACTAGGCCATGATGCAACCAGTCAGTACGCTCTCTAATGGGTCTAGTGAAGAATTAGTACAGATGGCTAGTGTTTAGCTTGGACTCGGTGGGCTGAAGGACGTGCTTCAGTGCTGTTTGACTATGAGCATACAATGCAGTTTGACACTATGATCATACATAGTACTGTAATGTCAAATGCCATTATTTTTACATTATTATTGTCCATTTGTCTGTTTGTTTTATATATATATATATATATACTGAACTTTTTGTTGTTGTTCATTATGGGTTTTACAGAGTACTATGTTCACATATCTGTTGTGCTGCTGCAAGTTAAAAATGTATTATTCCATTCTGGGACACACGACAATAAAACACTCATGATCCTTGACACATGGAACTTGCACAGTGAACGTATCACAAAATTGAACAAAATGCTCCAGATTACAGATCAAGGGCGGCACAGTGGTGCAGCAGTAGAGTTGCTGCCCTACAGCGCCAGAGACCCAGGTTCGATCGTGAGCACGGGTGCTGTCTGTATGGAGTTTTTTACGTTCTCACTGTGACTGCGTGGGTTTTCCCCAGGTGCTCTGGTTTCCTCCCACATTCCAAAGACATGCAGGTTTGTAGGTTAATTGGCTTCTGTAAATTGTCCCTGGTGTGTAGGATAGAACTAGTGTAGAGGTAATTGTGGTAGGCACGGACTCGGTGGACTAAGGGACTGCCACAGAAGAGGAGATGAGACTTGGGACTTAAGAGAGACACAAAACGCTGGAGTAACAGCAGGATAGGCAGCACCTCTGGAGAGAAGGAATGGGTGACGTTTCGGGTCGAGACCCTTCCTCAGACTTGGGACAATGGGTCCATTGAATGGTTCGGTAGTCTCGGGAAGTCGTGTTACCCACTCCTGCACCTATTCACTTATTATCTTCTGTACACTGGGATAGACGAACCATTTTTTTTTTTCTGGGAAATTTAATCCACATCTGCTGTGTCAAGGTGAGAGGGGCAAAGTTTAAGAAGGAGATGTGTGGGGGCAAGTTTTTTATACAGAGAATGGTGAGTTCAACGAACATGCTGCCAGGGGTGGTGGTGGAGGCAGATACGATAGTGGCATCAAAGAGACTTTTGGATCGGCACATGGATGTGCAGGGAATAAGGGGATATGGATCCCTTATAAGAGTTGGCCTTGGCATCTTGTGCAGCACAGATATTGTGAGCCGAAGAGCCTGTTCCTGTGCTGTACTGTACTCTGCTCTGTGTTCTATGCACAAAAGCTCAGGTATTCAAAGCACTACGAGGGAAAAATTGCATTTCTGCAAAGCTTATTTAGTAGCGCAGATCAGACAGCATATCCTTTCATGGTTAAATATATAAGCTTGCTAAGAGGAAGTTGATATGCAATTTGAACCACAAATAATGGTGTCTATTTACCTTTTTATTTTCACAGCATAATCCAACCATTTCTACATGTGTTTAAATCCACTATTAAACAAATGAAAAAGGCACCATTATCACAAAATGTTCCAAAGCAGTAATACAGATATGAATATTTACGATTTCTACTGCAATTTTCTTTGATTACCATTCTGTGTAATTACTATTGATCAAGTATTGATATTGGTGCTAAGATTTTGATTTGCAACTGTGATGATTTTTATTACTTATTCATTATAATCAATAATTAATTATTTTGTCTGTGACCTCATGTTCAAAACTCGTCTTGCTTTTTAATTGGCATTTCCCTTACACAATCAGTTGGTTTAATGTTTAATGCGTTTATTAAACGTTTAATTCATTCAATGCATTTTGTAGTTACCAAATGGATAAGGAAATATAAATTTGAGTCATAAAGTTATCCCTTTAAGAGAATCTACCAAAAAGAAAATATGTTCTGGGTTGGCAAAGATATTCAGAGAAAGTGTTTAGTTTAGTTTAGAGATACAGCGTGGAAACTGGCCCTTCGGCCCACCGAGTCCCCGCCGACCAGCGATCATCCCGTACATTAGTTCAATCCTACACACTAGGGACAATTAGAAGCCACGTAACCTAAAAATGCGCATGTCTTTGGAGTGTGGGAGGAAACTGGAGCACCCGGGTAAACCCCAAGCAGTCAGAGGGAGAATATACAAACTTTGTGCAGACAGCACCATAGTCAGGATCAAACCCGGGTCTCTAGCGCTGTAATGCAACAACTCTACCGCTGTGGCACTGTCACAGTTGCATTGTCTTAACTGGTATATTTTGAATGAGACTTGAACCTGAGCTTAATTAAATTGGATGGGGCTTTGATTTAGAAGCATAGAGTTATAGAGCACGGAAACTGACCTACGGCCCAACGCGTCCATGCCGACGAAGATGCCTCATCTACACTAGTCCCATTTGCTCGCATTTGGCCAGTATCTCTCTAAACCTTTCCTGCCCATGTACCTGTCCAAGTTGGACAAGAATTTGCGAGTTATTAGATTTCAATACTGGTTTGTAATTCATTTCATGGACCATTTTGCTGAAGTCCTACCAATACGCCTGCCACCTCTGGAGGAATGCAGCAGAAAACCAGGCCTTTCAGCCCAACGTGTCCATGCCAATCAAGACAATTTATCCAAACTTGTTCCATTTGCCCGCATTTAGTCCATATCCTTCTCAACCTTTCCTGTCCATGTACCTGTCTAAATGTCTTTTAATGTTCTCATTGTACCTACCTCAATTACATTCTCTGTCTGCTTGTTCCATATACCCACCACCTTCTTTGTGAAAAAGGTTGCCCCTCAGGTTCCTATTAAATCTTTCCCCTCTCACCTTATTAACATTGAGATTAACAAGCCAGCATTCCATTGTTATCAATTAAGTTTTGCGAAGAAAAGCCAATCTATTTGTGCTTAAAGTCCCGATCCAACTGAAAAAGAGCCCAGACTTTAAAAGGGTCCTGGCCCGAAATGTCACCAGAGTTTCTGTTCATGTTCTCCAGAGATGCAGCCTTACTTGCTGAGTTACTCCATATTGTGTCTTGTTTTATTTTTTATTAAAAATAGGCATTTAATCAGCACAGTTACACTGTTGGTAAGTCTCGCATCTCACAGCATCAGGAACATGAGTTTGATCCTGTTCTTGAGTGGTGTCTGTGTGGAGTTTGCATGTTCTCCCTGTGACTGCTTGGGTTTCCTCTGGGCGCTCCTATTTCCTCCCACATCTTAAAGAGTAAGGAAACTGGAACCACTGGAGGAAACCCGCGGAGTTTGTAAGTTAATTGATCTCACTAAATTGCCCTTCATGTGTAGGGAGTGGACGCGAACGTGGGATAACATAGAACAAGTGTGAACAGGTGATCGATGGTCGGCATGGACTCGGTGGGACAAAGGGTCTGTTTCCATGCTCGATCTTTCAATTCAATTCAAATATTCTAACCTTCAAATATCAGACACAGAAGTATGGAAATAAAATGGGTGCCGGCTCGAAGGGCCGAATGGCCTACTCCTGCACCTATTGACTATTGTCTGAAGACAATTCCATTTGGTGAATAAAATATGAAATATATCGAAAGGCACTTGGCAAATGAAAGAAAACTACCACAACATCAAAAATATGAATCATTTATCGAAACTGCCAGCTGCCACAATTATTTGTTAATATGCAGTTTCAAAGAATAAATAAAAAACACATTTCTTGCTATCCTCTTGCTTCCAATTGCTTGAGTATATTTCTGGAGCCAAACTGTTGAGCATCACAAAATTCGATCCAACTTCACTCAAATTCCCACAAACCTTTTTCCCCGGTAGAAAATGTGCTATTTTTGGAGTCAAGAGTCAAGAGTGTTTAATTGTCATGTGTATCAGTGATGGAACAATGGAATTCGTAAGATAGACACAAAGTGCAAGAGTAAGCCAGCATCTCTGGAGAACATGGATGGGTGACATTTCGGCTCGGGATTCTTCTTCACACTGATTGTAGGGGGGAGGAACTTTCTGTCCTGGGCCTCCTCCATTGCTAGAGTGAGGCCACACACAAATTGGAGGAACAGCACCTCATCTTTCTCTTGGGTATCTTGCTACTCAATGGTATGAACGCTAAATATTCTGTTCAGGCAACCCATACAGACACTCACCTTCCCCTCCACCAACATTCTCCATGAGAGTCCTACTTGCTGCAGCTTAACAGGCCTATGAACAAATAATACTCAAATAAATACATAATAATCAATAATACAATTAATAACAGGGATACGACGTAACCATGAGATTCTTCATGGTGGGCTTCAAGATTCAAGATGGCGGCGGCGGATGGAAGAGAGGATCGGTGCCAGTGAGCGGGCTGGGGCTAACCTTCCGTGCCCTCGATGGTGCTTCAGGGGTTCCGAGGTCGGCTGTGGGAGGCACGGAGGCTGAGCAGTGGCCGTGTAAGGTGAGGGGACGGCGCGTTCACAGGTCAAGGTGTCGGTGGAGTGGGCCGCTGGAGGCACTGCAGCAGCCTGGGGTTCGATTAGATCGGCCGCCACTCTAAAAGGCCAAGCACATGGATCGGATAGGGCCTGCAGTGGCACGGAGCGGCGGTGGAAGATACCAACAACATCACCAGGCCAGGCCGACACCTGCAACTCTGACCCAGTGCCCCCATCGTCAAGACAACTGGTCGTTTAGGCCGACTGTACATTTTTAACAATGTTGGACTTAAATCCACAAAATGGCACTGGAAACATGGCGACTTGTGTGTATTGCCTCAATGTTATCTACTATTCCTACACTCTTGTACTTAAGCATGATTGTGCCTCTGTACAGTAAGATTTTTACATAACTGTATACAAAAAGAGAAATTCACTTTACCTAGGTACATGTGACAATAAAGTTTAATTGAACCATTGAATCATTGAAACAGATCTCGTTTTGGTTTGTGTAGGAAAGAACTACAGTTGCTGGTTCAAATCAAAGGTAGACACAAAATGCTGGAGTAACTCAGCAGGTCAGGCAGCATCTCTGGAGAGAAGGAATGGGTGACATTTCGGGTCGAGACCCTTGAAGGATTTCGACCCGAAATATCACCCATTCCTTCTCTCCAGAGATGCTGCCTGACCCGATGAGTTACTTCAGCATTTTGTGCCTACCTCTCATTTTGGTTTGATGAGATGGGATAATGAATAGGAGAGGTTAGGATGGATGTGGGCCAAATTTGGAAAAATGGGACTATCTTAGATGGGGCATCTTGGTTTGGCATGGACGAGCTGGGCTGAAGGGCCTGTTTCCGTGATGTATGACCATTGTCAATTGATATTGATTATTGATATTGACATTCACATCAACCAAAAGGCACAGTCATGGAAGACCAGTGCTGCTGAGGTTAGTATTGTGTGTGGGAAGGAACTACAGATGCTGGTTTACACTGAAGATAGACACAAAATGCTAGAGTAACTCAACAGGTCAGGCAGCACTCTGGAGAAAAGGAATAGTTGACGTTACGGATTGGAACCCTTCTTCGGACTGAGGTTGGTGTTGTGCAGTGTTCAGGAACCTGATGGTTGGTGGGAAGAAATGATTGAAACTTTCATTTTTACTTTTAAAAATCTCCAGGAATAGCGAGGAGAAGGTAATCAGGAGCAGGAACTCCACACTGTTCAAAGAAGTATCAGACCCACGAAATTTAGTTTAGTTTAGTTCAGAGATACAGCGCAGAAACAGGCCCTTTGGCCCACCAAGACTGCGCCGGCCAGCAATCCCCGCACACTAACACGATCCTACACGCTAGGAACAATTCACTACTTTACCAAAGCCAATTAATCTACAAACCTGCATGTCTTTGGAGTGTGGAAGGAAACCGGAGCACCCGGAGAAATCCCATGTGGTCACTAGGAGAACGTACAAACTCCAAACAGACAGCACCATAGTCAGGATCAAATCCGGGTCTCCGGCGCTGTAAGGCAGCAACTCTACCGCTGCCCCATGGTGACACCCCCAATTGGCCTCTGTAAATTGCCCCACTGAGCCACCTTTGCGATTACTTTGCAATTAATTAAGGTTTATAAAATAATTAAACACATGCTTCCACCTGAAGGAACAACCAAAAATATAGTCTGCTAAATGTGGCAAGTGTCTGAGAGATAAGGATAGTTATTTTTCCCCTTCACATGACTCGATCTGGAGTTCCTGCTATGATCATTTCTGTGTGAGGTTCTGTGGACAGAAGCTATACTAACAGCTAGAATGTGTTCTTTATGCTTAACTACACCGGCACGAACACAGGAAGGTGCTGTTTAGTTCACGTTCCTAAAAATAGTGAAAGTTGAAAGCCTCACCTTTAGACTATTGCAAAACACATGCAGATATATCTACAGATTCACACCACCCTGGTCACGCTCTCACCTCGCTGCGACCATCATGAGGAAAGTGCAGGAGCCTGAAAACCGTGACCTCCAACTTCAAGAACAGCTTCTTCCCAGCAACCATCAGGCTCTTGAACTCTGCACAACACTACCCTCAGCAACGATGACCTTCTGTGGAAAAAAGTAGACACAAAGCACTTGAGTAACTCAGTGGGTCAGGCAGCATCTCTGGAGAACACAGATAGGCGACGTTTCAGTTTGAAAAAGGATCCCGACCCGAAACGTTGCCTATCCATTCCCTCCACGGATACCTGCTGACCTGCAGAGTTACTCCAGCACTTTGTGTCTTTTATTGTAAACTAGCATCTGCAGCTCCCTGTGCCTCTATGATCTACAGTGGACTTTATTTTGGTTGCACTACAGATTTTAATTTTGCACTATTATGGTCTGGTTACCTGGTATTACTGATTTTTAAATGCTAGCCTACAATGGGTCTCGGTGGCGCAGCGGTAGAGTTGCTGCCTTACAGCGCCAGAGACCCGGGTTCGATCCCTGACTACGGGTGCTGTCTTTACAGAGATTTACGTTCTCCCTGTGGCCACATGGATTTTCTCTGGGTGCTCCGGTTTCCTCCCACATTGCAAAGACGTGTGGATTTGGAGGTTAATTGGCTTTGGGCTAAAATATTGTAAATTGGTGTGTAGGATAGTGCTCGTGTATTGGGTGATCGCTGGTCGGCACGGACCCAGTGGGCCGAAGGGCACGTTTTCCATGCTGTATTTCAAAGTACTCTAAAGTAAAGTCCTAAAAGTAAAGTAATCCAAAGGCGTACAGATTTGTAGCTTAATTGGCTTCGGTACAATTGGAAAACCTATCGCTCGTGTGTCCCGGGGAGCCACGCGCCGCGGGAGTGTCCCGGAGAGACGCGAGGGCCCGATCAACACTGCCGAATAACCACGCCGCCGACGACCAGAACGACAACTGAAGACCTCCCAGGGGACTGTGGTGAAGTCAGGTGGCGAGGTCTGTCTGGGCCGAAGGAGCCTCAGCGGTGGCGGCGATGAGAGCCTTGGCAGTAGCAGCGGGCGACTCGGCGGCAGGGAGCCTCAGCGACAGTGGGAGCCTCGGCGACAGTGGGAGCCTCGGCGACAGTGGGAGCCTCGGCGACAGTGGGAGCCTCGGCGACAGTGGGAGCCTCGGCGACAGAGGGAGCCTCGGCGACAGCGGGAGCCTCGGCGACAGCGGGAGCCTCGGGGACAGCGGGAGCCTCGGGGACAGCGGGAGCCTCGGCGACAGCGGGAGCCTCGGCGACAGCGGGAGCCTCGGCGACAGCGGGAGCCTTGGTGACAGTGGGGCCTTGGCGGCAACATGGGCCTCGGAGGCAATGGGAGCCTCATTGGCGATGTGGCTTTGCGGTCGATGAGCATGAGTGGGGGAGGGGAAGACAATGGGGACCTGGCATTGGGGACCGCTGTGAGGAACGGTGGGAGGACAAAGGGGGACTCGGTGGGGGGGAGGGGGGGGCACTCTAGTTTGGAATCCTCTGTCCAGGGGATAAGTCTGTATTTGTTTGTTTGTTGGTTCGTTTGTTCCGGCGAAGGCGCTGTGCGCACGACAACAGTAGAATGTCTTTTTCTTTTTGTTTTCACTTTTCATTTCAAGTCTTTGGGTACCTTGTGTGTTGTGAGTGGCGGCAGACCAATTTCCCTCCGGGATGAATAAAGTTTTATCGTATCGTATCGTATCATAGGACAGTGCTGGTGTACGGGGTGACCGCTGTTCGGTGTGGGCTCAGTGAGCCAAAGGGCCCGCTTCCGCCCTGTATCTATAAAATCTAAAGTCTACACCTTGCAATCTCGGGTTTCGTCTCCTATCTCTCATTGGTCCTGTAACAAACAAGCAAACAAGAAAATATCAGGTCCTCATCATTCACTCGCTAAATGACCAAAAGCTGAGTCCGGGGAACTTTGGTGCTTGACTGAAGTGTAAATTAGCAGCTGTTGGCCCCTTGCATCCGTGTGCCTCTGGTAATCACTTGTCAATGAAGAAATTACTTCACTATCCTGTGCTCATTGACAGGAATTCTGCAGAACAACAGGTAGTAAAGTCTGCAATTGCACTGGCTTTGTTTGGAAGACCAGTAGCAGACACTCTGACTCCTCACACTGAGCATGAAATAGCCACCTGGGGTGTGAGGGGATGGAGCCTTTGATCTTGTACGGTCCAGCTTCAATGAGCGTACGGCACCGTGCCTCAGAGTAAGTGTCCATGGTGGTCCGACAGGGACAGAAAATGAGGAGATGTCAGTTAATAATTAGCTCGAACCGCACAGACTCACTTCACAGTGAGAGGAAGCTGCCATTGTTGAGGCTTAGTGTTAGCTTTTAGTTTTGGAGATACAGCATAGAAACAGGCCCTTCGGCCCACCGAATCCACGCCGACCAGCGATCACCCAGTACACTAGCGCTATCCTACACATTCTCAGGACAATTACATTTTTTACAGAAGCCAATTGACCCTACAAAATCTGTCAAGGAAGGAACTGTAGATGCTGGTTTACACCGAGGACAGACACAAAATGCTGAACCAACACAGTGGGTCAGGCAGCGTCTCTGGAGAACAGGAATAGATGAATTTTGGGTCGGAACAGTCTGAACAGTCTCCTTTTCTTTTTCTCCAGAGATGTTGCCTGACCTGCTGTGTTACTCTAGCATTTTGTATATATCTAACCTAAAAACCTGTACGTCTTTGAAGTGTGGGATGAAACCGGAGCACCCGAGGAAAACCCACTTGGTCACAGGGAGTACGTACAAACTCCGTACAGACCGCACCCGTAGTCAGGACAGAACCCAGGTCTCCGGCGCTGTAAGGCAGCAACTCTATCGATATGCCACCGTGCCACCCAAATGACCAAAGAAGTAGCTGACATGGAGACTTTTACTGAAGTATAGACACAAACTGCTGGAGTAACTCAATGGGTCAGACAGCATCTCTGGAGCAAATGGATGGGTGAGGTTTCGGGTCGGGACTCTTCTTCAGATCTCAGTGCTAAGCGCTACTCCAGCACCTTGTGTCGATCTTTGGTATGCAGTTCTTTGTTTCTAGTGTAGGAAAAAAACCTGCAGATGCTGGTTAAAATTGAAGGTAGACACAAAATGCTGGAGTAACTCAGCGGGTCAGGCAACACCTCGGGAGAGAAGGAATGGGTGACGTTTTGCGTCGAGACCCTTCTTCAGACTTCTACTTTTACTGAAGAAATTGAATGTAGAACACCAAAATGGTTGTGTTCTCCATTACCACAGTGAGGCCACACGTAAATTGGAGGAACAGCACCTCATATTTCGCTTGGGCAGCGTACAACCCAGTGGTACGTGACTGTTGAATGTTCTCATTTTAAGTAGCATCAACTTACACTCCCCTCCTCCCCTCCCCTCTTGCCCCCTTTCTCCATCCTAGTCGTTTAACCAGTTCCACTGTTCACCACATTGTATCCCTCTTCAGATCACACCTTCCCTGGCCAACAATGGGCCCACCAGGCAACCTCCCTGCCTGAGGAAGGGAGAAAAACTGCAGATGCTGGTTTAAATCGAAGGTAGATACAAAATGCTGGAGTAACTCAGCGGGTCAGGCAGCATCACGGGAGGGAAGGAATGGGTGACCTTTCGGGTCAAGACCCTTCTTCAGACTGATGTCAGGGGAGGGGGCGGGACAAATGTAGAAAGGTACGAACCCGAAACGTTACCTATCCATGTTCTCCAGAGATGCTGCCTGACCCGCCGAGTTACTCCAGCACTTTGTGTCTTTTTCACTGTACCTCGGGGCATGTGACAATAATACACCCAAACCTAACTCTAAACCTAAACCTACATCAGCAAAATGTACTCTGATCATGACTGAATGATATTTCTTGCCCATTTACGGAAATATTGTTACTTTACAGTAACATGCTATTGTGAGAAACAAAATGAGAAATGACTAGTCATATTGATCAGTCAGTTTACTCAAATGTGCATTTTAAAACTATCTTGAAAGGTCACTTCAAACAACAATAATAAGTAACACTTACTGCTAATGATTTGAGCTGAAGGGAATGGAGAGTGTTTAGTTTTGTGGTTTAGAGATGCTGCGTGGAAACAGGCCCTTCAGCCCTTCGAATCCAGGCCGACCAGCAATCACCCATACACAAGTTCTACCCTGCAGACTAGAGACAATTTACAGAGACCAATTAACCTACAAGCCTGCACGTCTTTGGAATGTGGGAGGAAACCGGAGCACCCAGAGAAAACCCACGCGGTCACAGGGAGAATGTGCAAACTCCATAGAGATAGCACCCGTAGTCAGGATCGAACCTGGGTCCCGGGTGCTGTGAGGCAGCCACTCCACTACAACCCCACAGTGTTGTCTTATTTTAAAAAAAAACAAAATGCTGGCAATGCTCAACACGTCCTACAATATAAACAGAAAAAGAGTGAATGTTATTCCAGCATCTGCTCCTGTTTGCTTTTCATTAGTGATACTGTCTTTGAGTTTCGGAAGTCATAGGATTACAATCCGTGGCATTGTGAATGTTAAAGACATCTTAATTAAGAGCCAAAGTGAATTGCTTCCTAGTGGTTCTCTTCCATCATGCCTGGCGAAATCGCTCCCCCATTTATCTGTGGCGACTCAGCTGGGCAGATTTTAAAAGATGCCTGGCGGCCAAAATCAGATGGTATCTCTGGTGCATAGTTGTCGGAAATAAAACTACTGCCTCTCACTGCTGCCAGAATTAACTGCAGTTATAATCAAAGATATATTATTCACTAGCCATTTTATTTCCTTCCCACCAGTGACTCCATCAATACTTCACGTTGCCTTGGAAAAGCAGCCAACAGAATCAAAGACGTACCATCCTTCTTCCTAATCCCGTTGGGCAGAAGGTACAGAAGCTTGAAAGCGCGCACCACCAGATTCAGGAACAGCTTTTTCCTCTCTGTTATCAGGCTTCTGAATGGTCCTTCCTTAAGCTGGAGTCCTGTCCGATTCACCTCTACCCCCCATTGCAGACAATGAACTTTGCCTACGGAACTGATGTGTGTAATGCTGGGAACTATATTCTGCACTCTATCATCCCATTCGCTCTATCTATTGTACTGGAGGAAGGGTCTCGACCCAAAGCATCACCCATTCCTTCTCTCCAGAGATGCTGCCTGTCCTGCTGAGTTACTCTGGCATTTTGTGTCCATCTATTGTACTTGATTGTATTTATGTCTGGTATATCTGATCTGATTGGATAGCATGCAAACAAATCTTTTCACTGTACCTCGGTGCATGTGACAATAATAAAGCTAAACCTAAACCTTCAGGCAGTAGGCCATTCAGCCCTTCAAGCCTACGCCACCATTTACAATATCATGGTTAATCTTGATGCAAGTTCACCTCTGTACTCCTGTTTCCCTGCCCTAACCTTCCGTCTCCTTGAGTTATCATTTACCTATCCACCTCCACTATTCTTTACGATTGAAAGATACGGCATGGGAACAGGCCACCGATTCCATGCCACCCATCGATCACCCATTGACACTGTAGAAACAAGGAACTGCAGATGCTGGTTTACCAAGGAAAGACACGAGATGCTGGAGTAACTCAGTGGGTCAGGCAGCATCTCTGGAGAGCATGGCAAGGTGGCGTTTCCGGTCTTCAGACTGATTGTAGAGGTGGGGGCGAAAGAAACCTAGAAGAGGGGAGGGGCAGGACAAAGCAGGGCAGGTCATAGGTGAACACAGGCGATGGGGGGTTTGATTGGCAGATGGTTGGACAAAGGCCAGAGATGATCACACACAAGGTGTGAGACACAAGGATAAGAGCATTGCAAATTGTGAGGCTGGAGAATTGACAAAGTGTAGATTTTAGATTTAGAGATTTCAGAGACTTTAGAGATACAGTGCGGAAAGAGGCCCTTCGGCCTATCGAGTCTGTTGCTGACCAACAATCAGCATTATCATAACCTACAAACCCGTACATCTTTGTGATGTGGGAGGAAACTTTGAACGCCCAGAGTATTTTCTTCCGGACAGGAGAAACAAGAAGACATCTGTCTAAGGTGAGAGGGACAAGATTTAATGAAGCTGAGGGGCAACTTATTTACTCAGAGGGTGGTGGGTATATGGATCGAGCTTCCAGAGGGGGTAGTTGAGGCAGTTACTATAATGACATTTGAATGGCACTTGGACAGGTACATAGATAGGAACAGTTTAGAGGGATATGAGCCAAATGCAGGCAGGTGGGACTAATATAGATGGGGCACCTTGGCTGACATGGACATGTTGGGCTGAAGAGCCAGTTTCTGAGCTCTATGACTCTATCATTGTATGACACCCAAGCAATCACAGGGAGAACATGCAAACTCCACACAGACAGCAGCCGAGGTCAGGATCAAACCAGGGGTCTCTGGTTCTGTGAGACAGCAGCTCTATCAGCTGCACTACTGCACCACCCTGTTATTTTATCTCAAAATACAGTGGAATATTTTAATTAATTTTTATCCACTCATTGGTTAAAAATGGTGTCTGTACCCTTCTAAAGCAGATACAGGAACCTTTTTTATGTACAATATAATTTGTATACAGGCTGAATTTTACATCATTCACCATTAAATGTACTTTGACCAAAAGCTTTACTGTGCTTTGAATGAAGAGAAATGTCAATAGACTATTAGTAGAATGAAAAATGATTTCATTTCCAACTAAAAGCAAATCTCCCAACTGTTCCTCCCTTGTAGAAAAACCCATGGCAAGCAAAATGTTTTTGAGAACAAGAAAATCTTTAGACAGTCTCTTAGCTCAGTGCAATCAATTCCCTTTAAGGTAAATTCCTGTTAAGTGAAAAATTTAAATGGAAATTGAAATGAATCCAACATACTTCAAATTGCAGTTTAAAATCTAAAAGGGTTTTCGACTTTGTCCAATAAATCATTGGTTAGCAGGGTGTTAGAGTCACTCTGGCAGTCTCTGAGACAGCACAGGACAGGGCATAACCAATTAAAGATGTAAACATGGTGAAATGCGTAATCCTGACAGAGAAGCCTTCTCTGTCTTCAATGGAATTCTCAAAGTGAAATTCTTCCATTAAGAGGAATGATGCCAATGAGCAAAGATAGAAAGCAGTTTCAATTTTTCCATTAGGCAGGGTGTTCCTTATCAGGTATTTTTAAAGGACAACATCATAAGAACAGATTATGCCACACAGTCCCAGTGTTTGGAAGCAGAATGCTCAGTTAATTTTACATTTCCATCTATATAAGGAGGGTGTTCACATGAAATTATTTTTCCCTTAAGGGCGGCAGAGTGGTGTGGTTGGTAGAGCTACTGCCTCACAGCGCCAGAGACCTGGGGTGCAGTTTAGAGAAACAGGCCCTTCCTTCAGCCCACCGAGCCCACGTCGACCATTGATCACCCATTCACACTAGTTCTGAAGAAGGGTCTCGATCCCAAATGTCACCTATTCCTTTTCTCCAGAAATGCTGCCTGACCCGCTGAGTTACTCCAGCGTTTTGTGTCTATCTTCTGTATAAACCAGCATCTGCAGTTCCTTCCTATGCACTGGTTCTATGTTATTCCACTTTCACATCCTACACACTAGGGGTCAATTCACAAAAGCCAATTAACCTACAAACCTGCATGCCTTTGGATTGTGGGAGGAAACCGGGGCACCCGGAGAAAACCCATGTGGTCACGGGGAGAACATACAAACTCCACACAGACAGCACCTGTATTCAAGATCAAACCCAGGTCTCTTGTGCTGTAAGACAGCGGCACTGCCACTCAAATGCTGACCCTGGGTCTGGTCCTTTTTAGTTTAGTTTAATTTAGAGATACAGCAGGGAAACAGGCCCTTCAGCCCACCGAGTCCACGCCAATCAACGATCCCCGCACACTAACACTATCCTACACACACTAGGGACAATTTACATTTATACCAAGCTAATTAATTTACAATTACTAATTAATTAATGCACGTCTTTGGAGCATGGGAGGAATCCGAAGATCTTGGAGAAAACCCACGCAGGTCACGGGGAGAACGTACAAACACAGTACAGACGGCACCCGTAGTCAGGATAGAACCCGGGTCTCTAGCGCGGTTAAAATTAATTCTAGCTCTACCGTTAGTCCACCGTGCCGCCCACATGTTCTATGTTCTATGCGAGTGAGCCTCTCACCAGTGGTAAGGAAAGTTTTGGAGAGGACTCTTCACAGTAGCCTTTACTTGCATTCAGAAAAGAATGCATGATGGCGCCTCAAGGTGGCGGTTATTTACGTCAATCTGAAGATGGCCCTACCCAAAGTGTTGTCTGTTTGTTCCCTCCACAGACGCTGCATGACCCATGGAGTTCCTCCAACACATTGTCTTTTGCTCAAGACTCCAGCATCTGCAGTTCCTTGTGCCTCCAGCCTACAAGGGGAGTCTGTTCTTCAACGCCTGTTAGAAGGCACATTGAAAATAAACCTCATAATCTTCAAGCAACCTAAGGCACCGTTCCAGAACTCCTAAAAATGATGACTGGGTTTAAATTTGCACCGGCTCTGTGAAATAATTCCTACTATTAATTCCGTTTAAGCCGATCATGAATACAATGAAATGCGCTAAAAATAGCAATGTTTAAAATTTAACAGATGTAAATTCCTTTGGAATATCTTCAGGGCAAAACTGACATGAACACACTGAGATGAGTTATCTGAAACCATAGCAACCGACCAAACTCCTCCTGTAAACACTGAAGTCTTTGACCCTTTTTAGGTTCATGTTCAGCTCGGCATAGCTTCTGCATTTAATTGCGCTTCAGAAGTACAGTTCTAGGAATTCTGTTCAGTTACTCGAAAGTTTAGAATGATTTCCATCTCATTTCTAAACAACGTTGATGTGTGTTTAGTTTTCTCATTCCTTCCTTTCCTGTGTGTGGAGTCGAGTCGAGTCTCGGCACGGAGCAAGAACAGTTGGTGATATTTCAAACATTTAAAACAGAAACTTGTTGGAATTTGAGTTGGAATATGTCCATATTGAGAGAAAGAAAAATAGATGTGTGTATACTTGGGTTTGCATTTGGCCATGACTACATACTACATGAATTAGCCCCGAGATCAATGATCTCCTTAATAGGTTCATCTCACTACTCAAGTTATATCGACGATTGTCCTCATCCAGAAGTTCCTAAGTCTTTACATCACTGCTAAGTTGTCACACAGTCGTAAATTAGATTGTTCTAAAAAAGCTATTGAAGTGATCTATTTTAAAAGAACACGCTGCAGAGGTAGGATGTGTGCGTTTACATGGGCGTATGTTATGAGTAGACGCACATGAAGGCAAATGGAGAGAGTCTGATTCATTGAACGATACAGCATGGAAGTAGGCCATTCGGCCAATCGAGTCCATGCCAACCATCGATCACCGCTTACACTGGTTCTATGTTAACCCACTTTTTCATTCACTCCCGAGTTTAGTTTAGTTTATTGTCACGTGCACCGAGGTACAGTGAAAAGCGTTTTGTAGCGTGCTATCCAGTCAGCGGAAAGACTATGCACTTGGGATAATTTACAGAGACCAATTGACCTATACACCCGCACGTCTTTAGGATGTGGGGGGAAACCAGAGTACCCAGAGGAAACCCACGCAGTCACAATACAGCAATGGAAACAGGCCATTCGGCCAACTAAGTCCGTACCGATCATTGATCACTTGTTTACACAAGTTCTATGTTAACCCACTTTTTCATCCACTCCCTACACACTAGGGGCAATTTACAGGTCAGTTAAATGTGTCAAACCTGCATGTCTTTGGAATGGGGGTAGAACTCAAAGCACCTGGAGGAAACCCAACGTGGTCACAGTGAGAACGTGAAAACTCCACACAGATAGCACCTGAGGTCAGGATCGGACCTACGTCTCTGGCGCTGTGAGGCAGCGGCTCTACCAGCTGTGCCACCATGTTTCCTTGTGAGGACTGCAATTTGTTTATGTGTTTAACGTGCAGACTCCACACAGACAGCACCTGAGGTCAGGTTCAAACCTGGATCTCTGGCGCTGTCCTGTAGTTCCACCACTGTGCTGCCCTAAATTATTCATTTTGAATTTTTTAAAACAGATTTTTAAAAATAAATGTTGAGAGCTGTTAAAATGGATTTGTGTGTCTTGTACATGAAGCAAGGAGTCAGAAATTAGAAAAAGTAATGGAATGTTGACTTTATCCGTGCCTCACGATGACCTTTCACCTCAGTGGGATGACCAAACTCCAGCCCTGCTGTTCTGCTAAAACCCCTGGTTTTGCCTTTCCCCTCACTGCGCCAGAGACCCAGGTTCAACCCTCATCTGGGGTGCCGTATGCGTAGAGTTTGCACGTTCTCCCTGTGACCGCGTGGGGTTCTCCCGATTTCCTCCCATGCCCCAAAGGCGTGCGAGTTTGTAAGTTAATTGACCCTCTGTAAAACTGCCCCCGAGTGTGTAGACAGTGAGATGAGAAAGTGGGACAACAGAAGCAGTGTGAGCGGGCGATCGATGGTCGGCTTGGACTCGGTGTATCTTTACACTGAATCAACACCAGACTTGACTGTTCCAATAAACTCCTGGCAAAAGGCCCCTTCATAAATGTAAAGTGATCCAAAACAGGCCTGCTTGAGGTGAAACCTGGCCCAGGAACCCCATGCATGTCTACTGAGCATGTGAGTGTGATTAGACCCAGAGCTCTGTGAGTATTGACCTTGGAGTGGATGCTAAATGGGCAGCACAGTGGCGCAGGGGTAGAGTTTGGACAGGTATATGGACAGGAGAGGTCTAGAAGGATATGGGACAAACACAGGCAAATGGGACCTGCTTAGATGAGTCAGCATGGATGAGTTGATACAGTACCTGTACACTGTGGATGTCCCGATCGTAATGATGTGTTGTCTTTCCACCAACTGGGCTGCACACAATGAGTGCTTTTCACTGTATCTAGTACACGGTACAAGAGACGATAAACTAAACTAACTAACTAACTAAACCATGCTGTATGACTCTATATTTATAAAGTGGAGAACTGCACATTAATCAAACAGGTGGAAATATGGTTTAAAAAATAACTTTATTATTTTTCAGGTTGATTTTTATCATTCAAGTGGAGAAAGAGTTACAAAATCTCTCCATCCATAGAATGGTAGATTAATGCATACGGTTCAAATAATTTATAACACTTATCCTGTCAGCTCTCAGCATGAGAGAAGCCTTCTTTATCACTCACACACAAGCAATAATGTTAAATTCATCGAAATGGTATCTATCAAATTGTTAGAATCTCACTTCACTTCAGATGACAAATTACTTCTTGGAAAGCAGTGACTTTTATTAGATATGCAAACATTCTCCGCATTCTACACCAGTTAAACACCATAAAGTTGGATTGTACGAGTAGTTAAAAGTGTTAGAAATCGTCCAGTATTTGCATGCGGTGATACATGATTGCAAATTATTCTCGCTGCCAAAATTGTTCCATTTTTTAGCAGTTACCGCATCACAATAATAGATTGGTATAAGATTTGTCTGGAGTTTTCTTGATGCAAAGTTCGATTTGTAATTTTGCCCAAAATGAAAGGGCTGGATAAGAATAAATGCAGAGAGGATGTTTCCATTAGTGGGAGAGTCTCGGACCAGACGAATAAAAGATCGTAGCTTTGGAAAGAAAATGAGAAATTTCTTGAGACCGAGGGTGGTGAATCTGTGAAATTCATTGCCACAGACGGCTATGGAGGCCAAGTTAAGACGGCTGTGGAGGCCAAGTTAAGGTGGAGATTGACAGATTCTTGATTAATAAGGGTCTCAGGGGTTATGTGGACAAGGCAGGAGAATGGAGATAAGAGGGAGAGATATATCACTCCTGATTGAATGGCGGAGTAGACTTGATGGGCCGAATGGCCTAGTTCTGTTCCTGGAACTTATGAACTCATGAAAATGTTGGGCATTTCTGATATCCAATATTTACATTATTGAATTGAATATCCAACATTTACATTATTGAATACTACGTATTGGACTTTTTGTTTTTATAAAATCTCTGTGGTGTGTTTTGTCACTATGACGTCTGTCACTATGACAAAATAGCACCTTTAGGCTTTGAGATGACGCTCTCTATAGAACAGACCCATTAAGACCATATAACAATATCCTGGAATTGAAAAGCATTGAAGCCTACAGTATGTCTAAGCAATATATGTACATGCCTCATGGCAATTGGCTAACACTACACTCTTGAGTTATTTATAGCCTGCATTCCATGAATTTCAAACCACTTCAATGGCCAAGTAACAATATATCAGACAAACATGAATGTAAACAGACCTCTGCCTGACGTGATTTGTCTGTTTGCTCTAACAAATGGACTTCCATACATCACTTGACGTCAGAGTTGCAAAAATGCTTTTAAAATTTTCTTGTCGTCAATTATTTTACAAAAATGGTCTAAACTTTTCTAGAATCAAAAGAAAAAACAATCTATCTAGCTGCAAAGGAAATGGCATCGCAATGGTAGGTTTTCATGCAGTTTAGTTCATGTTCATATGTTCTAGAGGCAGAATTAGGCCATTCAACCCATCTTCCCTTCTTTTCCCAGAAAAAGACACAAAGTTCTGGAGTAAGCAGGTCAGGCAGTATCTTTGGAGACCATGGATAGGCGATGTTTTGGGTCAGGACCCTTCTTCGGATTGATTCAAGGTGTGGCATCTTTTCCCAGTCTGACCGATAAGTAACCCCAGACACACCAAAGAGCTTGTCCTTTAATTGCCTCAGTAGGAGCTCAATTAGGGGTGGACTTTATGTGTCATCATTGCCAGCTAAGTCCATGTCCTCAGAATATATAGAGAGATAGATAAATAAATGAAGTATTCCCATTATAAGTTCATAGGTTTTAGGAGCAGAATTCGGCCATTCGGCCCATCAAGTCTAATCCACCTTAAATCATGGCAGATCCATCATTCCCTTTCAACCCCATTCTCCTGCCTTCTCCCCTTAACCCCTGACAACATTACTCATCAAAATCCACCTTAAAATTATCCATTGACTTGGCCTCCACAGCATTGAATTCCACAGATTCACCACCAGGAAGACTATTTCAGAAATTCAGTTTATCCACAAATAAAATGTTTCGTGAAATGACTTGTATTTCTTACGGTTGGAAAAATGCAGCCTTTGTCATTTCATTCTAATTTTAAATGTCAACCTTGTGTTTTCCAGGAGGGGTCAGACTAAGATAGTATCACTATAGTGAGCATGACATTTGAAGATATTGTATGAGGTAAATTATCTCCGAAAAATGGCTTGTTAGAATATTATTGGAAGATGACAGGAAAGATGTGGAGAAGGTACTGAAGAGATTTACCAGAAAGCTGCCTGAATTAGAGGGTATTACCTACTGTATAAGGAGGTGTTGATTTTTTTCTCCTCTCTGGAACGTCAGAGACTGCTGGGAGACTTGATGGAAGTATATAAAATCATGACAAGCATAGGTGGGGTAGACAGTCAGAAAAGGACACAAAGTGCTGGAGTAACTCAGCAGGTCAGGCAGCATCTCTGGAGAACATGGATAGGTGACTTTTCGGGTCAAGACCCTTTTTTCAGAACCTTCAGGGAAGTCTGAACTTTTTTTCCCCAGAGTGGGAAGTGCAAAGACTAGAGGACACAGCTTTAAGATGAGAGGACCAAATTTTAAAGGAGACTAGACCAAGAGGACCCGTTGGGCCCAAACCTCTCCTGCATTGGTGCAGCACCCTCTCCTCCCCCCTCCCCCCTACCCTCTCCCCCCCCTCACCCTCTCCCATCCTTCTCCCCCTCCCTCCCCCCCTCCCCTCCCCCCACCATCCCTCCCCCTCCCCTCTCCCCCCTCCCACCATCCCTCCTCCCCTCCCCTCCCCCCCCCCATCCCCCTCAACACCTCCTTATCCCCCCTCCCTTCAACCCCCACCCTCCCTTCACCCCCCTCCCTCCCTCCCACCCCCCTCCCTCCCTAGGAGATAGATTTATACTTTAAAATATGAATAACTTTAAAAATATAACACCGATTTCAATGAAACTTCTTCCATTAGCACCAAAGGGACAATGGTGAGTAAGGTGGGCCTAAAATTGTCACGCTATCGTGTACCGTTTTGACTATAGTTCAGGAAGAAACAAACGAGAGTTTTCGTATATTGATGTGTGGGTCACGTTCTTTTACATTGAGGGTGGTGGGTGCCTGGAGCACAGCTGCCTGAGGTGGTGGACGCAGATACAATAGAGGTATTTAAGAGGTTTTTGGATAACTCATGGTGAAGGGACATGGATCACATGCAGGCAAATGAGATTAGTTTAACTTGGAAATGTCAAGCTATCCACGTTCTCCAGAGATGCCGCCTGACCCGCTGAGTTACTCCAACACTTTGTATCCTTTTTTGGAAAACCAGTATCTGCAGTTCCTTGTTTATACTCGACAACTTTGCATCATGTTTGGCACGGACATTCTGGGCCAAAGGGCCTGTTCCTGCATTGTATTGTTTTACGTTCTGTTTTTTAACTGTGGCTGGCTTGACGATTACATAAGTTTCAACTCCTTATCCATTTGCACAGTTCCACCAAATCTAACACTGTACTTAGTTCCTCTTTGTAAGATGTTTGATATTTTATATCATCCGCACATTATTTCAACAGCACATTCACGGCAGCCAGCATCATCAGATAGCAACACGACCCTGGCCCCACTCTCATTTCACTCCTGGTATCAGGAAGGAGATATAGGAGCTATATCTTGAAACTGTAACGTCCAGGTTCAGTAACAGCTTCTTCCCTACGACCAACAGGCTATTAAACATGACAATCTCCAAATAGGCTCTGAACTACATAGACTTGGGGGCATTGGTTTTGTCTTTTTGCACTATTATTGTTTGTTTTTGTGTGTGTATATATATGTATATATATGTAAACAGAGATACATATATATACATACAAACAGACATGAGAGAGAGAGAGAGAGAGAGAGAGAGAGAGAGAGAGAGAGAGAGAGAGAGAGAGAGAGAGAGAGAGAGAGAGAGAGAGAGATAGAGAGATAGAGAGAGAGAGAGAGAGAGAGAGAGAGAGAGAGAGAGAGAGAGAGAGAATAGAGAGAGAGAGAGAGAGAGAGAGAGAGAGAGAGAGAGAGAGAGAGAGAGAGAGAGAGAGAGAGAGAGAGAGAGAGAGAGAGAGAGAAAGAGAGAGAGAGAGAGAGAGAGAGAGAGAGAGAGATATAGATAGATAGATAGATAGAGATAGATAGATAGATAGATAGATAGATAGATAGATAGATAGATAGATAGATAGATAGATAGATAGATAGATAGATAGATAGAGATAGAGATAGATACATACACATGTAGTGTATATATGCATCCACTAAACTTTCTTTCTCTCGTTAACTATCACTTTTTTTCTCGTTAATTATATTGTTATCAGAGTATTATGTTTACATAATCTGTTGTGCTGCTGCAAGTGAGGATTTCATTGTTCTGTCTGGGACATATGACAATAAAACACTTGTCTTGTCTCCTGTCTCGCACTGATGTGCCACTGTTAAACTATGTAGACACAGCACATCAGCTTTTCCTGGCAAGCTTTTACTTTGTCGGCTTGATATGTATTAATCGGGTTGCGGTGACATCTCTTCACCATATAAACACTTTGAAGTGCTACAGATGGGTTCAAATTGAGCCAATGTGGATGGATTATGAAAGATCCAAATATGGATTTATTTGGACCAACTTAGTGTCTAACGTCTGATACAGATGTGCCTGTAATTGATAGTAATTTGTCTGGTTCACCACGCAGTCATTTTCCAAGTCTGCTAAAACATCCCAGGGAGAAGCAGTGTTGTTGTGTTGTAGGAAGGAACTGCAAATGCTGGTTTACACTGAAGATAAACACAAAATGCTGGAGTAACTCAGCAGGTCAAGCAGCATCTCTTGAGAAAAGGAATAGGTGACGTTTTGGGTCGGAATCCTTCTTCAGACTGAGAGTCAGGGGAGAGGTGAACTAGAGGTATGAAAAGGTACAAAGAAAAATATGAATGAGAGGAATGAAAAGGACAAATCAAAGCCAGCAACGATGACCAAGGAAAGGTGGAGCCCACAATGGTCCATTGGTGGCTGTGGAGAAGGTGATAATGAGTGATACAAAGAGTGAAACTAAGCAGGGCAACTGTGTTATTAGTAGGATGACTAGGGTGGGGAGGGATGGAGCGAGAGGGAATGCAAGGGTTATTTGCTTGGAGAAATCAATATTCATACCGTTGGGTTGTAAGCTGCCCAAGTGCAAACGCTTGTTCTTGCACAAACATGAAGAAAGATAAGAAAATGTTAACACGTGTCTCTGACTGAGAAGCAGCAGAACACTGTAATATTCAAAATGCTCATAGGTCCATCTCTCTCACTTTAGAAAAGGTGACCATAAGACATAGGAGCAAAATTAGCTCATTGGCCTATTGAGTCTACTCTGCCATTCGATCATGGCTAGTCTATTTTACCCTCTCAACCCCATTCTCCTGCCTTCTCCTCGTAACCTTTGACACACTTACTAATCAAGAACCTATCAATCTCCACTTTAAAAATACCCAGTGACTTGCCCTCCACTGCCATCTGTGGCAATACGTTCCACAGATTCACAACCCACTGGCTAAAGAAATTCCTCCTCATTTCTTTTCTTATGTCCTTTTAATCTGAGGCTGTGCCCTCTGGTTCGAGACTCTCCCTTTACTGGAAACGTCCTTTCCACGTCATTGAGATCCCCTGTAAAATATCCTAAAATAAGGATGGCAGGGTGGTGCAGCGGTAGGGTTTCTGCCTTACAGCGCAAGAGACCCGGGTTCAATCCTGACTACAGGCGCTGTCTGTACAGAGTTTGTACGTTCTCCCCCGTGACTGTGAGGGTTTTCTCCGGGTGCTCTGGTTTCCCCCCACATTCCAAAGACGTACAGTTTTGGAGGTTAGTTGGCTTTGGTAAAAATTGTACATTGTTCCCAGTGTGTAGGATAGTGCTAGTGTACGGGAATCGCTGGTCGGCGCGGACTCGGTGGGCAGAAGAATCTGCTTCCACGCTGTATCTCTAAACTAAATTTAAAAAAGAAAGCAGCATAAAATATGGAAAAGACCTAATGCTAAAGAACCTTTTTAAAAATCCTTTTGTCGAGATGAACATCTGTCTCTGGGATAATTTACCTAATCTACATTCAGTTTTGGAGGCTGTTCAGGATTTGCTGTATATTTAATTCAGGGACAGTTCAGCAGTGAATATGTGATTGATTCCACGACACAGTACTTTTTCCACAATGATGAATTAAATGTACTCCGTAACTGAAGTTACTATTAATTTAAATCCTCACTACACTACTGGGTCTTGTGTACGCACCGAAGGGGCACTCCGCTTTAAAATCCAGTCATGCCTGGTTGCTTTGTAACTGTACATGGGCAGATTTACTGAGAATAGGTAGATTGGAGTTTAGTTTATCGTCATGTGTACTGAGGTACAGTGAAAAGTCCACAGTTATGAGCTGCCAGAGACGGTAGTTGAGACAGGTACTATAACAGCACTTAAAAGTCACTTGGACAAGTACATGGACAGTTTAGTTTATTGTCACGTGTACTGAGGTACAGTGAAAAGCTTTTTGTTGCAAGCTTTCCAGTCAGTGGAAAGGCCACACATGGTTACAACCGAGCTGTCCACAGCGTACAGATACAGTATAAAGGGAATTTAGCGCAAGATAAAGTCTAGTAATGTCTGATTAAAGATAGTCTGAGGGTTTCCAATGAGGTAGATGGTAAGGTTTAGAAGGATATGGACAACTGAACCATTCTCTCACCAGCTGGAGAATGGGCCTGACCTCCCATCTACCACATTGGAGACTTTTGAACTATCTTTAATCAGACTTTATCGGGCTTTATCTTGCACTAAATGTTGCACCTTTTATCGTGTATCTGTACACTGTGGACGACTTGATTATAATCATGTATAGTCACCGGACTTAACATCGCCCGGTGCGGCTTGGCCGCGGGACTTAGCTTCGCAAGGCTCGGTCGCGGGGCCTTCCATCGCCCGGCTCGGCCGCGAGACGTTTCAGCGCCCGGTGCAACTCGGCCGCGGGGACTTCCATCCCCTTGCGGGGACTGTGCGGGTCGGTCGGGGACGAGCTGTCTGTCCGTGGGCGTGGGGAAGAGAATGGAAGTTTTGTTGCCTCCATCACAGTGAGGGGGTGTTTGGAGTCACTGTGATGGACGTTTGTGTTGGGGTTATGTGTCTTGTGTTCTTTTTTGTGTGTGACTGCTATGTAGTTTCGTTCGGTACCTTGGTACCGAATGACAAATAAAGCTCTGTTGAACTGTTGAACTGTTGAAACAAAAGCTTTCCACTGTACCTCAGGACACATGACAATAATAAACTAAGCTAAATTAAACGCGGGCAAATGGGACTAGCTTAGATAGGGCATCTTGGTCGGCATGGATGAGTTGGGGTGAAGAGCCTGTTTCCTGAGTCCTCTATGACTCTAATAGCCTAAATTCCATGGTGATTCATACTAAATTTCCAAAGTGGTCCCAATAAATAACACAGCGCTGTATATCTCAATAACAGTGCTTGCATTCTGACTGTGATGAATATAAATACTTTTCACATGCAGCTATCATACAATTTCATTCCACCTCTGACGATGCCACTTCTATTTTGAAGTTGATACTCATGTTAAACTGTCTCGTGGGACGCATTGTCATGCCAACGCTATCCTTTGAAAGAAAGAGCATGTAAACACGTTTTATGGCAGAGGAAAAATACTGCATTGCTCACGTTCAGATCACAGATCCAGCCGTGCGGCAGAACACTGTGGAGTGGCACAGTGGCGCAGCAGTAGAGTAACTGCCTTACAGCGCCAGAGACCCGGGTTCGATCCTGACTACGGGTGTTGCCTGTGTGGAGTTTGCACTTTCTCCCATGGGTTTTCTCCGGGTGCTCCGGTTTCCTCCCACACCCTAAAGAGGTACAGGTTTGTAGGTTAATTGGCTTTGGTAAAATTGTAAATTGTCCCTAGTGTGCAGAATAGTGTTAGTGTACAGGGGATCACTGGTTAGCGCGGACTCGGTGGGCCGAAGGGCATGTTTCCACGCTGTATCTCTAAAGTCTAAAGCCTAAAGATGCTTAGAGGTGTCCGAGTTAGCAAGTGTTTAGTGTATCTCTGCAGAATGAAAGTGTGCCATCCATAATGGGAACGATGCCAGAGTGCGTGGTGTCACCGTACGCTAGATATATGTAGGCTAGGGAGGTTGCTGAATCAGGCATTGTGCGGATCGAGTGCCGGTGAAAGGGGTGGCGGTGGAAGGAGGCGACGGCATCGCGCTGGGCCAGGTCGACCCCTATTTCATCGATGCAATGCCGCCAGGGCACCGGGCCTTAACGTGAGGAAATAAAAAATTGCACATCTCTTTGTGCTGGGATCAGACTTTTCAGAGACTCGTGTGGATGGGGCATGTTGGTCAGCCTGGGCAAGTTAGACCGAAGGGCTGTGTGGCTCTATAACTCTAAGCTGGTTTTTTAAAAGACATAAAGTGCTGGAGTAACTCAGCAGGTCAGGTAGTATTCTTGCTATTGAGGGTGTGCAGCGTAGGTTTACTAGGTTAATTCCCAGAATGGCAGGACTGTCATATGTTGAAAGACTGGAGCGACTAGGCTTGTATACTCTGGAATTTAGAAGGATGAGAGGGGATCTTATCAAAACGTATAAGATTATGAAGGGTCTCGACCCAAAACGTCACCCATTCCTTCTCTCCCGAGATGCTGCCTGACCTGCTGAGTTACTCCAGCATTTTGTGAATAAATAGATTATTAAGGGGTTGGACACGTTAGAGGCAGGAAACATGTTCCCAATGTTGGGGGAGTCCAGAACAAGGGGCCACAGTTTAAGAATAAGGGGTAGGCCATTTAGAACTGAGATGAGGAAAACCTTTTCAGTCAGAGAGTTGTGAATCTGTGGAATTCTCTGCCTCAGAAGGCAGTGGAGGCCAATTCTGTGAATGCATTCAAGAGAGAGCTAGATCGAGCTCTTGAGGATAGTGGTGTCACGGGGTATGGGGAGAAGGCAGGAACGGGGTACTGATTGAGAATGATCAGCCATGATCACATTGAATGGCGGTGCTGGCTCGAAGGGCCGAATGGCCTACTCCTGCACCTATTGTATCTATGTAGAACATGAATAGGTGATGTTGGGACCCTTCTTTAGACTTGTTTCTTGCAGGCACCAAATTAATTTTCCCTTTAACAACAGCAAGTTGGCTTTCCACAGTACAAACTTACCTGAGCGCCATTTGCACCCCTCAGGTGAGGTCCTATACAGAAGCACAAAGACAATCAACTCATATTTAAACACAAAATACTGGAGTAACTCAGCGGGTCAGGTAGCATCTCTGGAGAACATGGATAGGTGATGTTTCAAGTCGAGACCCTTCTCCAGACATGTTGCCTGACCCACTGAGTTACTCCAGCACTTTGTGGCTTTTCTTTGTAAATTGTCATCAGCAGTTCATTGTTTCAATTGCTGAAATCAGGTTAATGAGGAAGGAGGATAAATTACCTAAACATTGAGCACTGTGTTGAATGGCCACGGATTAATCACACACCACAAACCCAGCACATGATAAGCAATTGTATGATAAAATGCCACTGCATTATATATAAACTATTTTACTTAGTATAGTCTTTCAGATCATTTCTTAGTTTAGTTTGATTTAGTTTATTGTCATGTGTGGCAAGGTAAAGTGAAAAGCTTTTGTTGCGTTCTATCCAGTCACCGGAACGACAAAGCATGATTACAATCGAGCCATCCACTGTGTACAGATACAGGATAAAGGGAATAATGTGTAGTGCAAGGTAAGGTTCAGCAAAGTCCGATGAAAGATAGTCTGAGGGTCTCCTATGTGGTCGAAAGCAGCTCAGCACTGCTTTCAAGTTGGTGAGAGGATGGTTCAGTTGCTTGATAACAGCTGGGAAGAAACTGTCTCTGGATCTGGAGGTGCACGTTTTCACACTTCTGTGCCTCTTGCTGGATGGGAGGTTGGAGAAGAAGAGTGACCAGGATGAGACTCGTCCTTGATTATGCTGGTGGCCTTGCCGAGGCAGCGTGAAGTGTTAAATTGAATCAATGGAAGGGAGGTTGGTTTGTGTGATGGTCTGGGCTGCGTCCACAATTCTCTGTAATTTCTTGCGGTCTTGGATGGAGCTGTTCCCAAACCAGGCTGTGATGCATCCCAATAAAATGCTTTCTCTGGTGCATCTGTGGAAATTGGTGAGAGTTGTTGGGGACATGCCAAACTTCCTTGAGCCTTCTAAGGAGGTATTATTAATAATATCTAACAAAAATAGACACACTTTACTCATGCCTTTCACAGTTGACAGTATACTCACTGGTTGCGCACAGGAATGAAGGAGATTACAGAGAGTGGTGGACACTGCTCAGTCCATCACGGGTACCGACCTCCCCACCATTGAAGGGATCTACCGGGGCTGCTGCCTCAGAAAGTAAGCCAATATGATCAAAGACCAACACCACCCTGGCCACAAAATGCTGGAGTAACTCAGCGGGACCGGCAGCATCTCTGTGTAGAAGGAATGGGTGACGTTTTGATCGTTCCTTCCCACACCACCCTGGCCATGCTCTTATCCGCTGCAATCATCGGGAAGAAGGTACAGGAACCTGAGATCCACGACCTCCAGATTCAAGAACTGCTTCTTCCCAACAACCATCAGGACCTTGAACCGCACTGCACAGCCCGAGCCACAGCCCTGACTCAGCAACGATCTACCATGGACTTTGTTTTGGTTGCACTAGGCACCTTGTTTTGCACTATTGTGGTCTAGTCTCACGGATAATTTATTTGATCATTGATTTTTATACATATGTAAAAATATATTAATTTATTTGTTTATTTGTCTGTTTGTTTATTTATTTATTTATTTGTCTATCTGTGTCTTTCTTTCTTTCCTCCTTCCTTCCTTTCTTTCTTCCTTCCTTCCTTTCTTTCCTCCTTCCTTTCTTTCTTTCCTCCTTCCTTCCTTTCTTTCCTCCTTCCTTTCTTTCCTCCTTCCTTTCTTTCTTTCCTCCTTCCTTCCTTCCTTCCTTTCCTCCTTCCTTCCTTCCTTCCTTCCTTCCTTTCCTCCTTCCTTCCTTCCTTCCTTTCCTCCTTCCTTCCTTCCTTCCTTTCTTGTGTTAATGGGCCTGTAAGCCGACAGCAAGTAAAACTGTAATTGTTCTGATCTTGGTGTGTACACTCTTATCTCTTGACTCATATATAGATATTGTATACGGTAACTTTCTTTTACTACAAGAGTAATGACAGTCAAAAATGGTGCTGAATTAACTGTAAACAGTCAACATGTTTTGTTCCTCTTTACTCCATTTTACAGCTCCACCGAGATCTCCTCAAGGCGTTCCTGCTCTGAAGAGGTTCTCCTCCTCTCCCCAACGGGAGTTCTGTGAGACCCTCTCTCCCTCTTTGTGACCACTGCCGCTCTCCTGCTCTACCACCATGTTCAGGCCAGTCCAAAGAAGGGTCCCAACCTGAAACGTCGCCTATCCAAGTTCTCCAGAGATGCTCAGGAGAGAACTGCAGATGCTGGTTTAAATGAAAGATAGACACAAAATGCTGGAGTATCTCAGCGGGGCAGGCTGCATCTCTGGAGAGAAGGAATGGGTGATGTTTCGGGTCGAGACCCTTCTTCAGAGATGCTGCCTGACCCGCTGAATTACTCCAGTGCTCTGTGTCTTTTTCTGTAAACCAGCATCTGTAGTTCCTTGCGTCTCCACTTTTGGTTTTTCCCTTTTTGTCTTCCTCTCTGTTATTTTTTTTCCCCTTTCTTGCCTTTCCTTCTTTCTCTCTCTCCTTTTTCTCACTTTTTGACATTGCACTTTTGGAAAAATTCCTCGAGGAATACAAACTGATGTATCAGCAGGCAGGAATTCCAGTCGTCTAGCTATTAATCCAGAAGCCAGCAACACAAAGAAAGCTGAGGTCAATTAGAATACGAAGTACCCTATAAAATGTGGGATTTACCACTTTCTTCAGAGTTTCAGAAGTATATTTTATTATCCGCCATCAGACTTGTGTTTCCAAGTGGAATTTGTTCACCCCAAACATTCCATAAGCAATTGTTTCCATTAAAGGCAACCCCTTCTGGAAAAATATCTGCAGATGTTAAATAAATACTGAGGATCCGTTTACAATGGTTTCTGCTAGGTCCTAAGTTAAAACGGCTTTAAAAAGGACAGCACAATCTAAATGCTTTTTGCATTTATTAACTCAAAACTTTGTCTATGGAACTGTAGAAACAAGGAACTGCAGATGCTGGCTTACCAAGGAAAGACACAAAATGCTGGAGTAACTCAGCAGGTCAGGCAGCATGCCTGAAGAACATGGATAGGTGACGTTTCGGGTCAGAACACCTTCTTCACCCCAACAACAATTAGTCAGAAGAAGGGTCCCAACCTGAAACATCACCTATCCATGTTCTCCAGAGATACTGCCTGACCCGCCGAGTTACTCCAGCACTTTGTGTCTTTCCTTATCTAAGGAACTGATGTGCTACAGTGCTAAGAACACTTTTCTGCATTCTGTATCTTCCCCTTAACTCTACCTATTGTACTTGAGTTTAAATTGATTGTATCTATCTATGTATGGTATACATGATCTATTTTAATAGCATGCAAAACAAAACTCTTTATGGTACCTCAGTACACGTGACAATAATAAACATAAAACAAAAAAGTAAAATAAGCAGGCATCTCTTCCTCTAAAATCTCAAATAAAATCCAAAATTGATGGAAACGTAACTGTCTTTTCCAAAACAAAAACGCAAGGAGCTGGGGCAACTCAACGGGTCAGGCAGCATCTCTGGAGGGCAAGAGCAGGTAATATTTCAGGTTGGGACCCTTCTTCAGTATGATGGAATTGGGGGGGGGGGGGGAGAGCTGGAAAAGAGGTGAGGCAGGACTAAGGCTGGCAAATGATAGGTGGAGCAGATGAATCACAGAGGGAGAGTCTGAAGAAGGATCCTGAACTGAAACGTCACCCATTCCTTCTCTCCAGAGATGCGATGGACACGTTAGAGGCAAGAAACATATTCCCAATGTTGGGGGAGTCCAGAACCAGGGGCCACAGTTTAAGAATAAGGGGTAGGCCATTTAGAACGGAGATGAGGAAAAACTTTTTCAGTCAAAGAGTTGTAAATCTGTGGAATTCACTGCCTGAGTTACTCCAGCATTTTGTGTTCAAGTGATAGGTGGATACAGACGAGGGGAGTTTGATTGGCTGATGGGCGGGCAAATGTTAGAGATAAAAAGGAGACAAAATGGTGTGAGATAAGGAGTGAAAGAGGAGTGAAATGTAAAGTCAAAGGGAGGGATGTAGGTGGAATGGGACTGGAGGGCAGCAGAATGGGAGAAACGAGGGGCATACGGGGAAGAGAGTCACAGGTAGAACGTACAAGCTCTGCACAGAGAGCACCCGAGGTCAGGATCAAACCTGTGTCTCTAGCTCTGGAAGACAGCAACTCTACCGCTGCACCACTGTGTCGCCTAACGAGTTCTTAAATGGCAGCATTTGATTTGTTGTGACTGGAGCGGCTAGGCTTGTACACACTGGAATTTAGAAGGATGAGAGGGGATCTTATCGAAACATATAAGATTATTAAGGGGTTGGACACGTTAGAGGCAGGAAACATGTTCCCAATGTTGGGGGAGACCAGAACCAGGGGCCACAGTTTAAGAATAAGGGGTAGGCCATTTAGAACGGAGATGAGGAAAAACATTTTCAGTCAGAGAGCTGTAAATCTGTGGAATTCTCTGCCTCAGAAGGCAGTGGAGGCCAATTCTCTGAATGCATTCAAGAGAGAGCTGGAAAGAGCTCTTAAGGATAGCGGAGTCAGGGGGTATGGGGAGAAGGCAGGAACGGGGTACTGATTGAGAATGATCAGCCATGATCACATTTAATGGTGGTGCTGGCTCGAAGGGCCGAATGGCTTACTCCTGCACCTATTGTCTATTGTCTATTGTTTATTGTCTATTGAAACCAGTAAAATCTCCTACAAAATGCTGGAGTAACTCAGCAGGTCAGGCAGCATCTCAGGAGAGAAGGAATGGGTGACGTTTCAGACCCGAAACGTCACCCATTCCTTCTCTCCTGAGATGCTGCCTGACCTGCTGAGTTACCCCAGCATTTTGTGAATAAATACCTTCGATTTGTACCAGCATTTGCAGTAATTTTCTCACAAAACGTCCCACAACATCTGTTCTCCTGCTCCCAGCAGATGTTTCTAATTTGAAACAACTACAGAAAGCTCTGATCACAAGTAGAGTCACATCAGCGGCCAATGCAAATCAACCTAGCCTGTATTTAAATTGTGAGTTCCTCAAAATCTCTTTCCATTCTTACTGTAACTCTGGCAGCTTGTGGGCTCCCGGGATGCGATGAGTTGCTCATTCTAACTTGTGCGTGGCGATAGCCGAAATGGCAGATGCAAAAGATTCTCACTCTCCAGGTTTCTCCAAGAGAAACAGTACCCGCTTGAAGTGTACTTTATAGATGTGCATAAACTCTCGAGGAGAACAGACAGATTAAATGCAGAGTCTTTTTTTCCCTCAGGGTAGTGGGCATCAAGAACTAGAGTGTGCATTCATATGACAAGTGGGACAAGATTTAATAGGAAACTGAGAGACAACTTTTTTTCATTCAGAGGTTGGTGGGTATATGGAACAAGCTGGCTGCAGAGTTAGTTGAGCTAGGTACAATAACAACATTTAAAAGACATTTGGACAGGTTCATGGAAACGCTTCGTGGGATACGGGCCAAAATGGGACTTGCTTACATGGGGCAGCATCCAGGTCGGCATGGCTTGGTTGGGCCGAAGGGCCTGTTTCTGGTAATTCTGAGCTGTACGACTATGATTTTATGACTGTTGAATAATGTGTGGGTGTACGTATGTATGTGTGTGTGTGTGTGTGTGTGTGCATGTGTGAGGGAGAGGGAGAGAGAAAGAGAGAAAATGTACTTCAGGGAGATAAAGAGAGATGGAATACGTCTATGTGGACCAACATCGACCTAATAGGCCAATTGTCAGAATTAGCATGCAATCACATTTTCAAATAGGTCAGACTTTAAAGTCTGAAAGTCTAAAGGCTGACCTTTAGAGATACAGTGCAGAAACAGACGCTTCAGCCCAGCAATTACACGCCGACCGGCGATCACCCCATACACTAACCTACACACACTATGGACAATTTTACAACTTACCAATGCCAATTAACCTACAAACCTGCACGTTTTTGGAGTGTGGGAGGAAACCGGAGCACCCGGAGAAAATCCACGCTGTCACGTGGAGAACATACAAACTCCGTACAGACAGCTCCCGTAGTCAAGATCGAACCAGGGTCTCTGACGCTGTAAGGCAGCAACACTACCGTTGCGCCACTGTGCCGGCCAAAGTTATTTAATGAAAATGCACAAACAAATCCACATTTAAGGTTTAATATAAACAATATTTTTCAACTTAAACTTTGGGTATTCTGACTCAGAAATACTGTTGAGTGTAATGCATCCTAACACAGAGCTGTTATTCTAGGAAGCAACCCAGGCAAATATTTTTCTAAGAAACCCATATGGCTGGAGAGGTTAGCCCAGTCCTGTGACTCAATTCCTTGAAAAAATTCAGAGGGTCATGAACAATTAGACTTCAGGATTGAGGATAGCACAGTGTGGATGGCACAGTGGTGCAGCAGGTAGAGCTGCTGCCTCACAGTGCAAGAGACCCAGGTTCGATCCCGACCTTGGCTGCTGTCTGTGTGTGGGGTTTGCCTGTTCTCCCTGTGATCGCGTGGGTTTCCTCCAGGTGCTCCATTTTCCCACATCCCAAGTCTCAAGTCAAGTTTATTTGTCACATCCACATAAATGTGCAGTGAAATGAAAGATTACCCACAGTCCAACAACAAGAGCAATAAAAATAAGCAATAACACACACACAATCAAACAAAAAGAAACATCCATCACAGTGAGTCTCCTCCAGTCACCTCCTCACTGTAATGGAAGGCCAGAATGCCTTTTCTCTTCCCCTGCCGTCTTCTCCCGCGGTCAGGCTGTTGAGGTTGCCACGTTCCAGGCCGCGCCGGACGGTGAAAGGTCCGCAGCGGGCCGACCCCAGCCCCACGATCCGGGGCGGGCAAAAATCCGGGGTGCCGCTGCACGTCGGGGCGGTCGGGGCTCAAGGACGTGCAGATTTGTAGGTCAATTGGCTTCTTTTAATTGCCCTGAGTGTATAGGATGCAAAACTGGGCTCACATAGAACTAGTGTATCATTGGTCGGCGCGGACTTGGTGGGGCGAAGGCCCTGTTTTCGCGCTATATCTCTAAACTAAACTGATGCGCTACAATGCAACTGAACTATATTCTGCATTCCGCATCTTCCCCTTTGCTCTACCAATTCCACTTGAATTTAATTTGATTTTATTAACGCATTGTGCATCTGATCTGTTTGGAGAGCATGTAAAACAATACACATCCCAAAGACATGTGTTAATTGGGCCTCTGTAAATTGCCCCTAGTGTGTAGGGAGTGGCTGAGAAAGTGGGATAACATAAAAGAGAGCGATCCCATTCGAATTGACCTCAGAAACTTGAAGAGGATTTGCAGCAATGCGGGGCTAAGGAAGCAATCACCATTTAGTCACAGGTATATTTTTCCAGTCATGTTGTTGTGTGTGGATTCGGCAATGTTACACTTCGTGGCTCAGATGCAGAATTCGGAGCATCAGCAGGAAGACGGTGTGAGCTGCACATGTGATGAGTCTTTGCAAATCAGTCTCGTGGGTCTTACTTGAGGAACATAATAAGGAAAACAAATCCAAACTACCAGCATGGCCATTGCCGATGGGAGCACAGAACAACAATCTGGGCTCACAGCATATGCTTATTGTAGACAGAGTTCTCCATGGGGAATGCATAAGCGTGCAACAATCCTCAAACTTCCTAAATCCTTGGGTCCAAGCCGCCCAAACCTATTGTTTCCTCTTGTGTTTTCTCCTTGCTTAAATTTCCACTATTTTTTTTTGTCTTTAGAGTTATAGTATCATAGAGCACGGAAACGGGCCATTCGGCCCAAGTCATCCATGCTGACCAAGGTAGTATAAGAAAATAACTGCAGATGCTGGTACAAATCAAAGGTATTTATTCACAAAATGCTGGAGTAACTCAACAGGTCAGGCAGCATCTCTGGAGAGAAGGAATGGGTCTGAAGAAGGGTCTCGACCCGAAACGTCACCCATTCCTTCTCTCCAGAGATGCTGCCTGACCTGCTGAGTTACTCCAGCATTTTGTGAATAAATGCTGACCAAGGTGCACTGTCTATGCCAGTCTCACCTGTCTGCGTTTGGCCCATATCTCTCTAAACCTTTCCTACCATGTACCTGTCCCAAGTGTCTTTTAAATGTTGTTATAGTACCTGCCTCAACTACCTCCTCGGGCAGCACGTGCAATACACACAGAACAGTCTGTGTGAAGAAATTTCCCCTCAGGTTCCTAATAAATATTTCCTCTCTCACCTTAAACCTGTGCGCTCGTGAGCTTGAGTCCTTGATTACTCCCTACTTCAGCTTTGCATAACATTTTCTGGTTTGCGGTTTGACAAAATATCTCTTTGAAGGTCGGAATTCGTTTTTGAAGGAAAATTGGCTTTCGTTGACTTTCCAAGGTTTTTTTCCAAACCAAATAATGAGTAGTTTGTAACTCTGCACTGGCATTTTGCTATTCTCTCTCATTTACATGCACAGAACAGAATTGTGACATTTGTTTTCAAAAGGATGAGGTCAGACTATGAACTCCTGCAACAAACCACTTGTCACCTTATCAGCCCTGTGCAAATTGGTTCCTTATTTAGCAGACAAAATTGTTTATTGGTGACCCAGGAAACTAATTGGCTCTTGTCAGTAAGTGTCAACACAGGCAAAAGTGTGACCATTTTGTGTGTTAAAGCATCTTTTGCATTTCTTGTATTGTAGTTTAGTTTAGTATATTGTCACGTGTACCGAAGTACCGTGAAAAGCTTTTGTTGCACGCTAACCAGTCAGCGGAAAGATTATACATGATTACAATCGAGCCTTCCACAGTGTACAGATCCAGGATAAAGGGAATTATGTTTAATGCAAGATAAAGTTCAGTAAAGTCTGATTAAAGACAGTCTGAGGGTCCCCAATGTGCCAGATAGTCGCTCGGGACCACTCTCTAGTTTTTGATAGGATGGTTCAATTGCCTGATGGTTCAATTGCCAAGAAGAAACTGTCCCTGAATCTGGAGGAGTGCGTTTTCACACTTCTGTACCTCTTGCCCGATGGGAGAGGGGAGAAGAGGGAGTGGCCAGGATGTGACTCATCCTTGATCAGAATCAGAATCAGAATCAGAATCAGAATCAGAATCAGAATCAGAATTACCTTTAATGTCATCCAAAAAAAACAAGTCTTTTGGACGAGATTTCGTCACCCACAGTCCAACAATAAGAGCAATAAAATAAGCAATTACACACACAACCACAAACCAACACAAAACAAAAAAAGAAACATCCATTACAGTGAGTCTCCTCCAGTCACCTCCTCGCTGTGATGGAAGGCCAGAATGTATTTTCTCTTCCCCTGCCGTCTTCTCCGTGGTCAGGCTGTTGTAGTTGCCACGTTCCAGGCCGCGCCGGACGGTGAAAGGTCCGCAGCGGGCCGACCCAAGCCCCGCGATTCAGGACGGGCGAAGACGCTGCCGCTGCACGTCGGGGCGGTCGTGATTCCCGACATTGAAGCCCCCGAGCCCCCGTGGCCTTGCCGAGGCAGTGAGAAGTGTAACTGGAGTCAATGGAAGGCAGGTTGGTTTGTGTGAAGGTCTGGGCTACGTCCACAATTCTCTGCAATTTCTTGCGGTCATGGATAGAGCTGTTCCCAAACCATGCTGGGATGCATCCTGGTGAAATGCTTTCTGCGGCACTTTGCCTTCCCATCTTTTGCAGTACAATTCCAATAAAGGTCAATGAGGTCTTGGATCCTGGCTCAAGGTTCAAGTCAAGTGTGTTTAACTGTTCTATGTACCGACAACGGGACAATGAAATTCTCACTTGTAGCAGCATAACGGGCCTGTCAACCCTGTTAACACAATGCTCAGAGATAACATATAATAAACAAAAATCAATACATTCATAACCCCAACGCTAGTTGATAAAAGCCCGAAGCAACCAAAGACAGCCCACAGCCCATTGGTCATAGTTTGGTTAGTATTGTGTAGTGTTCAAGAGCCTGATGGAAGAAACTGTTGATGAACCTAGTGGTTTTCAGGCTCCTGCACCTTCTTCCCAAAGATAGGAGTGAGATGAGAGTGTGGCCAGGGTGGTTTGGGTCTTTGATGATGCTGGCTGCCTTTTTGAGGCAGTGCCTCCTGCAGATCCCTTAGATGATGGGATTTTAAATTCTTGAAAAGTGAAAACAGATGAAACAAGTAAAAATAGTGAAGACATAAGTAATGATATAAATGAAAGTGTAACTAAATATATATATTTTTAATTACACGCGTTCCCACTTTGCCTTCTAATCTTTCGCTCCACAATTCCAAGAAAAATCAATGGACTCTTGGATCCTGGCACGAGATGCAAGAAGTAATAACACTATCGGAAATGCCAGGAAATTCCAGCAACACTGGGCTTCACGTGGAGTTCAGCTGAGGAATAAACTAGCAGATTCATTCTTCCACAGGGTCCAGGCAGCAGTAGAGTTGCTGCCTTACAGCGCCTGAAACCCGCGTTCGATCCTAACCTCGTGTGCCGACTGTACGGAATTTGTAGGTAGAGCAAAGGGGAAGAAACAGAGTGCAGGATATAGTTCTCAACATTGTAGTGCACCAGTTCCCTTGACAGTCCAATGCCCACAATGGGGTAGAAGTGAATCGGACAGTAGCCTGGCTTGTGGAAGGACCGTTCAGAAGCCTGATAACAGAGGGGAATAAGCCGTGCCTGAGTGTGGTGGTGTGCGCTTTTACACTTCTATACATCCGCAGAAGTAAGCTAACAGAGAGTGAGTGTGAATGCGCGGTCAATGTTGGACGTGGACTCGATGGGCTAATGCACCTGTTTCCACACTGTATCTCTGAACTGAACAAACCTCATTTATTTTACCAGAAATGGTGGCGTTAAAACATCAAGTGGCTTTGCTTTGGGAAAACATAAAAACATAGCAAAATCAGGCCACAAATGTTGATGGATTAAAATTTGTTTAAACCCATGAGTCAAAACAGTAATCAGTAATAGAGAGAAAAATCAGCCATCCTTCTGCACATTTACATCTCAGACTTAATCTATTGTTACTTAACAGTAGCTCCAAAGCTCTTCCCACTGCTCCCAGGTTAAGCTCAGCTCATAATGTTGCTATCAGTGATGTGTAAATCTTAACACTGAATACCTGCAGTCTATTAACCAGAGAGAGAAGACTGGTCAGTTTAGTTTAGTTTAGTTTAGTTTAGTTTAGTTTAGTTTAGAGATACAGCACGGAAACAAGCCTTTCAGCCCACCGAGTCTGTGCCAACCAGCTATCCCCACCCACTAACACTATCCTACAAACATTAGAGACAATTTACAATTTCACCAAGCCAATTAACCTACAAACCCGGACGACTTTGGAGTGTGGGATGAAACTGGAGCGGTCACAAAGATAACCTACAAACTCTGTACAGACAGCATCCGTAGTCAGGATCGAACCCGGGTCTCTGACGATGTAAGGCAGTAACTCTACCGCTGCACCAACGTGCAGCCCCTAGTGCTATGGAGTTTCAAGAAGGTGGTGGAATCTTGATCAAAAAATACAATGCTGGAGAAACTCAGCAGGTCAGGCAGCATCTGTGGAGGGACGATGCTTCAGGTTTGGACCCGTCTTCAGACTGATTGGAGGAGAAGGGTGGATAAGAGAGATGGGGGCAGGGCAAAGCCTGCTACGTGATAGGCAGACACACAAGGAACTTCAGATGATGGTTTACATAAAAAGACACAAAGTGCCGGAGCAACTCAACGGGTCAAGCAGCATCTCTGGAGAACATGGGTAGGCGATGTTTCGGGTCAGGACCCTTCTTCAGATTGATTGTGGATGCAGGTGAGGGGAGCGATTGTCAGATGCGTGGAGTAAGCTACAAAGGCTGGAGCTGAAAAGGAGACAAAGGGGTGTCTGGTTTGGAGAGAAGGAATGGAATGTAAAGCCTGAGGGAGGGATGTGGGTGGAAGGGAACAGTTGGGAGAGGAAAGAGGGTGGATAAAAGTGAAATAAGGGACTCAGGGATGGGGGATAAGCCTGTGGGGGAGGGTCATTATGGTCTGATTGATCCGATGTTCTTTCATCATCAATTCTAATTCACTGAAGGTGCCTGTAATGTGGTTTGGAGACTTAAGACGAACAACAAGTGTGCAAACATCAAACTTTGGGTGAAGTGTGCAGGTAAAAAGGAAATAGGATTGTGTTACCTCCCAATTGTGGGAAAGATTGTGGTGCAGGTGTCCTCACCTTGCCCGACAGCAGTCACCTGAGGCCTTTCCAGTTTATCTGCGGATCAAAAACGGATTGCCTATTGCAAAATCAACAGGGCACAAATCTCCAGAGAAGGAGGAAATATGTATCCCGACATGGTTTGTACGTGGCTGCCTCAAGATTAGTTTAGAAACAAAGAACTGCAGATGCTGGTTTGTACCAAAGGTAGACATAAAGTGCTGGAGTAACTCAACCGATCTGAAGGATAGAGTACCGACCCGAAACGTCACCCATCCTTTTTCTCCGGAGATGCTGCCTGGCCCGCTGAGTTACTCCAGCACCTTGTGTCCATCTCAAGATTAGTTTAGTTTAGCTTGGTTTAGAGAAACCGCGTGGAAATGGATTATTCGCACTACCAAGTCCGCACCGACCAACGATCACTTGTACACTGAATCAGTCTGAAGAAGGGTCTCGACCCGAAACGTCACCCATTCCTTCTCTCCCGAGATGCTGCCTGACCTGCTGAGTTACTCCAGCATTTTGTGAATAAATACCTTCGACTTGTACACTAGTTCTCTTCACCAGGGACAATTTTTACTGATGCCAATTAACCTACAACCCTGCACTTCTTTGGAATATGGGAGGAAACCAGAGCATCCGGAGTAAACCCACGTGGTCACAGGGAGAGCGTCCAAACTCCATACAGACAGCACCCATAGTCAGGAATGAACCTGCATCTCTGGCGCTCTAAGGCAATAACTCTACCACAATGCCACTGCGCCACCACTCACGGTGTGCATTGACACCAGTTTCCCCACAGATGTTGAGGCTCTATCTCTTCCCAATGGTACAAAGGATGGCATTAGCCAGGATACTGAGGGATTTTCAATCCAGTCGGATGGTACTGTTCTACCATTATCTTGTAGAACTTTTTTTTACCTGCCCATTTGAGTACATTTTTTGAGTAGTCTCCACGGGGCAATGCACTTTGTTTGGGGTTTCTTTTGTGTTGTTTGTGGGGTCATAGAGTCAAACAGCACAGAAACTGGTCCTTCAGCCCAACTTGCCCTTGCTGACCAAGATGCCCCATCTACACTAGTCCCACCTCCCCGTAGGTTCACTAGGTTAATTCCCGGAATGGCGGGACTGTCGTATGTTGAAAGGCTGGAGCAATTAGGCTTGTATACACTGGAATTTAGAAGGATGAGGAGGGATCTTATTGAAACATATAAGATAATTAGGGGATTGGACACATTAGAGGTAGGAAACATGTTCCCAATGTTGGGGGAATCCAGAACAAGGGGCCACAGTTTAAGAATAAGGGGTAGGCCATTTAGAACGGAGATAAGGAAGAACTTTTTCAGTCAGAGAGTGGTGAAGGTGTGGAATTCTCTGCCTCAGAAGGCAGTGGAGGCCAGTTCGTTGGATGCTTTCAAGAGAGAGCTGGATAGAGCTCTTAAGGATAGCGGAGTGAGGGGGTATGGGGAGAAGGCAGGAACGGGGTACTGATTGAGAGTGATCAGCCATGATCGCATTGAATGGCGGTGCTGGCTCGAAGGGCTGAATGGCCTACTCCTGCACCTATTGTCTATTGTCTATTGTCTATTGTCTATATGGCCCAAATCCCTCTAAACCTTCTCCTATCCAGGTACCTGTCTTTTAAATATTCTTATGGTATAGTTGGGGAGTCAAGAGTCAAGAGTGTTTTATTGTCCTATTTATCAAATGGAACAATGAAACACTTACTTGCAGCAACAAAACAGGTTTGTAAACACAGTACTCAATAGATAATATAATATACAAACAATAAAAAAAAGGATAAATAAATAAATAAATCTTAATATAGTGCAAAATACAAAATGAAGCCCAAAGTCCCATGTGCAACCCAGGCAGTTGTAGTTTGGAGTTTAATTGGAGTTTGGAGCATTAATAGCTTGATGGTAGTTGGGAAGAAACTGATCGTTAGAGCTTCATATTCCTGTACCTTCTTCCCGATTGCAGGAGTGAAATGAGAGCATGGCCAGTGGTGGTGTGGGTCCTTGATGATGCCAATGGAGGTTCACCAAGCAGAGGGAGGAGGAGTGAATGGGACTTAGTGTGAGCTGGGACAAAGAAGTCATTCATGAGCTGGATGTGGGCATCTGTGGTTAGATTGGCTTGCATTGCTCATTGCAGCCAGCAGCCTCACAGTCAACAGCATTGCTGTGGATAAGGTTAGCGGGTTTACTTTTCTGGAGGGGGTTTGTGAGCCGGGCGAGTATTTAACAACAATCTGGCTGTTTGCCCATCAATAGCGTTGCCTTTTAAAATCAGATTCTATTTACTTTTCTGAATTTAGACTAAGGATTTAAACTTGCTTTTCCCAATCGATAGTCAGGACTTCTCGTCCATAACGTCCATAAAGGTGGTGCAGCGGTAGAACTGCTGCCCTGCAGCGCCAGAGTCCCGAGTTCGATACTGACCACGGGTGCTTGTCAGTACGGAGTTTTTAAGTTCTCCCTGCGACTGCGTTGAATTTCCCCGAGAGCTCCAGTTTCCTCCCACACTCCAGAGACGTGCGGGTTTGTAGGTTAATTGGCTCGATAAAATTGTAAATTGTCTCTCGTGAGTGTAGGATAGTATTAATGTGTGGGGATCGCTGGTCGGCGCGTCCGCGCTGTTTCTCTAAACTAAACTAAGCTAATCTAAACTTGGTCAACATTTGACAAGTGTGGCCCCAAGATACCCTGATAGCAGTGGTAGTTGGAGTCACATCTTGCTCAAAGCAAATTGGTTGTGATTTCAGCTCCCAACCCAAAACGTCACCTATCCATGTTCTCCAGAGATGCTGCCTGACCCACTGAGTTACTCCAGCACTCTGAAACATCTCCTATCCATGTTCTCCAGGGATGCTGCCTGACCCGTTGAGTTACTCAAGCATTTTGTGCCTATTTTTGTAACCAGCATCCGCTGGTATTGCTCCAACCCCCTTACAATAACGGGGAGCATACCATTTATAAACAGGCACAAAGTGCTGCTGTAACTCCTGTCCTTGTTCTCCAGAGATGCTGCCTGACCCGTTAAGTTACTCCAGCACTCTATGTCTTTATTTTTGTCAACAGGAAACCTTGATAACATCCAGTCATGGCCTGAAAAGTAGCAAGTAATATTTAGTTTAGTTTAGTTGAGAGACAGACCACGGAAACAGGCAATTCGGCCCACCGAGTCTGTGTCGACCAGCACCAACACTATCCTACAAACACTATGGACGATTTACAATTAGACCAATTCAATTAGCCTACAAACCCATATGTCTTTGGAGTGTGCGAGGAAACTGGAGATCCCGGAGAAAACCCACAGGGTCAGAGGGAGAACGTACAAACTTCATACAGACAGCACCCGTAGTCAGGATGGAACCTGGATGCGTGGCACCGTAAGGCGGTAACTCTACCGCTGCACCACTGTGCTGCTCGTTTGTGTGACCAGATGCTGATCATCTCCAACAAGAGAAGGCACAACACGGCTTTGATATTGCCTACTATAGACTCAGAAACAGCATGGCTACAAAGGCAGGTCGGAGGCTGGCTGTCTTACAGTGAGGTCTGAAGAAGGGTCCCGACCTGAAACGTCACCTATCGACATGCTTCTCTGTATCCTTCTCTGGTCCAATGTTATTATATCTAAATGACTGGTCAACCCATGGTCATCATGGAGTCACACCCATATCAAGAGTTTGAACAAAAGAATCAAGTGTTGGGAGTGAAGAGTATTTACTTGTCATACGCATGGTTTTCAGGCTCCTGTACCTCCCGATGGTAGGAGCGAGATGAGAGCATGGCCAGGGTGGTGTGGGTCTTTGCTGATATTGGCTGCCTTTCTGAGGCAGCATCTCCTGTAGATCCCTTCGATGGTGGAAAGGTCAGTACCCGTGAGGGCAAGTTGGGGGAAATGCTGATTTACATCAATGCTGATTAAATCATAAAAATATATTTGAAATCAGAATGTGCTGTGTGGTGTTCGGTTTATGAAGGCTGTGCCCTTTGATGCTTGCTGGAATTATCTGTTATCCATTAACAAGTTAAAATTCACCCAGAGCTTTGCTGTTCATCTATCGTCTTGGCAGCAGATTAATCATCAAGTCTATGCAAAGCTGCTGAAATTATGTCATCTACTGCAAGAGGCATACAGTCATATAGCATGGAAATACTGTAGGCCCTTCAGTCCAACACGTCCATGCCAACCAAGATGCCCCATCCAAGCAAGTCCCACCGACCCGCATTTAGCCCATATCCCCCTAAAACCTTCCTAGTCATGTACCTGCCCAAATGCCTTTTAAATGGTTTTTGAGTAAAGATAGGTGCAAACACTACTGATTCTGACACTACTGAACGTATAAACACTGAGAATGTATGAAGAGCTTTTGCATGGTTATGGTTTTGTATATATATTTTATTCCGAATATAGTTTATTTTTGGAAAATAAATTTGTTTAATTGCTGTCATGGTACCTGCCCCAACTACTACCTCTGGCAGCTCATTCGATATACCCACCATCCATGGGGTGTGATAACGTTGCTTCTCAGGTTCCTATTAAATCTTTCTCCTTTCACCTTAAACGTATGTCCTTTAACTCTTGGAGACACAAGGAACTGCAGATGCTGGTTTACTAAAAGAAAGACACAAAGCACTGGAATTAGTATTAGAATTAATATTGGAATTGGTTTATTGTTACATGTACCGAGATACAGTGAAATACTTTATTTGCAAGCTATCCAGTCAAACCATACCATCTGACCATATACAAGTAGAACAGGTAGTGCAAAGGGTAAATTACCAGAGTATAGAATATAGTGTTTCAGCATTAGTGGTACAGAGAAAGTGCACGATTCCCAATGAGGTAGGTCGGGAGATCAGGACTACATCCTAGCTTATGGTGGGGCCTTCAGTAGTCTGATAATAGCAGGGAAGAAGCCATTTGTGAATCTCCTAGGATGTCCTTAAGCTTTTGTATCTTTTGTCCAATGAAGAAGAAGACCATGGACAAAATGGTCTCCGATATTTGTTGGATGCTTTCCCAAGGTAGCGTGGTGTAGATGGAGTTAATGTACTCTCTAAAATAGAATGTATGGACATTTTTCAATCCATTAAACTTTACACCTTCCCAATAGTTGCAACTTAGCAACTCAAGTCGTAACCCAGTGATTCAGTAACTCAGTGAATAGTAACTCAGCGAGTCAGGCAACATCACCGGAGAACATGGATAGGTGGTGTTTTAGATCGGGACATGGATAGGTGACGTTTTGGTAAGGGTCCCAACCTGAAACATCATCTATCTATGTTCTTCACAGATGTTGCCTGGCCCGCTGAGTTACTCCAGCACTTTGTGTCGATTTTCTTTCCCTCTAATTCTTGGTTCCACCACGTTCTTTCTCAGCCTGTCGTAACAAGCTTCCCCTTCACCTTTGTCACAGCAACCTTATCTTAAGATTTCTTTATGTTTACACAAGGCTTCTTCTGTGTGATCTACAAGTGGATTTTTGTCTTCATTTAATCAAGCCTGGTGTTTTCACACAGCAGCCCACTTGTTTCACAGCCTTTACTCCACAGCTGTACATTTGGTTTTCTTGGAAGCAGCTGTTTCCAATCCAAAACACAATGGAAGCGATCTGTTTTAGTCAGCATGCTTATAAATGAATGAAAACAACTCTGCATCTTATCAGATCTGATTTTCTCCATGGACTTCACAGTGTCCTTAGTTATAGAAACATAGAAACATGAAAGACTAGGTGCAGGAGTAGGCCATTCGGCCCTTCAAGACAGCACCACCATTCAATATGATCGTAGCTGATCATTCACCATCAGTACCCCATACCTTCTCCCCATATCCCTTGATTCCGCTCACCCTAAGAGCTCTATCTAAAGGGCCGGTCCCACTTACGCGATTTTTAAGGTGACTGCCGGCGACTGTCAAAGTCGTAGCAGATCGCCAAACCCTACGACAATGACCACGACAATGACCACGACAATGCCGAGTCAGGTCGATACAAGTTTAGCATTTAGAAGCTCGTAATATTAAATTAAGAAAAGGCATCTCTGGCTAAGAGATTACACCGTCTTCGGAAACATTGCGAAATTCCCACGCTTACCTGACCGTCAAACTATCACCTCCAATCTACCTGTCAAATATCCTGACGGTAAATAAATTGGTTAAACAAAACTGTCTTCTGGTATCTTCAAATGCCTTTTCTTAATTTAATATTACGTGCTTCTAAATGCATCTGCGACAACCTAGCAAACCTGGGGACAGCATGCGACAGCGCCCGCAATAAGCTACGATACCTGGCGACAAGCCAGCTGTCGCCGAGAAATTTCTAGCAGGTACATTTTTCCGTGACGCGCCGAGATCGGCTACGATTCATTGAAGACTCCTCACGATCATGCCCGCGACACCCCGCCGAACGTTCGGCGACAGCCTAGTCGCCGGCAGTCGCCTTAAAATCGCCTAAGTGGGGACAGGCCCTTAACTCTCTTTTCAATGCATCCAGTGAATCGGCTTCCACTGCCTTCTAGTTGGAATCTACACTTGTACCAATTTAGCTTAGATGATGTGTTTAGTGTGATGATTTCTAGATGATTTGTGGATGATTTGTGTATAAAATCATGAGAGGAATAGATCAGGGAGACGCTCAGTCTCTTGCCCAGAGTAGGGGAATCGAGAATCAGAGGACATAGGTTTAAGGTGAAGGGGGGAAGATTTAACAGGAATCCGAGGAGGGTGGTGGATGTATGGAACGAGCTGCCACAGGAGATAGTTAAGGCAGGGACTATTGCAACGTTTAAGAAGCAATTAGACAGGTACACGGCTAGGACAGGTTTGGAGGGATATGAGGCAAACGCAGGCAGGTGGGACTAGTGTAGATGGAACATGTTGGTCTGTGTGGGCAAGTTGGGCAAAGAGCCTGTTTCCACGCTATAAGACTCTATGACTCTGTGACGAGGCCTCGTGTTAATTCTCCATGTTTCCATTATTGTGTCTTGTTGTTGAGTTGAGTTATTGAATACTGAGAATATTGAATTCTCCAATTTTAGTTAACCTCTAACAACACCACCACTCCCCTTCGCTTTCTCCCCTCACCCCTCTTCCTTCCACCCCTCTCACTTTCCCCTGTGCTCCACCTGGACTCACACCTGTTTCTCACTTCCACCTTCTCTTCCTCCGACCTTCCATCCTCAGGCTTCACAATTTTCAACACTTCAATCCTTCTGTCTCCCACCTTCTGCTTAAATCTCTGGGCTTTGGCCCAACCATCTGCCTATCAAAAACACTCCTCACCTGTGTCCACCTTGTCCTACCTCTCCTCTCTTCCACCTTTCTTTCTCGCCCTACAATCAGTCTGAAGAAGGGTCCTGACATGAAACGTCACCTATCCATGTTCTCCAAAGATGCTGTTTGACCCATTGAGTTACTCCAGCGCTTTGTTTCCCAACTGAGTCAAGCAACTGAGTCATAGACTGGAAAAGTGGCACAGCGGGTAGAGCTGCTGCCTCAGAGCGCCAGAGACCCTGGTTCCATCCTGACCTCTGTGTGGAGTTTGCATGTTCTCCTACGACCGTGTGGGTTTCCTCCAGGAGCTCTGATTTCCTTCCACATCCCAGAGACATACAGGTTTGAAAGGTTAATTGGCCTCAGTAAAATTGCCCCTAGTGTGTAGGATAAGAAAGCGGAATAAAGTAGAACTAGTGTCGGCATGGACTCGGCAGGCCGAAGGGCCTGGTTCCATGCCATATTTCTTAATCACTGACGACCACATAAATAACAGAAAATAAGCCCATTAGAATATTCAGATCTTAATGAGAGACATAGATAGGGTTAGACAATTAGAACCTTTCTCTCCGGGTGGAAAAGTCAAAGACTAGAGGGCATAGATTTGTAGAGAGGGGCAAAGTTTAAAGCAGATGTGCGGGACAAGTATTTTACACAGAGGCTGGTGGGTGCCTTGGTGGTGGTGGTGGAGACAAATGCAATAGTGGTGTTTGAGGTTTTCAGATAGGCACATGGATATGCAGGAATGGAGGGATGTGGACCACGTGCAGGCAGAGGAGATTAGTTTCTCTTGGCATCATCTTCGGCACGGACATTGTGGGCTGAAGGGACTGTTCCCGTGCCTTACTCTTCTATGTATTGTGTTCTTTAGTTTAGAGATACAGCTTTCTGCCCATTAAGTCCCGCCGACCATCCATCAGCCATTCGCACTAGTTTCATGTTATCCTACTTTCTCATCCACTCCCTACACACGAGGGGCAATTTTCAGAGGGCTAATTAACCTGCAAACCCACACGTCTTTGGGATGTGGGAGGAAACCGGAGCACCCGAAGGAAACGCACCAGGTCACAGGGAGAACGTGCAAACTCCACACAGACAGTACGCGAGGTCAGGATCGAACTCGGGTATCTGGCACTGCGAAACAGTAACTCTACCAGCTGTGTCACTGTGCCATTCTATGTTCTAAGTTGCATCTTCCTTGGATTTTATGCAAAGTCTGCTCCTGCTTAAACCAGCATTCCTCCCCTCCCAACGTGTGACAATGGTTTTATTACTAATAAGCTTAAAAGCTAAACCAGCTTTGACACTTGCAGAGAATTGTAGGCGGGCGCTGTGTGTATGGCTTGAAGAAGACATTATCTAATGCGGCAATGGGCAGATTAAAGTAACGTCACAACAATTGAGCTTTCAGTATAAGCTAGAGTTTTCCCCTCAGGAAATAAATCCTAGACATTGGGTAGCGCAGGAATGTGTGAGAATCATTAAATGCGGTTTGCATGAATATTGTTGCACAATTTTCCACACAGCTAGTTTGCCGTAGCTTTATTTAATTTACACCATATAATTTTTTCATAGATTGCAGGAAGGTGCTAACAGATCTCACTATTGCTCGGCATATTTCCTATGCCTATGAGAAGAATAATATTTACAAAGTATTGATCTTGACAGATAATGCAACTCAGGTGTTGTCTGCTGAGTGTATCATATCAGACACGAGTTTAAATTCCCTGCCGGAAGGTAAAGAAGCACCACCTGACTCAGGAACAGCTTCTTCACCCTCTCTTATCAGGCTTCTGAAGGGTTCTCCCATAAGCTCGGGTACTGTCTGATTCACCTCTACCATATTATGGATATTGAAGATAGACACAGAGTGCTGGAGTAACTCTCTGGAGAAAAAGGACGGGTGACGTTTCGGGTCGGGACCGTTCTTCAGACATCGGACATCAGACTTTGTCTACGGAAGGTGTCCCCCAATGGCGCAGCTGGTAGAGCTGATGCCAGAGACCCGGTTTCGATCCTGACCTTGAGTGCAGTCTTTGAGGGGTTTGTACATTCTCCCTGTGTCCACACGGGTTTTCTCTGGGTTGGTTTCCTCCCAAATATGTACAGGTTAATTGGTTGGTTAATAGGCTTCTGTAAATTGTCCTTAGTGTGTAAGGTGCAAAACTGGAATAACATAGAAACAGATAAGAAACATTTAGACTGGTACATGGACAGGACAGGTTTAGAGGTATATGGGCCAAACGCAGGCAGGTGGGACTAGAGTAGATGGGACATACTGGTCGATGTGGGCAAGTTGGGTCGAAGGGCCTGTTTCCACACTGTAAAACTCTATGACTCGTGTACGAGTGATCGTTGGTCAGTGCGGACTCAGTGGGCCGAAGGGCCTGTTTCCTCGCTGTATCTCTAAACTAAACCGACATGCTACACCGCAAAGAGCTATATTCTGCACTCCATAGCTTCTCCTTTGCTTTGCCTATCGTACTTGAGTTTGACGATTTTATTTATGTATGGTATATCTGATTTGTTTGGATAGCAGGCAAAACAAAGCTTTTCACAGGTCCTCGGTACATGACAATAATAAAGCTAAACTGCAACCTAAGTGAGAACCAAGCAGAGAACATTCATCTTCTCAGTTGGTCGTTCGAGATTGAGTTTGACTTCATTCCACCTGGAGGCTCCAGAGCTGACTATTGAGTCTGGTGGGGGGGACTGTAGACACAACAACAAATAGGGCAGAAGTGACCTGATGGGGAGGATGAGGATCCAGTGGCAATGGGGAAAGGAGTGGGGGGGGCAATGTTCTTCTGCATGTGTAGTATGTAGCATAGCGTGTCATACATTGATGGGCATATTCAGCAGACACATGTGTACACACGCATACATACACACACACAGTCACACACACTCACATACATTCGCACACGCTCTCACACACAAACATACACTCTCACATGCACACATGCTTACACACACACTCACATGTATCCTTGTACACAAGCGTGCACACACTCACTCACACATGCACACATATGCACAAGCGAGCTCGTACATAACGCACACATACTCACACACACTCACACTCACACACATTCGCTCAGGCACGCACTGACACACTCATACATACGCACATAAACACATAAACATGCTCATAGGCACGTACACATACGCTCACACACATAGGCTCATACACACGCACACACTCACTCACTCACTCACGCACACACTCACTGACAGCCACACACATTTGCTTGCCCACAGTCATTTGCGTGGACACACACATCTACACACAGGCTTGCTCGCGCACACACACTCACACATACACTCACACACGCGCACACATATGAACATATACAATGCATAACGCCCCTTGCTCCCTCCCCCCTCCCATCCCGACTCCTCATCCCACCCCACTCACACTCTGGGGCACGATTTGGTCTCTCCCTCCTAATCCCAGCTGCAGATCTAGACCCATCCCTGGCCCCCCAGCTGTGGCAACACACCCCCCCATGTCCACCGCCCCCCCCACCTCAGTCTGGCTGCACATGTGGCTCACATTATTGAACATTACCTACTCCTTGACTAATACAGCCTGTGGCCACAGCAACATACAAACTACCGTTCCACCGTATAATATCACATCCACTGCACAGAAACAAGTCATTACCTCAAATTGACGATACCAGTGGCAAGGCAACACATCTGTGTCCTTCCATCCCTCTTCGAATAATCCTGAAGAAGGGTTCTGCCCGAAACACCACCTATCCGTATTCTCCAGAGATGCTACCTGACCCGCTGTGCGACTCCAGCACTTTGTTATATTTTTAATACCTCCAGTTTCAGGGACATTTTCTCCCCAGCTATTATCAGGCAACTAAACCATCCTATCAACAACTAGAGAACGGTCCTGTCCTGACCTCCCATCTACCTCATTGGAGCCCCTTGGACTATCTTTATTCGGACTTTACTGGACTTTTTCTTGCACTAAATGCTATTCCCTTTATCCTCTATCTGTGCTCTGTGGACAGCTTCATTGTATTCATGCATAGTCTTTCCGCTGACTGGTCAGCACTCAACAAAAAAGCTTTTCACTGTACCTCGGTACACGTGACCATGCTTTTCACTGTACCTCGGTACACGTGACCATGCTTTTCACTGTACCTCGGTACACGTGACAATAAACTAAACTAATCTTACGCTTTTTCTCTCAGTATTTATCTTAAGTGTAGCTAATCTATTTGTCCCAACTTTTCTTCACAGTATCAAGATGAACCCATTTTTATGCTGAAGATATATGCCCTGAATTCTGAATTGTATTTATTCATTGTGTGTTTGTTCCAACTACACGTTTGCAAGATCCAGCCCACATGAAGTGGGAATAGTTTATTAATTCTACCAACCAGATAGAATCCCAGTCAACACACGTTGACGATTTATTCACTTATCACTGGGATTATCATCGTCTGAAAGGTTGGCGTTTCGATCAGAGTGGAGAGCAAGGTTGCATGCTGACAGCTGATGAGATCCTTGTACACTTTAGAAGGATTTCTTATTGTTGTTTCAAAGCTGGAGCAAGGTTAACTGTAGGCACGAGAGTACATTAGGTGGTCCAATGGTTCAATGGTTCTTTATTATCAAGTGTACCGGGGTACAGTGAGATTTTTTTTTGCCCCTCCCCCCCCACCCCACCTATATCCACCTATCACTTGCCAGGCTTTCCCCCACCCTCACGTCTCTTTTCCAGCTTTCTCTCCGCTGAGCCATCAGCCGGACCTGAAACATCCCCTAGATAGACAAAAAATGCTGGAGTAACTCAACGGGTCAAGCAGCATCTCTGGAGAAAAAGAACACATGATGTTTCGGGTCGGGACTCTTCTTCAGTTCCTTGGTAGGGTCCAAGGAGGCAAAGAACCATGTGTGTGGATCTGGCGTAGGATGGTAAAGTTGGGGTCCGTTGCAGGTGTGGGGAGCTGTGGGAGAGTCAGAGTGAGGGTCTTCTGGTGCCGGTACATGGCGGCCAGTGTAGAACGCAGGGCACCGAAGGAGAACTATTGTGAGAAGCAGCGGATTGACTGTCGGTACCTGTAATTCGGGTTGGAGCCAAACTGGGAGATCTGAAACCGAAGTTGGAAGCCATGAGGTACAAGATGGAGGTGCAGGCAAGAACCAAGGAAACAAACAGCGTTTCTGAAAAAGGGTTCCGATTTGAAACATCGAAACGTCACCTATTCGATTTCTCCAGAGATGCTGCCTGGCCCATTGAGTTACGCCAGCATTTTGTGTCTATCTTCTGTATAAATCAGCACCTGCAGTTCCTTCCTACACGGAAACGTCATCTGTCCATTTCCCTCCACAGATGCTGTCTAACCCATTGAGTTATAGAGACATCGAGTCATACAGCATGGAAATGTGCCCTTCAGCCCAACTTACCCATGCTGACCAACATGCCCCATCTAAACTAGTCCCATCTGCCTGCATTTGCCCCATATCCCTCTAAACCTACCCAATTCATGTACCTGTCTAAATGTTTCTTAAACATTGCCATAGCACCTGCTTAGTTCCTCCAGCACTTTTCACTCTCGCGTATACAGAATATAGGCTTGCAAGATCAATTCACCGCTCACCAAAACGTTACAATAAATTCTAAAATCAACCTGTTACAGAACATTCTATTCAAATGCAAATCATTTTGTGGTAGCTGAATTTATTTTTTTAAAACATGCCTACTTGTGAAATATTGTATTTTATGCTCTGACAGAGTTAGAATCAAACCTTTTTTGATAAGGTCATGAATCATTAACCAGTATTGACTGTGGAAATTGAGATGCTATGATTCTAACATTTCCAATTATTGCATCCCTATGTCTGCTGTTTGCTTGCAATGCAGTTAATTATACTTTAACAAGGAGAATAATGACTGTGGCTCCCAGATTAGCATATAACATAAGAATATGAGCAGGAATAGATCATATGTCCCATCAAGACTATCTGCTATTCAATAAGTTCATCATGATCTTCCATCCAAATCCATCTCCCTGTGCTCTGCCCCTGATTCTTGTTTCCTCTCGTATCTGAAATCTATTAATCTATGCCAAGAAGTAATGAAGTGGGTGCATTTATTAAGAGGAGGGCACAGCTGGTAGAGTTGCTGTTTCACGGCGCCAAAGACCCGGGTTTGATCCTGACCTCGGGTGCTGTCTATGTGCGGAGTTTGTGCGTTCTCCCTGTGACGCGTGGGATTCGTCTGGGTGCTCCAGTTTCCTCCCACATCCCAAAGACTTGCGGGTTTGTACATTAGTTATCCTCCGTAAATTTCCCCCAGAGTATAGTGAGTGTTTTAGAGATCCAGCGTCGTAACAGGCCCTTTGGTGCACCGAGTCCGCACCAATCAACAATCACCCATACACCAGTTCCATCCTACACACTGGGAACAATTTACAGAAGCCAATTAACCTACTAACCTGCACGTCTTTGCAGTGTGGGTGGAAACCGGAGCACCCGGACTAAACCCATGTGGTCACAGGGTGCTGTCTGTATGGAGTTGCACATTCTCCCTGCAAACATCTGGGTTTCCTCAGGGTGCTCCGGTTTCCTCCCACACTCCACAGACATGCAGTTTTCTAAGTTAACTGGCTATAAAAATTGCCACTAGTGTGTATTGTGCAGGTGATTGATGGTCGGCGAGGACTCGGTAGGTCGAAGGGCCTGTTTCCACGCTATATCTCTAAACTAAACTAAACTAAACTAAACTAAATTAATGGAAACTAGTAACTAGGAGAGAGAAACAGATTATTATGGAGACACAAGAAATTGTAGGTACTGGAATCTGGAGCAAATGCCAAAGCCTTCAGCCTTGGTCACGTAAGCCCCCCTCTTCCAATCATACCAGCTCCAACCGTGGGAGCCTGCAGACTTTAACATCGTGGAGCTCGCGGTCCCTGGTTAGAAACCGATTTCGGGAGCTCCAAGCCGCAAGAGCTTCGATCGCCCCGACGTGGCGGCTTCGATCGCCGGCTGCGGAAGCTACGATCGTCCCGACTGCGGATGGTTCAACTACCCCGACCGCTGGAGAATAAAGAGGAAGTAGATTGGACTTTATTGCCTTCCTTCACAGTGGGGAATGTGGGGAATCCACCACGGTGGATGTTTATGTCAACTTTTATGTAGTTGTGTGTCTTGTTGCGTTTTGTTTAGTATGGCTGTATGGTAAATCGAATTTCACTGTACCTTAATTGGTACATGTGACAATAAACTGATCTTGAAACCTTGAAACCTTGAAGTGCGTGCCTTACCCACATATATGCCACTGGATTGAATACAATTGATTTTCAAGACCCTGACCCTGAGATTACATCAAGAAGTGCCTTGGATTCAGAATAGAAACCAGACCACAGTGTAGAATTAATGTTTTACCCAGTTATGCATTTAAATTAATTAGGTTGAAACTTTGCAAGATTATTCTTAATTGTGTTAGCACCCAGCAACATAAAGGATAAAAGATTTAATTGTATTGCATGGTACGTTTCATTTGCAGCACAGAACCTATTGATTCAGTTCAAATGGCTCATCATAGCGTGTGTCCACACAACCTCCTCTTGCACTTTCATCAAATTCCTACAGCAGTTTCTTCCTCTCTCATTTACTTATCTATCTTCATCGCGTTCAAGTTTGTGGCCTTAGCTATTCCATTTGATAACAAGATGCTGAGGTTAGTTTCGTGCAGTGTTCAGGGACTTGAGGGCCTGAGCTGTAGGGAGAGGGTGAGCAGGCTTGGACTTAATTCCTTTGTCAGCAGGAGGACGAAGGGTGATCTTTTAGAGGTGTACATAAATAGATCAGATAAATGCACAAAGTCTTTTGCCCAAAGTTGGGGATTTGAGAACTAGAAGCTAGAAGACATAGATTTAAGTTGAGAGGGGGGGGGGGGTAGGTTTAATAGGAACCTGAGTGGTAACCTTTTTACACAAAGGGTGTTGGGTGTATGGAACAAGATGCCGGAGGAGGTAGTTGAGGCAGGTACTATTGCAACGTTTAAGAAACATTTAGACAGATACATGGATAGGATGGGTTCAGAGGAATATGGACCAAACGCAAGCTGGTGGGACTAGTACAGATGGGGCATGTTGGCTGGTCGCACACTCCAAACACGAACAGGTTTGTAGGTTAATTAGTTTGGTACAATTGTGAATCGTCCCTAGTGTGTGTAGGATAATGTAAGTGTGCGGAGATCACTGGTCAGCACAGACTTGTTGGCTGAAAGGACTGTTTCCGCCCTGTATCTAAACAGATTAGATTTAGTAAGTTTCTGAAATGTTTGCTAGCACTGTAAAACATCGCAGTAACAGTCTTCCAAACCCACTGTGGGTTTCACTTCATTCCACCCAAATATGTAAAGAGGGTGGAGCACATTTGGACAAAGTCCAGTTGAGTCACCAATGGCAGACCATTCAGTGATACAAAGGAGAGTTGTAACATAAGAATGTAGGAACTGCAGATGGTGGTTTACCAAAAAAGACAAAAAAATACTGGACTAATTCAGTGGGTCGGGCAACATCTCTGAATAACATACACTCTCTGACTGACTCCATGCTGGAAAATATATGGTGAAAGGCTATAGATCGGAACAACTCACAAAGTGCTGGAGGAACTCAGCAGGTCAGGTACCATCTGTGTGAGGGAATGGGCAGACGATGTTTTGGGTTGAGAGCCTTCCTTAGCCTGAAGAATGAGAGCGACCATAAACATCGCCTCTCAATTCCCTCCACAGACGCTGCCCAACATGCTCAGTTCCTCCAGCATCTCTAGAGAACATGGATCGATGATGTTTCGGGTCAGGACTCTTCTTCAGAATGAAGAAGGTCTCGACCCGAAACGCCGCCTTTCCATGTTCTCCAGAGATGCTGCCTGAATCGTTGTGTTACTCCAGCACTTTTTTGCTGTAAACCACCATCTGCAGTTCCTTGTTTCTCCAACCATGACAATGCCGCCCAGGTCTCTTGGCAATACTTCAAAAGTATCACGGTACAATAAATGAAATAAATGACGTCGCTCTATAGGACTTTGGCTGGGCCGCATTTGGACCATTGCGTGCAGTTATACAAGGGATGTGAATGCGTTGGAGAGGGTGCAGAGGAGGCTTACCAGAGTGCGATCTGGATTAGAGGGTTTCAGCTATGGGGAGAGGTTGGATAGACTTGGATTGTTTTCTCCGGAGCATCGGAGTTTGAGGGGAGACTTGTTATAAATATATAGAATTATGAGAGACATTGATGGGGTTGACAGTCATAACCTTTTTCCCAGGGTGGAAATGTCCAACACTAGTGGGCATCGCTATGCGGTGAGAGGCGGAGATGTGGGCCAAGTTTTTTATACAGAGTTGTGGGGGCTTGGAACTCATTGCCAGGGGTGGTGGTGGAGGCAGATACAATAGTGGGTTTTCAGAGGCTTTTCGATAGGCACATGGAAGTGCAGGGAATAGAGGGATATGGATCATATACAGGCAGATGAGATGAGTTTGAATTGGCATCAAGTTCGGCACAAACATTGTGCGTCAAAGAGCCCATACCTGTACTGCACTATTCTATGTTCTATGTTCCAATGATACTTCAGGTGGCATGAATGGACATTATTCAGCTTTATTCCAAGAGAAGAAAATAACATTTTCAAACGCATCGTATACTAAATAAAAATAAACAGCAGGTAGCCATTGGATAATCTGGGCAATATATAAATGTAATCTCTTCTAATAAACAAATTATGAATCATGATGATGATCACATTTCAAAGGATACCATCAGAATTTTCAGGAACTTAAAAGAGGAATGCAAAGATATTTCCTCATTCTTCTATTGCTTTTCCAGCCAAGTGTTGAAATGACAATAAAATAACACACTGGAAATACTTGGCGGATCAAATAGCACCTGTCGAGAGTAAAACCGATTAACTTTTCAGTTTCAGTTTAGCTTAGTTTCAGTTCAGTTTATTGTCACGTGTACGGAGGTACAGTGAAAAGCTTTTGTTGGATCAGCGGAAAGACAATACATGATTACTGTCGAGCCATTTAGAGTGTATGAATACATGATAAGGGAATAGGAATAGAGATTGAAGAGTAGAGCGATTATATTATGTGATTGTAGATCTGCTTCTGCGGCTAGCACGCAGATAGTCACCTGGGTTGGACGCCATCTTGGGTTCTGGGTTTAGGTATCATTTATTATGGTTACGTGTACCGAGGTACAGTGAAAAGCATTGTTTTGCATGCTGTCTAGTCAAATCAGATAATACTATACATTAATACAATTGTAAATTGTATTGTATTATAAATGGTATGGTTTCAAGCCAAATTCATGTACA